>NC_086317.1:49742793-50057293 GCF_036172605.1 Pelobates fuscus
CCCCCGAGATTGGTACACGGCGGGCGAGTGAGGTCAGAAGGGAATTTTCTTCAGTCTGGGGGCCGTTTTCTCATGGTGTTAACCCCCTAATGAGCTGGCTGGCTGGGGGGTGTTCTGCATCGTGATTTTGGGAGGAGGGGTTTTCTTTTTCTTTGCGGGCACGTTTTACTATTTTTGGTTTAGGGGTTCTATTGCCCGCTGGGACCGGGTCCTCCATACTCGGCTAGAGACTCTCCTTACGGGGGGGCTCCGATTTGCTGTGGGGCGGGTTAGGGCTTGTGACTCCCTGCGATGACTCCTTGCAATGAGGGGCGGGATGGTACCCCTGTTTTTGGTCCCCTTTGGGGTCACGTTCTCATCGCTTCTCCATGCCCGCGCCCAGATTGTACCCGAAGCGCGGTGTAGGTATTAGATTCTATGTGGACGCTTAGGATTTTGAACCGGGGCACGGACTTAAGTCTTGCAAAATGGCCGACGGGTGGCGGGAAGGTTGTAATGGGCGACGGGGTGGCTTGCGGTGGGGAGATACATTTTTTTTTTTTTTGTATTTCACTTTTACAAAACTTTGTTTTACTTTTAAAACTTTTGTTTTATTCACTGTATGGTCCAATTTTATTGCCCTACATGTACCATTTTTTTTTGAGCTTTTATTATCGGATATAGGCCGAGGTTCGCTGTTAAGATGCGTGGTGGCGGGTGGCTGGGGGACGACGCTATTGTTTGCTAGCTTCATTGTAAGCACCACTCGTAGCACCTAGTACAGCTATAGCTTAGAGGGCACCTCAAGCACGGGTAGGGCACGGGATTTGCGAATATGCGGGGGGAGGAGTGGTCTTTTGAGTTTTTTACCGTCCTACTTCCAAGCTCCGACTGCGGGGAATTTGCTATACTTTGTGGGCTTCCGACTGGTTCTCTTGACCGGGCCTACTTAGGTGTTTATAACTCTACTGTCATCTTTGGTGGAACCATTGAGTTCTCTAGGGGATCAGGATGGTGAGGGAATCGTGGGGCGGACGATTTGATGGGGGATGGGGTTAGCCTGATAAGGAATGCACGTATAATGACCCTTGGCAAACTGCTGAGGGATGTCTCTACTAGGCAACTGTATCAGTAACGGAGGCTTAAGATGACTTATGTTCAGATTTGGGTTGGTCTGGGTCCCTGGCCCTGTGGGGCCTCTAAGGAATACTGGAGGAACAAGGACTCACACCCCACGTAGGCCTGGCTATCGGTAAGACCAGGCACCAGTTGTACATAATATGTTTCTCATTTCTCTTTTTCCTTTTTTCTACCTTACTCTATTCCCTTTTTTCCCTTTTTCATTTTCTACCCCACTTTTCCCTGGAGGGGGTTGAGGGGGCGACACCCCTAAGGATCCGCCGGAGACTTAATGAGGTACACCCGAGGGATGGACGAGTTCAATCAAGGAGGGGGAACGTGACGACTGGTAAGATTACATTGCTTGGTCCCACGGGCACTAAACAGACTAGAAAGCGCTGGCTAACAATACTCCTTCTACCCGCGAGAAAGGTGAATGAGGTCAATTTAGAGCTTAACATTTTGCCTTATTATAGCGCAACCCATAGGGCGGACCCATGCCGGTGAAGATACTGTCATTGAATGTTAAAGGCCTCAATGCACCCAAAAAACGGCGCCTCATGTTTAGGGACCTCAAAAGATTAAATCCTGATATAGCTTTCCTGCAGGAGACACACATCCAGGCGTCGGCGAAGTTTGCGCTTAGGGACCATACATACCGCACCACATATGAGTCTAGAGCTCTCAATAAGAGGAATGGGGTAGCTATTTTGATACATCATAGATGCCCACTCAATGTTTCAAAGGTACACATGGACTCGGGAGGCCGCTTTGTACTCCTATCAGGGACGCTGTACTCCCATAGTATACATATTATAAATCTTTATGGCCCGAATGACCCTTCTAAAGAGTTCTGGGCAGAGTTAACCCAGGTAATCAACACGTTGCCACATGGAATGGTAATAGTAGGAGGCGATTTCAATGCAGTTCCATGCCCAGCGAGAGATAGGGGACCTGGTAAAAGTCTCCCTAAGTCACATAAAAGGGGCTGGCAGGACAAATTGTTACATATTTTCATGCAAGATACAGGCCTCGTTGATGTCTGGAGGGCGCAACACCCGGATGATAACGATTTTACATTTTACTTGGCACCCCATGACACTTATTCGAGAATTGATCTGTTTTTGGTCAGTCCCTCAAGTATCGGAATCGAATGTGGGCTCCATCACTTGGTCGGATCACGCAGACGTTTCCCTAACACTGGATAAACTAAGTGTGGCGTACCCATGGTCCTGGAAATTGAATACGTCTCTGCTCCGTGATCCTGCGATCATTGAGACGGTGAAGAAGGAATTAACTGAATATTTTGCTAGAGAAGCCGAATCGGATCTGTCAAGGGTGACGGTGTGGTCGGCTCATAAAACAGTGATCAGAGGCATCTTGATTCGTGAAGCTACATTAAAGAAAAAACGTAAAGCCCTATTACTGCCATCCCTTTTGGAGTCTTTGCGTAAGGCTGAACAAAGACACAAGACTGACGCTACACCCGCCAACTTACAGGCGGTTCAGGAACTGAGGGCCTCGGTAAGAGACACGCTGCTAGACGATACGGCACGGGCAATCATAGGGTCTAAACGGACTTTCTTTGAAAAAGCTAACAAGATGTGTGGTCGCAACGACCACGACAGCATAGAACCCACATCACTAAAATCAAAGATGCCTCGGGTCAATGCCACACAGATCCTACGGACATAGCAAAGGTATTTACAGCATTTTTTACTAAACTGTACAATCATTCCACAACGGACCCAACCGGAATGCGAAGTGAAAGCGATAGAATACACACTTGCTGGGCTTGACTTACCAAAACTAAGTGGGGCGGAGGTTGAAGGCTTGAGGAAACCGATCTCGGCAGAGGAAGTAGATGTGGCGATCTCTGCATTGAAGAGTAACAAGGCACCGGGACCGGACGGCTTTGATGGCTCCTATTATAAAACTTTTAGGGAAGAACTGGTTCCGTATATGGAAGCTTGGCTTAACGAGATAGATGGAGGTACCCCTGATAGGGACATGTCACTAGCTGATATTATTTTATTACCGAAACCGGGACGGGATTTGTCGTTCCCGGAAAACTTCCGCCCGATCTCCCTTATCAACCATGATTCCAAAATACTTGCGAAAATTCTGGCCGCCAGGATAAACCCGATGCTACCTCGATTGGTCCACCCGGACCAAGTGGGGTTTATACCAAATAGACAACTTTTTCAGAATACCAGACGTAATGTGGACCTCATATGGAGACAAAGCACAAGGAAAATACCGACGATGTTACTGTCATTGGACGCTAAAAAGGCGTTTGACAGGGTTAAATGGCCTTACTTATTTACAATGCTAGATCATTTTGGCTTCCCAGCTCAGTTTACGACGGCGGTACGAGCTATGTATACCAACATCAGGGAGCAAATTTGTATTTCGGGTGTAAAGATCTATCCATTCGATCTGAGTAACAGCACTAGGCAGGGCTGCCCGCTGTCACCCTAAATGTTTAAGATACAGATTTATAAGATCCACACATTAATGCATGAAAAAGATGAGGCATGTCATGTCGACCAAAGAAATGCCTGTATGGTATTCTGTAGCTTCTTTATGTTATATCTGATTTTCATTTTATGTTATAAGTTAAAAATACCAGGGAGAACAGGGAAACAGCTTTGTACTGTATGTTGTACACATTGCAGGATACATTGATACAGTAAAAGTTAGCTAGATGTGTCAATCTAATGCTCTTAAAGGTTTACTGGGGATATGTCATACACAATGTAACGACACCTTACAACGTATTGACATGTTATGTTTTCGATGTACTGTTCTACCTTGGAATAAATAAAGAATTAAAAAAAAAATTACACAACATAAAAGAAAGGAATTTGAAAATATATTCTGTCAGCCTTTTCTAACCTTCACAAACTGCATCTCAATACCCACCTAACAGGAGATGCATGTGGAAATCTTTCACTGTTCCTATTATTTACCAAAGCACACACTTGGATTGAGGGAGTCTCGGTATGGATTTACATAAGGGGGCCACCAATACAATGAATAAATAGATTTCGGTACTTTGCCCAACTTTAGCAAGTAAGGTTGGTGGGAGAGGAGTTGTTAATAATAACTCCATGCTTTCTAAAAAAGAACATAGCAGCTTACTTTGTCTTAAAAAATCTGTTTATCAAATTGTGATATGTATACATTATCCATGGTACAGTGAAATATATTGCCTCAATAACAATTCTTCAATATAAACATTTTGAGTAAAATCTTTAAACTACCCAGGTAGTGGGACCTCCTGTACAGTTGCTTGTTGCTAGCTGGCTGAGCATCACATGAGAATTGATTACAGGAAAATAGTTCATAACCATTTGCAGTGCCAAGGGCTGCCTTCAGTAGCCTATATATATATATATATATATATATATATATATATATATATATAATGACACTAACACTTCTCCCAATACTTGACTAATTTTGTAATACACCTGATAATTGTAAACTGCTGTAGTAGGTTTATAAGCATACATAGAACACTAGGAAATACACAAAGGTACAATTATTGTTACTTATACAAACACTCCAGGCACCATAACAACGTAATCACAATAAAGTAGTTCTGGTGGCGGTAAATCCCGGACATTAAATCAAGAATGAATGGTTTAATCCCAAACTCTTCAAATTGGCGCCTGTCCCTGTACTTCAATCAGGAGGCCTTTAACCAAGCATCAATGATGTTGTCGGCCAATAAGTAGTTCCCTATTGAGAAATGTAGTGGACCACCGGTAACCCAACTGGTTACTTCCGCTAAACACAGTTCTGGGAGTATATCTGATTTTATTGTTCAGAATGCAGCCTTTTCTGTACAGACCCCCAGCATGGCGCCTTTATTCTCTACATACAGATCCTTCCCAGGCACCTCTGTGTCTGGGAGATAATTGAGTCAAGTCGCTAAGTTAATTATCTTCTAGATACAGAGAGCGGAATACATGAAAAAAAAAACTGAAATCACATGAAAACAGTTATGAACCCCCACAAGTCCTATATCCACAGATAGCTCTCGGTGGAGCGTCCAATCTGTCCAAATAGAAAAGTTTAGACCAACCGCTAGCATGGTCTTTGCTGAAATGGGGTCTCTTTAATTGGGTCTCTGGCCGGATGAGGAAGAAGGGTAAAGGTAGTGATTGTTCCTTCTGGTGTCCTGTAGCTCCCCTCCAAAGAGCGCTCTAATTGGGCATTGAGAAAGGGGGTCGGACCTTGATAAAAGGTGACCTTGCCAAGGTGGTACTTGAGGCCGAGCTGGAGTTCCAGGGGAAACAACGAGAAGTCCCGCTAAAGCATTCGGGACACTCCTGCTCATTTCATAGACTGCGAACGGGGCAGAGAGACAGGTGCTTGCTGGGTTTACATGGGGGGGAGAAGGAACAGAGAACCAGGGTATTATTACAGTCTTTTAGTGAGATTTTGGGGATATCCGCCACAAGAAAATATACTTTTTTTCCCCCCCTTGCCAATGAATATTTCATCTGAATTAAGTTATTTTGGTGCCAGGAGACTCCTGGAGGCGCTCTTACCTCAAGGGGTTAAACCATTCTTGAATGGTTTAACCCCTAAGTTGTCTCCAGTTCCCTTCTCTTGTTATCCCTAATTGACCACGATTTAGGGTGTAAGTTGTTTGTGCATTCTTTATCCCAAATTGCATAATTTTGCATTTTTCGAAATTAAATTTCTTCTTCCATTTGAGTACCCAGTCCCCCAATCTAAATCCCTCTGTAGCAAAGTAATATCCTGCTCACATTGTATTACTTTACAGATTTCTGTGTCATCTGCAAACACTTAACATGTCTTTCAATGACTATTTCAAGATAATTTATAAATATATTAAATAGAAGCTGTCCCAGAACAGAACCCTACTCTGGGAGGGACACCACTTACCACTTTGGTCCAGCTTGAAATGTTACCATTAATGACTCTCTTTACTCTATTTTTAAGCCAATGTTCTACCAAAGAAAAATAATTTTTATCTAGACCAATTTCTTTTAGTTTGAACACTAACCTATTGTGTGGAACTGTATAAAATGCCTTAGCAAAATCCAAGTAGATCACAAGTACTTCTACTTACTTCTTCGTAGACTGCAATTTAGTTTGACAAGACCTATGTTTTATAAAACCATGTTGATTATTGCTCATTACAATGTTCTTCCCTTTTTGAATATAGAAACCACAATTCTCCAGTACAATTCTTGAAAGAAATGGATCTTGAAAGATTAAAAACAGAGGTTCACTTATTTCCACACTTGGCTCCTTAAGTACTCATGGGTGAATACCGTCAGGCATATGTATGGCATATATGTTTATGCTGACAAACGTATTGGCAGGTGAGGAGAAAGACACATTTTCCAATAGTTTTATCTCCCAATCTCTACACTTGCCAGCAATGCTGTTAGCACAGTGTATAAATGACGTTTTAAGCTCTGTAGAATGTACATAGGTAGAAACATTCCAATACATTAGGTTTTGTGAGATCTACCCACAATCTTACAGTAGTAGCCTTTAAACCCTGACATTTGAGAAATGTTGGGCCACCCTGTGCAATCAAGCAATAACTGAGTTCAGCATCTCCTGAGATTCTATGAGGTTCCAACATAAACCGCACAACTAAGGGAATTTTTCAAAGATTTCCAGCAAGCTTCCTCCTGAGGTTTGCCAAATTGGCCCTTTGTCAAGTTTAGAGAGTCTTGTAAATTTTAATCCAAGAGTATAGAGCATGTGATCGCTCCCTTTGCAATTTCCCAAGCTATGCCACTACATTAAATACAGATGTGTGCAGTCTCTGCTCTTCCATAACTCTAGTAAGTGGTAAAAATATCTTGTCTAACCTCAGGCATTGCCCTTGTTCCCTGAAGGAACTGTTCGGCAGTATTCAAGATACGCTTCCACTGGGAGTCGAGAGAGAACATTTGAAGTGTTTTATATAAGCTGAAGTTTGCAGAAATATAGTGGTAACAATATTTTTATGAAATCTTTAAGATCGATACATATTTTACACTTAATTGTATCCAGTTGCATTGCAAACCCTAATAACGAATGAAATTAAGTTCATTAAAAAACACACAAACACACTGCTTTGTCAGCATTTATATATCCACAACTGATTCATTATTCAATATCTCTAGGGATTTAAAAAAGATGGGGCTAGTTGAGAACGGGCTTAAAATTTAAGGGGACATTATAGTCACCAGAACAACTACAGCTTAATGTGGCTGTTCTGGTGAGTATATTCAGTCCCTGCAGGGTTTTTGTTATAAACACTGCCTTTTCAGCCTAGGGACATCTTCAGTGGCTACTCCACTAGAAGTGCTTTCTGGGTAAGTGCTGCACAGCAGCTCTGTCAGTGCTTAAAGCAGTTATGTAACCTTCTCGGGTCTTTGCATATTTTGACATTGTCACTTGGTGTGTAGTGGCCCATGGGTACAGCGAAGGTGATAAATACGTATGGGATGTTGTTCCCTGTGATAAATGTCATCAATCTAGAGATCCTGGCACTTCATCAACCAGGATCCCACATCAGTTCTGTACCATCACCCATGGCTAAAATTACAACACCAATATCTATGGAGGATCCCATGAGACCGTGGGAGCCTCCACAGATATTGTGTCATGATGGAGGCTCCCACGGAGCCTTTTTCCCACATCTCTCACCAGTGACGGCTGGAGGTATTGACAAAACTTGACACAGTAGCTTCGTCTTTTGTCAAGTTGTGTCAGGAGGAGGAAAAAACATAAGACAAATTGGTACATTCTTTAACATATAACATCTTTTGACTCCGTTGGAGTTTCAATGAATTTTCATACAGTCTTTAAAAAGCATTTAATAAAGATTTTATATTTTTATCTTTATGAATTGCTCCAAAATGTTTGGGTTGTAAGGGCTGAGATCGGGGGTCGACAAAGCGTCTTGAATGGTGTCTATATTTCTTTTGTAACTTTGGAATCAGGCCAAATTCTGTTGTTATTTTAAAATCAATTAGTTCTAGACGCAGGAATTTGTTCCCTGTGTTTATAGCAAATGCATGAAGGAACTAGAACAATTTGCTACTGATGATTTGGCAGTGGGTGTCAGCTCCAGAAAAAAAAAAAGATCAGATATTATGGCGTCCTTAAATGCACTTCAAATCTATTTTGGCAATGAAAATATTAACTGTGAGTGTTATTTGCTGATGTTTCCGATCGTGTTATTGCTTAAAGTTATTAAATGCAAACTGCTATATCAAAAAAAGAGAAAAAAAAGAATAATTTAGAGTTTGTTGGCTTGGAGTGGTAAAATATTTTACTAAACATATACTTGACCTAACTGCAAATGATCTAATTAATAACCAAAATATGACAATACAAATTATATATGTTTTTTGTATTATTTCACAAAGTTAGTTAAAAAAAAATGTGCATGGGTAAAATAATAACAAGCATAAATCACATACACAATAAAATACAATTATATAATGTTATTGTATTTAAACAGACTTTTCTTCTGTGACAGGCTCTCCTGTAGCTTTCTTTTATCTTAGGCAGCAATTTTGTTCATGTCTTTTCATGAATGATATTATGTCCAAGAGATGAACAACATTAGAGCAGGTTTATAGGCCATGCATAGGCATCTCTTACAAAAAAAATGGGAGCACTGCGATTGGTTGCGTAACTCCCCTTAGATTTCACAGCTTTTACCGTCAGCTCTGTTCAACCACTCCTCCTGGTCTGAGAAGAGCTCACTATAGATGCGACAAATCTAGGGGATTTTTAGCAACTACAGAAATCTCAAAACAGATAATCTATTTTGTTTCTTAATATGTTTACTTTGTTTTATTTTGTAATTTCTTAATCCATTATCTGTAAAATAGATTAGATCGCCCCTCTACACAGTTTGAATTTTTTTGTAAGTATTTTTTTTCTTTTTTATATGCATTTTCTCTTACTTGTCAGATGCTGGGAAAGTAACATTACATACCTGGAAACATCACGTCTGCCACTTAATTTAATTCTTTATGAAGGGAGAATTTTAGAATCGATTCTGTATCGAAATACGAGGAGTTGCAATCTTGCAAACTGACACCAGCTCACAAATGTAATGGGTTAATAATTCAGAGCCTTTGGGGTATGTGTTTTGATAAGGACAAGGTTGAGTAAATTAAGGTCTTGGAAAGTTGCCACCTTAAAAACAGTTTGCACAAAAAAAAAGGTGCTTTGCTTGTTTCATCTATAAAACAGCTGCATGTATTCTCTGACATTTGCTGACCTTTCTTTGTGCACTCTGTCTGACCTGTCAGGTCATTTCCTGGCCTTCTCTGTGCGACCTCTGACCAAAGCTGACCTTTAGCTGGAGAATGTGACATTTCGTTCTCCTCTGGCTGACATGTGATGCTCTCATTATTCCAAAGTATGTGAAAATAATGACCTCAAACGACCTTTAAGTTCTCTGACTTGTTCTCTGTCTACATTCACTGCTGAATCGCCATTCTGCTGTTCCTAGGCAGGAAACACAAACAGAATCATTTTTTTAAAAACGAAGATAAATCAAACTGTGCTGAGTGTGTAGGTTGAGTTACAAGCATAAGTATACTGTAATGCAGTTGGTTTTAAAATACCTCTCATATCCCCACTAATTGGATCTGTCACTCACTCTAACCCCCCCTCCAACCCCTTCACTCCTCACTCCAAAAAAATAACATTTCTTTTATTTGCATATTACAAATAAAGGTTCCGCTCAGTAAACGATGATTAATAGTGACTGGAAAATCAGCTGCAAAATTTTCACCAAAATAGTACTATTAAAAAAAACCAAAAACTCTCTAACTCGACAATACAAATATGGGATCTGGGAAAAGTTCTAACTCAAACAGATATTTACTGTAGTTTTCTGAGAGCACTGCAGATGAGTGCTCACGTCTACTTCTTCTAGAACTGTGTAGATAAATGAAATTATGCTAATAATTCATACATACTTACATTACTAAATTCTGGTACTCAATACATAATCCCAATCCCCACCATTCACCAGTTTTACTCTTCCAAACTGACTGCTCGTATCTAAAGAAAGAATTATGGAGATGTTAGAATTATCACTAGCGTAATTCTTTTACCAGCTGGTAGGCTGCATTTTATCACTAAGATATCTACAGAATTATTTTAAAAATGTTATCACAGTATTTATTGCTTTACTGGCTAATGTAAGGATTTTATATTGTAATAGTTTAACTTTATATGAAAAACAGCAATGAAAGGTTATCTACAGTACGTCTGAGCTTTAAAATAAATTAAAGGTTCATTAGTTATCTAGTGTATATAATACAATGCCCAGCACTAATATTGGCAGCCTTCATAAATATAAGAATTTGCCCTTAAGGTTTAACCTTTTGATCTTTTGTTCATAAAATGCACACAAATACTCTGCTCTCATGGATATCAAACAATTGCAAAAACAATACAGGTAGATCCAAAACTGAATTTGCACAATTATTGACACTCTTTAGCCACCCTTTGCCAAGATAACAGCTTTGAATTTTCTCCTATCTTCTGCTTCTCCCGATGAGGTTGGAGAAAGCATGGCTAGAGATCTGAAACCGTTCCTCCATACAGAATCTCTCCAAATCCTTCAAATGTTGAGGTGGACACTTCAAACAAGCAATTTGACTTTATTGCCAGCAAACAATGGTTGCATCTGACCATAGACCTGATCCCAAATGAAGTTCAAGTAGAGTCTGGCAAACTGAAGACGTTTGCATTTGTTTTTTCGGTGAGAGTAGTTTGTTTTTCTTGAAACCATTCCAAACAAATTGTGGTGATATAGGTGATGTTGGATTGTAGTTTTGGATACTTTCTGACCCCAAGACACAACTAACTTCTGCAGTTCTCCTAGGAGATTTTGTTTGTCACTCGAACCATCCTCTTCACTGTGCGCTGAGACAATATGGACACACATCCTATATAAGGTTGATTCATAACATTTTCCATAACCCTTCTCAGTTTGATGGGGAACAACAATTGCTTCTCTAAGATCATTGCTGATGTATTTCCTCCTTGGCATTGTGTTAACACACACCTGAATGATCCAGATAAGCAAACTGCTAAAACTTTGACTTTTATAGAGCCACACTTGCTGATGATCAATTAATCAAGGACATTTAATTAGCAGCACCTGTCTGCTACTTAGCCTCTTAATTTCCTATGGAAGCAGTAAGGGTGAACTTTTCACACAAGGATTGTCCATGTTGGCTTTATTTTTGTTAAATAATTAATCACTCGGTTTTAATATTTCATGTGTTGTTGTTCAACAGTAGTTGTATTTACCTAATTTTAAGACCTGCTAAGGACCAGATGATTGTTATGTTCTGATATGTAAAGCCATAGAATTCAAAGAGGGTGTGCTTTCTTTTTCCTGTGACTGTTTAAAGAAATACCTGCATTTTGATAATAGGTAATTAGCAAATAACTATAACCACCTGCTCATACACCAATATCTATCTTTCCATTTGCATGTAGTACACTAACAAATTCACTTATATCGTATAACATTAAGTGGACTGGGTATTATACAAATATAATATACTTCCAGCTCTATGGCAAGAAACGGGTTAAACCGGAGTGCTCTGAATTCCAGAATTTAATAACTGTGCTTCGCGAAGAACCGGACATTCATTTAAGGAGACTGAGTTATCTCCAGAAGCTGAAAGGACCTGGAATTGGTGTTCATGCAGAGATGTGTATGTAGCAGCTGGTATTCTGCCCAGGATTGATCCAGCATAATGATTTAATCATCTCTTACCCAAAGACAGAGTGATTCCTCCAGGTCAGGGCTAACAGCATTTATGATATGAAGCAGCTTGTGGCAGCTACAGCCAAATGCTACTGAATTTTGCCCGAGGATACGTTGTGCACAGACTGACTCTGGCCTTGTCTCTGTGCAGCGTATTTAGGTTATATTTGCGTCAAATTTAGACAGGTCATTATATTTAAGATAACATTTACGAAAGTACCTTTTTTTTTTCCCTTCCAGTTTCCTTTTTTTTTTTTTAAATAATGAATGTACATTACTATTTGACTCTATTTTTCCTATTTTCCATTATTAAATATTGTAATGCAACTGAAATATTTGCAGTTGGGTGCATGTAAATGAAATATCTGTTTCCTTTATGATTGACAAAATGTCATGTGATCTGGCATATTAACAATAAACATACTAGACATTTAACACATTTTTAAATAAAACAAAAAATGAAACAGTGATTCCAAGAATCAAAACAATGTATCATTTAGAATGCAGTGGAGGTATGGGAGCATGTAGGATTGTGACCCTTAACAAAGATTACGTGTATGTAAGTGTCTGTATGGGTAGACAAACAGATAGCAGATGGATAGACAGACATATGGATAGACAGACAGGCAATATACCATACACCAGTCTATGTTTTGTGCATGTCATTCAAAAATATTAGGACTACAATTGGACCTCTTCCTCTGGATTGTATGAAACAGAAGCATGTTTATCTCTGACATAGTGATGACAGACATCATGGAGGTATGGCCAGCAGTCCAAATAGCGGCCTGACTGACCTCTAGGACATGTGGAGGTGTTTGTAATTGTGTGTACTGGTATGTCTCTGTGTGTGTGGGTCTTGCAATGTACATTTCTCTCTTTGCTTTAAATGCATGCACACACCCAGCATATAGACAGGTTCACACACAAATATGTAAATATGTATTAAATGGAATTATTAATAGATACCAACAAACTTTCTTGTTTGATACATAAGTGATTTTCTAACTTATTTGGAGTAAAAGATGAAAAATGTACTTCAGAATGAGGACGGGACCTAGAATAAGATGAAGCCCTCTAATATTTCCTAAATACATACACACTTCTAGATCTGTGTGAACTATCTTTATGTCCATCTTTGTAGAAGTTTTATCCGAGTTCCAACAGGTGGCTGTTGACAAAGTGGCTGTTGACAAGCTAAGAGCAAAATGTTCGGTAAACATTTTTAGTATGATTTGATATATTATATATTTATATATAAAATTGGATAGTGTATAATCCTTATGGCGATCAGAAAAATTCTGATCTGAGTAATACAAACTGAAAAAAAATAATAATAGCCCCCAAAATTTTGGCGCTATCCGCTCCCTTGATTAAGGCGGATAGAGCCGAAACGTTGGGGGCTATTATTTTTTTTGATGTCTTCACCCTCTTCTCATGTTCTTTGATAGGGTCTATTTTTGGTATGTATTTTTTTGGTTAAAATTTTCATACAGGTATCATAATATTGTTTTATTGTATTGGTGGTTACACCATTCCGTTTGTATTACTCAGATCAGAATGTTTCTGATCGCTTCCTTTTTGGTCCCAGTCATTGCTTGCATACTTGCTATTTATGTTTGATTATATTGACACTGCAATAGGACCATGCTGATACCTGTATTGTGTATTTTTGTACAATACAAGCATTTTGCATATTTAGTTGGTTGTGCCCCTCTTTTCAGTATTATATTATTGAACTCATGGGTAAACAGATGGATGGAGCCAGGGGAAAATTCACTCAGGTTCACAGGTTAATAAAGGAACTTTGTTGCACTGCTATTATTTAAAGGAACTTTTCAAGCTAAGGTGGTTATGGTGCCAGGAACACCCTGTTGCCCTTCTAGAGTAGGTAACCATCACCTCTTGCAAGGACACAGAGCTTTGCAACTGCAGTGAAGGCGACGGTGCACATCCTGGAGGACACAAAATATTAAATGGTTAGACTACATACCGTGAGAGGAAGCCAGAGCAGTGGTGGCACCATAATCACTGCAAAATACTGTAGTGGTTATTGTACATTTAATCCTGGTCTTCATCCCAATAATAAACGTTGTAACCTAGTTTGACAGTACCGCCACACTCATTATTATTGTCTACACGGTTTTTACGTAGTGATGTAGAGCATGTGTTAAGATAGAAATTCTACCATTTTAAAATACAAAGTAAAGAAGGTTAATTTGCTTTCAATTATAAAGTTCCTTTGCATGCTCATAGAAATTAGATGACTTTTGGCTTTGACTGTAGATAAATGAATACGGATAGCTCATTCATCTATTAAAAGTGTACATTTTTTAATTGGTTCCTGTTGGGCATGTGGCTTTACATGACAGCAGTTACAAGGTTTTTTTTTATGTGAAAGTGGGTTCATTTGTTAATTTATATCATAAGCCCTTTTCTGTTTTTTTAATAGACACAAAAGGGGAGGGAACCTTTTCCTTAAGGGCATTCACTTTTCAGTGAAATGCGAAAGATTAAAAGATCAGAAGGGAATACGTTCATAATTGCTACAATAGCTGAACTTGAAAGCAGACTAACATTGAAGGGAATAAGAAAATGGCTGTGGGCGTGTGACAAAGGAATAAGATAAAGGCATTCAGCTTTGCTAACACCAAGACAAAAGAAGGTGATATTTTTTAAATCAAAGATGTTAAAACTAAGGCTTCACTTATGCATTTTAAAGAGCATCTAGAGTCAAACTGTAATTTTGTTCTTTACCTGCGTTTTCTAATTAGCTGGACCCAACCATCTGCTTTGTCGTTAGCCCTTTTCATTAAAATGTATTATTTAACTCATGTTTAAAAATAGGTTATTTTATATTATTTGTCATTAGAGTGAGACATTTAAATTGGGAAATTTAATTAGCTCTTTACGCTAGTGTTAGCGATACTTAATGTAAAAGCAAGAGTATGCTTTTATTTTTTTTAATTAATATGTCTTTTATGGATATAACTCTTTCCCAGTAATGGAAAATGCTAACACGTAAAGTACAGCATTACATTGACTTAGGATTGAAGAAAATGTGATTCACATTGAAATAATGTAAGAAGAATATTTTACATATGAACTAATTGTATTAATTGGACTCTATATTCCTGACAAGTTGTTTCATACTCAACTTAATTTTAGCTCCAGTCAATTGCTCATTTGGTTAATGTAACAAATGTTCTTAACGCGTCAAGTTTTCGGGTTCTGTTCTTGGTAGAGTCATCTGAAATTTCCGTCAAACTGAGATTCATAAAACGAGTAGACAGCAATTAGGAATTCTGCGGATGATGCTGGTAAAATAACCACATTTTACAAAATTCACAAAAAAAGAGCACACACAAACTATGAACTTTTAAATCATTAAAGGCTTAACGAAAAGCTTGAGGTATAATATATGGGCATTTGATCACTCATATGGCTATACTGTGTTAAGCCCAGTGTCCCAAAATCATGGTTCCTAAGCTATTTTTAGAAGTGTAGATAAACATGCAAACTTAGCTAGTTATAATTTGAAGTTCTGCTTGTGGACAGAATCACATCCCAGATGAGTCTAATTGGAAAAGTGTGATAAAGTGGCCTGTTTCATGAAAAAAAAACTCTCAAGGTCTCCCTCAGGCAAGGGTATCAGATAATCCATTTGCCTCTCTAAAATTCAACAAAAACAAAAAACATATGATACAAAACACATTTTTAATTCAGTGTAGGGTATTGATATCATAGATATCTAGATTAGCAATGGCAGTTATGCACAATGCAGGATTGTCATATTTTATAAAGATAACTATTTATACAGCAAGTCACTCACACATATGTAACATGTAATGTTAACTTAATGCTATAGTGCACTTGTCACCATTTAGGTGACTGAACCCTTTGCCGCAAGGTTTAAAAAAAAGTTAGGTTTTTGTTTTTAACCTTTTCTCCCTTGCTGCGCCAATCTCCCTGGTGAAACTCTTTGTCTGAGATCATGGAGATCGATGATCTCAGCCAATCCAATGTTTTCCCATAGTAAAACATTGTTAGGCTAGTGTGCATGTATAGCAAAACTCCACACTGCTCCAGTCAGATGGTCTCCCTGAGTTTTACTTTACTATTTAAACATACCAAGCCCAGCATAGAACTCAGAGCTCCATCAGCTGTTCCATGGCCATTTGAAACAGGTAGCCTTCTGGAAGACTCACATTTCATTCTATATCTACATAACCTGTTAATTTTGTTGAATGTGTAATGTTTTTATATTTCGTGACTATTATTTAGTTTTATTATTTTCAATGTATACATTTTCATGTCTTTGTAACTATAGCCTGTGCTAATCATGCAAAGTATTTTATCACCTTTGTCTTTGTCCATCATGTTAAGTTAGTTTAACCAGCTCAGGCCCATATATCTTTCTTGTTCCTTGTTTAATGGTTTTATTTCCCTACTTAAATACCTCTGTCTTATCTCTGTAATTCTCAATCTTAGCTTTTGTTTTTCCTTAAATTACCTTAAATCAAATGTCCATCTATGTACCCCCCCCCTCTCTTAGCCCATCTGACCCTAATATACATCTCTCTCCCACAGTCTGATTTTTAAACATACCAAGCCCAGCATAGAACTCAGAGCTCCATCAGCTGTTCCATGGCCATTTGAAACCGGTAGCCTTCTGGAAGACTTGGGCCCCTCCCACCCTACCCCTCGCCCACCCACCCCATGCTTAATTCTACATTTATAGATAGTCTCCCACACAACTTTCAACCTCTTGAAATTGACAGGTGCAAACACTGATCATCACACCCTTCCAATCTTTTAACTCTATAGAACACATACCCTCTCTCCCTACAAATAGATATCTCACACACTAATACTATATACTTTTTGTTTAATTTTTGTTTTTCACAATTTCTGTTTTTCATTTTCAACTACACACCTCATACCACTAACATGAATCCAAATGTAACCATACTGATATTCTTAATAACCCTTTTTTCAATTCAATTTTGTTCACACCACTACCAGCATAAGCACACACCTCAAACTGGAAAACAAATTATCATACACCATGGCATGCTTTGTTCCTGTAACTTATCTGCTGAGTGCTGGTGGAGAGTTCTAAAAAATAGCCCTCCTACCCCCAACTCACAAAATTATAAAGTATCCCATTCACTATGTGCCCAAACAAAAATTATGTCCAAATTCCTATTCCTTATGTTACTCGCCCTTGCAAATGATGTGGAGTCTAACCCAGGTCCCCCAGCTAATTCTAGTCCTAATCTCCCCACTAAAAAAGGCCTCTCTTTTGTACACTGCAACATCCGTAGTTTACTCCCTAAACTAGATGCACTGCAAGCCTGGTGTTCCCATTACAAACCACAAATCATTGTGCTCTCAGAATCTTGGTTAACAACTAAAATACCAGACACCGCCATTGCAATACAGGGGTATTCATGTTTTAGAAATGACAGAGCAAAGAGAGGAGGAGGCATTGTTATTTATGTTGACAATTCCATAAAGTTTACCCCTTTACAAAACCTTAATCCTCCTGCAACCTTTGATTTCCTCTCTGGCACAATTGAGATCCCGTGCAGTAATTCAATCATTGTTGCAGGAATCTACCGCCCACCTAGCTCCCCTGTGCATTCCCTTTCTGACATAGCCCATCTCCTTAGTGAAACCATTGCTCAAAACCCTAAAAGTGAACTGTTGGTCTTTGGAGATTTTAATATTGATTGGCTGAATCCTAAAAATAATAGTTCGTGCACGCTTTTTAAGACTTTGCAGCTAACGCAATTAATCTCCTCCCCAACTCGCATAAATATTAAAAGCCTTAACCATACCCTACTAGATTGGATTCTCTCTACTTCTCCTGATAGAATCCAGGAGGCCGGTGTTCTCCCAAACACTTTCAGTGATCACTGTTTAGTGTACTGTGTGCGCAAAATTAAGGCTATTAAATCCGCTCCCAAGGTTAAAATAACAAGGTCCTTCAAAAAATTTAATCTTGAATCCTTTCTAAAGGACATCAAGAACCTCCCATGGCACAGATTAAACATTATCCCGGATCTAGACTGTGCTGTTGAATTCTTTCAGTCTGAACTCCTACAAATTTGGAATCTGCATGCCCCACTGCGTAAGGTGAGGGTAAAAGGAGCACATATGAACTGGATCACAGCTGACCTCATCCAAATGTACCAGTTTCGGGATTCTTTGTGGTCAAAGTTTAAGCGTACTGGCTCTATGAATGATCACTGTGCATATAGACAATGGCGAAATATATGCACAAAACAAACAAAATTGGCCAAAGCCCAATATTTCTATGACAATCTGAACAATAACATCTCAAACCCTAGAAACTTTTGGAAAGTCATAAATAAACTACAAACTCCCCCAATCCACTCCCAACCCTCCACTGTCAAAGTGGACAACCAAACCCTGAAACTTCCCTTAGATGTAGCAAATGCCTTTAACAATTATTTTGTCGGATGCTCTACTGCCCTGATTGCCAAGCTAATAAATGGCACACATCCTGAAACTACAAATGTGGATCAGGTCTCACTAAATTTGCAAACGCCCAATATAGACAAGTTCACTTTTAGACCTGTACCTGTTAGTGTCATTGAAAAACATCTTAATAATCTAAAAATGAAAAACCAGTCCGGACCTGACCAAATCCCAGCAATGCTGTTGAAGCTCAGTGCACCGGCAATTGCTAAACCCGTCGCAACTCTAATTAATGAATCCTTGGTGTCTGGATACTTACCCAAACTTTGGAAGACTGCAAGAGTAGTGCCTATCCATAAAAGTGGTGACACTACCTTGGTTTCTAACTATCGCCCTATATCATTGCTCCCAGTATTGTCAAAAATCTTAGAAAAATGTGTCCATACGCAACTATGTGAGTATTACCAACAATCAAACTATCTGACCCCTGATCAATCGGGCTTTCGCCAGAATCACTCCACTACAACTGCCCTCTTAAAAGTTTGCAATGACATCCAAACTGGCATGGAACAAGGAGACCTAACTGGAGCTATTTTCCTTGATTTTGCTAAGGCCTTTGACACAGTAGACCACGACATTCTACTGCACAAACTCAAAAACTCAGGTATTGGTGATCATTCGCTAAACTGGTTTCGATCGTATGTATCGGAACGCTCGCAATATGTGTCCATTTCTGACAGCAACTCCCTCCCTCTCCCAGTCACGTGTGGTGTTCCCCAAGGTTCCATTCTCGGCCCCCTACTATTTTCATTATTTATAAATGATCTGCCTAATGTCTGCAAATCCTCAAATGTACACATGTACGCAGATGACACGGTAATCTATGCGAGCAATTCCAATCTACCGCAGCTTGAGGCTGTGCTCCAAGACCAGTTTACAGAGGTAGAAAAGTGGATCGCAAAAAACAAACTGTTCATGAACACTGACAAAACTGTCACAATGATCTTTGGAACAGTACCTAAATTACACAAATTACACAATTCCCACCTATCCATCAAAACAATTTCAAATGGCACACTGACCGCAGTCCACTCTTTCAAATACTTGGGTATGATGTTAGACCCCAATCTATCTTTTGGCCTGCACATAGAAAAGCTTGCATCTAAACTTTATCCAAAACTAGGTGCCCTGTACAGAAACAAATCCTGCCTAAGCCCTTCAGTAAAGGAAAAGATTGTACAGCAAATGCTGATGCCAATCATTGATTATGGGGATGTAGTATATGCATCTGCATCGCAATCCCACATTAATAAACTCAACACATTGTATAACTCGTTCTGCCGATTTGTGCTACAATGTAATTACAGGACCCACCATTGTGACATGCTAAAAGAACTAAACTGGCTGTCGCTGGAATCCAGACGCACCCTTCATCTTTCTAGCCTTGTGTTTAAGAGCTTTTCTGGGAAACTCCCACCCTACCTGAACGCAATGCTTTCCCCGGCTGTTCCCACTTCCTACAACCTCCGATCCAGTACCAACACTTTACTTAGTCTACCTCAATATAAAAAGAAAGCAGCCCGATCCTCCTTCTCCTACAGAGCACCGCATTTGTGGAACGACCTCCCGCACAAATTAAAATCTTCCCTAAGTTTAAAGTCCTTTAAGAGATCCTTCTCTACATACCTCAAAACAGAATGTACCTGTCATGGTTGATTATATATTTCCTTCCTGTTCTATGTTAAATGTTGTATATATTGTATATTAATTTTGTATTTTATTGTACACTAACTGTAACAATGCAATGATTTGTGGACCCAGGACATACTTGAAAACGAGAGAAATCTCAATGTATCTTTCCTGGTAAAATATTTTATAAATAAATAAATAGTATGACAGCCTCTATAGGAAAGTTTATCCTGCACAGAAAACAATGTTTTCAGCTGTGAGGTTAAAACAGGGGGTACACAGTACCCAGACCTCTTCATTGGGATTAAGTGGTATGGGCGCCTATAGTGTTCCTTTAAGAACTTATTTTAGGACATATTTGCCCTTTCTGGTAGACTTTGTCAATAAAAGAGAACTTGCCCAACCTTTGTTAACATGTTTATTACTTTTTCGGGATACAGTGAGCAATAACTACACTAATATATACTCATTAGGAGGTCCAGCTATATTGTGTCTGATAGGCAACTACTACAACTATGATGTTTATCTGCTTCTCACACCAAACACTATCCTGGTTTCATTGTTACACTAGGCGATCTCCATTTAATCCTTAGTGTGGCAGCATGCCTAAAACTAACAGATTGTTACTGAGGTAAACAATATTGATTTATTAATTAGAAGAAGATTACTATTCATGAAGTTTATTGGCTTTCATTGTCAGAATTCTGACTGTTCCAAAGGTAACAAAGTAGCCAGCTTCTCTATTTCCACATAAATACTGTATTTCTGGTATTTTTAGAATACATTTGGAATTGTGCGTGGCACCCTCGATTCCGCAGCGTTAATTCATGACAAGCTCAAACGCGAGACTTTAGTCGTTTTAAAACGATACACAGAAAATAAAGTGAAAAAAGGAATACGTTTCTAAATAAATCTTTATCTCAATGTAATGCCAATCTCAATTTATATTAGTGATTTTGTAATGATTGCATGAAATCTGATAGCAACCAGAATTCTAAGTATGCATTAAACCTTTCTTACAAAAGGATCACTTTTTCCTTTTTCAGTCTTGACCTTTTTTGGTAGGCTTACAGTGACTTCTCTGGGTCATTGCTTGACCTCTAAAACAACATCTGACCTGGAATAACCTTTAACTACATTAAATCCTCCCCCTCCCCCTAATCCCTGGAATAGCTGAGTGGATATTTAGTGGACAAAGCAAGAATATTAACCTGTTCAATCCACCCATGCTTGGATATTTGTTCAATTGTTAAATAAAATAATTATCACTATATTTATTTATTTGTGTTTTAAAATAAATAATAGTTTAACACCTTATAGCCGATTATGGACTAGCATTTTGTTCTTTAAACATCCAATTCCAAAATGGGATAATCTACGCAGTTAATGACGGGAGGGCTGTTTGGAGTATCTAAAGCTAAACTATCAGAACACTGCAAACTGGTATAGTGTCTTTGGGAACCAGATTATTATTATTATTATGACACTATAGGCATCTCATTAAAGTGGTCTAGGTGCTTTGTCCCTGTTCACTTAACTCTGCAATGTAAAATATTGCAGTTTTAGAGAAACTGACTTGTTTACATTGCTTTGTTAAGACTTCAGTCACTAGAGGCACTTCCTCCAGTTCCACAGAGTATGACTCAACAGTGAAACAACACTGGACGTCCTCACACCTTGCATGAGAATGTCCAGCATCTTCTAATCCCCATGGGTAAGCATTGACTCAATGCTCTTCTATGGGGAAGGCCTAATGGATGTAGTGCACTCGCCACGCATGCACATTAGGTTCTCCTCATTAGCTGCGAAAGGGCCCCGACCTAGCCCTGCGGGACATTGGAGCTGGAATCAGAAAAGTGTAAAAAGTTTTTTTTAACCCTTTACATTGCCAGGGGAGTGTAAGTATGATCCAGCACATAGAATTGTGTAACACAGAGGACTGATAGGTAACGTATACCGGACCTTACAATGGCCGGACTAACGTACCAAAGAATAGTCAGGAATAGCCGAGGTCAAAGGATACAAAAAGAGACAACGATAAGGAAAAGCCAGGGGTCAGGAATGCCAGAAAACAGGGAAGTCAAAAACAATGCCAAAGTCAAATAACCAGAATCAATAACGCGCTCTCGGACAACCACAAGGGAATCCATGACAGGGCACTGAGCAGGATGAGAACTGGGCCTAAATACCCCTCCTCTGGATCTGATAGGATGAAATCGGCCTTTGACCCCAAAGGCAGTTACCAGGTTTCCATTTGCATAATTGCTGCTCAGCACAAACCCTGCTGTGGATTTGATTGCTGCTCGGCACAACTTTTCCTGTCAGGACAGTAATGTTGTTTGGCACAACTTTTCCTGTCTGAACAGTAAATTCCATTAATCCTATTTTTATAAGCGGATGAATACGTGACAGGGAGTAGGCTCAAGGGAGAAATGGGGGCAATAGTTCCCTATTTTGTTAGGAATACAGCTTTGTATCCCTATGTCATGGTGGCGGTCCGTTGCCCGGGACCCAGACTCTGTCCAGGCGGCGGAGCGAGGAACGGGACCCAGTATGCCTGATGTTCAGAGTAGGAGTCACAGTGTGGAGGTGGATTAGCAGGGTCTGGTGCAGGGTAACCGCACACCCCCTGGTGTTGAGCACCAGCGATTGTGCAGCCACATACCACAACCCCGATGCAGCTTAAGCGGATCCCAGAGACTAGGAGCAGGAATTAAGCAGACCTCCCAGAAGCTGAATAGGGAGGCTCTGCAGCAAGCATGTATCCAGTACAGAAACAAGACACGACTAGAGATAGACACAAAACATGGAAACAAGACAGAACTAATAGAACCCAGAACCAGAGAAGTATAGGAAGCTAAACCCAGAACATGTACACAAGACATGAGGGAAACATGAACATAACATGGGAAAGACTGGACAGGACTGTACATGGACTGGGTATACAAACTAAAACAAGACAAGATAAGATAGGCAAAACAAGATGAGAAATAACTAAGCACTATATATGAAAATCATGGGGATTTAGTCACATTATATGATCATACATTGCATAAGCCTGCCACAATGCCAATGTACCCCATATCTGTCAGGTCCTGCCTAATGTATGCTAAAACAACCAAAGAAGACATATATAGCACTTACCTGCAAGAAAGGGCAGAAGCCTTGAGCAGCTGCCTGCAGGGACTCTGAAACAAAAAAGAATGGTGGAAAACAAACGGGTGTGGCAACATAAAACAAACATTTAAAGGAAACCTGGACACTGGGAATCCCAGGGATGGATTACAGGAATGAACCCAGAATAACCCAGCATAAAGAAAACCAGACATAGAATAGAAAACCAAAAAAACAAGAAAAACTAAACAAGAATTGTAAAAAGAGTACTGGATACCAGAAGCCATTACCAGAATGATCCGCAGCGAGGAACAGGATGTGACACCCTAACACTATAGTGTTTCTTTAAGAGGTTGAAAATGGAAACTAGTAAAGATGATGTGTTTATTAACCAACCAAACAGGTTTAAAAGGTAGCCCATAACCAGCAGAATAAAGATTGTAAAACAATAAGAAAATAAATATGTCTATTAACCCTTTCCCTACCAAACCATTTATATGATTATGACATTTATATTAAGTGGAATAGCAGCCTGAAAACCGTGTTGCATGGTTTGAATAATAGAACTGTTATTTATTTTCTGTGACATTAAATCACATTAAACCCTCATCTTGACTGGCATTTAAACATTTTGGGGCATTTTGGAAGTATGTAGTCAGTATGTTGCCAGCACTTTCACCATGTGCCACTAGAGGCTTTGAGATACGTGAAATTGCTGGATCATTTTTTGCAGATCATTCAATGCCTTTTACTCAAAGAAAATAAATTTACTAAAGAAATAAATTATTTGATGATTCCATGCAGATCATTTAATACCTCTGTCTGCTGATAATTCCTTTACTCCTAACATGAAGTTCAATTGTTAGATTATCAAAGTACATTACTCATTGCCTCTATCAACTTGTTAGAACATTTACTACTAACATTTCCTCCTTAGACTTTTTTTGTGTATACTCTTGTCATGTTGACTCCTTGTGAATTCTCAGCTCTTTTGTATGCCTGATTTCTCTGTCTTGTCTAGTCCCTCTTTGGTTTACCACTCCCGGGTTAGTTCCATTTGTTAGATCTTTGTTAGATCAGGATAGATCAACAATTTCTTTTGTTAGAATATGCAATATTAACGATCATTTTCAGGGGGGGAGGGGGCACTAATCCATAGCCAGCCCCCCCTCAACTGAAATTTGGACAAAATGTTACTGATTTTGGTAGATATTTGTTAGATCAGGTTTGATCAACTGTTTTTTTTTTTCATTAGATCTATCATGCAAGAGGCGGTATTCACTACTTAACTTTGTGGGCGTGACTATGGGTTAGCCCTCCCCCCCCCTTCAACTGAAATTAATTTTTTTTCAATCTAATCTGATCTAACAAAGATCTAACAAATTGAATAATCTTTTTTTTTTAAATATCTCAATATGGGGGGGGGGGCTTACCCAGGGGCGGTCTTTGGTTTGCCCATTTCCCTTTAGCATAGTCCAAGTATTACCTTAAGTGTGGTCAGGGCTAAAGAATCAAATGTAAGTAGTGAAGGCAAGGGGAGGTAAAAGTCAATCAGTGTGGATTGTGGTTTCACTTTCATAAAAGTACAGTATCTTACTATAAGTTTGTTATAAAGAGAGAGGAGACTAGGTTGGGATATATAACAATGTTATTTAGTAGTTAAATCATGTTGTTTATGCAGCCCTAGTTATTTCTCACTGCATGTGACCTACACAATCTCCCTACACACTTCCTGTAAAGAGAGATCTAATGTTTAAACATCCTTTATTGCTGGTGTTTATTTTAGAATTCTTATTTCCTGCCCCGTTAATAGCCTGTTAGAGCCTGCAAGAGTCTCCTGTGTATGGTTACAGTTCAATTAACAGAGCAAGAGATAAAAACATCTGATTGAAAAAGAGATTTCACTCTTACCTAGTCACATCACTCATTGACTTTCTGTAGATGATCTATTCTAAAGGATGAAGTCACACATATTGACTAAGAAAATAATGCCACACGTGTGTTTGTGTGTCTTTAATGGCTAATTAATTATGGATCATTCTAAAACCTTTTTGAATTGGATTTTTCAGAATGCTTTTCTCCTCAGTGTTACAGAATACTTTTAATAAACAGACCAAGTCCTTCCTTTACAACATAAATTGTGCAAATAACACAATTCCAAGATTCTAAAAGAAATATAAGTGGAGAAGATTGTATAGTGTTATAACAACATGCAATGTGGGGTGAGGGAGAGGTGAGCCTTTTTTCCTTCATCAAGATTTTGTCTTTATATGAACTGTTTAAAATTTCAATGAGGATGATAATAACTTTGGCTCTGTGTAATAAAATGTCAAGGACAAGTGTAAGGGCAAACTCCCTTCTAATAAAGCAAGATTAGAATGCCATCTTAAATCTACGCCGCAAATAAAGTTAACCCTTCCAGCTTGTGTACAGAAATTTGGCCATAAAGTGCATTTATCATGCAAATATGACATGGTGGCATTTTTTATCTAGTAATATTTGATTCATACATTAAAGGAACACTATAGGGTCAGGAACACAAACATGTATTCCTGACCCTATAGTATTAAAACCACCATCCAGACCCCCTGACTTCCCCTTACCCTCCTAAATATAGCAAAATCATACCTGTACTCCAGTCTGCTCCTGTCTCTGCTCTTGATCTGCTGGCTGACATCATCAGAAGTGTTGTTCTGAGCCAATCACAATGCTTTCCTGTAGGAAAGCATTGGCTTGGCTGAGACTGTCAAGCCCTGGCAGATCAAGGGCAGAGCCAGCACAAGCCAAGCCCTGGTCAATCAGCATCTCCTCATAGAAATGCATTGAATCAATGCATCTCTCTGAGGAAAGTTCATTGTTTCCATGCAGAGGGTGGAGACACTGAATGCCAGTCACACTGTGCAGCACTGCCCCAGGAAACACCTCAGGAAGTCATCTGAGGAGTGGCCAGTGGAGGTATCCCTAGGCTGTGGTGTAAACACTGCATTTTCTCTGAAAACATGGTGTTTACTGCAAAAAGCATGAAGGGAATGATTATACTCACCAGAACAACTACATTAAGCCGTAGTTGTTCTAGTGACTATATTGTCCCTTTAAGCAGCAAGTGCTCTGTTTAGCACATAATGCTTTACTTATAGCAATTCTGCCTTGATAGATAGCCTTAAGATTGTGGTTTGTGGATTGTGTTTAAATATTTGCACAGACTGTATTTAATGGGGCATTTTAAATTTCTCATAACAAATTTAAGACCTTGTTTAATATTTTCATAATTTTAGGGGGAAGCATGAAACAGAGGTACATGGATTTGATGGTGTTAGTATATATTTCTATATCTCCAGCCTCCGGCAGCAGGCATTTTGGCTCAATACTTTCATTTTTATTACATTTGTTTAAAACGAGGGCTGTACCTGATCCTTGAAAGCTGCTCTTCCTGACAACCCGTCATCTTTTATCATACTTATTTTGGCTTTCATCCCAGTCCATCTATTCCTTAATGTAAGTGTTATAAATCGCTGCAAAGTACTATAAAATATTATTAAAAAATAAATCAATATTTCTGGGTTAAAAAGCTGGAAACTGCTGAATAAGCTCAGGTTTTGGTAGGTATTTATGTGCTTTCACATTAACCCTTTGGTGTCAGAGAGCATTGAACCACATTTCACAGAACTACAAAGAGTTTCAGAGGTCATTAGTACTTAAGAAGTGTAGATTAATATTTTATTTTCTTCTTTTACAACAAATGTAAAGGATACGTGCTTAAAACTGTATAAAGAAGCTTCAAGTACTATGATTCATATGTGATTTTTTCAAAAAAGGAAATATTTTATGAGAATTAATGTTTTAGAGATGCTTAATAAGTAATAGTGGACATAGTGAAGTATACTTACTTCACAGTTGTCTGATTCAGACCGCGTTGAGTAGGGACCCAATCATGACTAGTACCACTAACCAAACAACACGTCTGTAGTAGTACTTCTGGGACACCTATGTATCAGTATGAAAGACACCCTTTCACCAGTGATAAAACAATTTGTATCACAGGCACCACCCCACTATGAGTGTGACATTACAGCCTAGAAAAACCTCTTGTGGCCACTCCTCAGACAGCCACTGAGGTTCAGCGTTTCCTCGCTCTGCAATGACTTTCTCTATAGAGATGCATTAATTCAATGCATCTCTATGAGCAGATGCTGATTGGCCAGGGCGCCGTTTGGCTCCGCCCCGCTACCTTGGCTGACATCTTTAGAATTGACGATCTCAGCAAATCGAATGCTTTCCTCTGGGAAAGTATTGTGATTGGCTGAGATTGTCAATTTTGATGCTGTCAGCCAAGGAGGCGGATCTGGGCTGGGCCAGACGCAAGGAGCCCTGCACGGTGCTGGAAAAGGGTGAGTTGAGGGACTAAATGGATATTTGAACTATAGTGTCAGGAATACATGTGTGTGTTCCTGACACTATAGTGCCCCTTTAAGGTTGAAATAGCCGTAGTGTCACTTCAGCTACTTTGTCCTTAAATTTGAAATTCACTTTGCATTCTCACTTTAGTAAATAATCTTGTTAAAATGCACTTCTGTTATCTGTAGTGAGTTCAACGTTTCTAGATAGAACTTAGAACTTAGAAATGTTTAAAGGACAACTGTCACCTCTGTCACTTTTCTAAAAATTGCATCACTGAATAAAAAACCTGAAAATCACCTATAAATTGTGTTAACCTTTTATCATGAGTTGTTCTGTTTTCTTTTAAATTTATATTAAAGATTTATCAAATTACAAAATGTTTTTTTCATTTCTCCTTTTCTCTTTCTGTATTCTCTGTGCTGACTGCCAGGTGCAAAGGACATTTACCGTATATACTCGAGTATAAGCCGAGTTTTTCAGCCCATTTTTTGGGCTGAAAAACCCCAACTCGGCTTATACTCGAGTCAGAGTCTGTATTATGGCAATTTGCATTGCCATAATACAGACTGGGGGAGAGGGGGGCTGGCAGAGCTGTAACTTACCTTTCCTGCAGCTCCTGTCAGCTCTCTCCTCCTCCGCGCCGTCCGTTCAGCACCTCGGTCAGCTCCCAGTGTAAGTCTCGCGAGAGCCGCGGCTCTCGCGAGATTTACACTGGGAGCTGACAGAAGAGCAGAACGGACGGCGCAGAGGAGGAGAGAGCTGACAGGAGCTGCAGGAAAGGTAAGTTACAGCTCTGCCAGCCCCCCTCTCCCCCCACTGAACTACCACTGGACCACCAGGGAAGGAGAGCCCCCCTCCCTGCCATATATCAAGCAGGGAGGGGGGACGAAAAAAAAAAAAAAAAAGAAATAAAATAATAAAAAAAATAATAATAATAATAAAAAAAAAAGGGGTATAAGGACCACTATGGGAGGGGGGGGGTATAAGGACCACTATGGGAGGGAGGGGGTGGGTTAAGGACCACTATGGGAGGGAGGGGGGTATAAGGACCGCTATGGGAGGGAGGGGGGGTATAAGGACCACTATGGGAGGGAGGGGGGGGGGGGGTAAGGACCACTATGGGAGGGAGGGGGGGATAAGGACCACTATGGGAGGGAGGGGGGGTATAAGGACCACTATGGGAGGGAGGGGGGTATAAGGACCACTATGGGAGGGAGGGGGGGTATAAGGACCACTATGGGAGGGAGGGGGGGATAAGGACCACTATGGGAGGGAGGGGGGGGGTATAAGGACCACTATTGGAGGGAGGGGGGTATAAGGACCACTATGGGAGGGAGGGGGGGTATAAGGACCACTATGGGAGGGGGTGGGATAAGGACCACTATGGGAGGGAGGGGGGTATAAGGACCATTATGGGAGGGAGGGGGGGGTATATGGACCACTATGGGAGGGATGGGGGGGTTAAGGAACACTATGGGAGGGAGAAGGGGGATAAGGACCACTATGAGAGGGAGGGGGTGGGATAAGGACCACTATGGGAGGGGAGGGGGAAGTAAGGACCACTAGGGGAGGGGAGGGTAAGGACCACTAGGGGAGGGGTGAGTCAGGACCACTGGGGGGGGGAGTGAAGGAACACGGGGGTGGGGAGGTAAGGACCACTGAGGGAGGAGGAGGGGAAGTCAGGACATATGGGGGGGAGGAGGGGGCGGCAAATTTTTTTTTGCCTACGGCGGCAAATATCCTTGCACCGGCCCTGCACACACTGCATTCACACACTGCATTCATGCACACACACACTGCATTCATGCACACACACACTGCATTCATGCACACACACACTGCACTCATACACACACTGCACTCATACACACACGCTGCACTCATACACACACACATACGCACACACTGCATTCATTATACACACACTGTAAATAAATATTCAATTAATATATTTTTTTTAGGATCTAATTTTATTTAGAAATTTACCAGTAGCTGCTGCATTTCCCACCCTAGTCTTATACTCGAGTCAATAAGTTTTCCCAGTTTTTTGGGATAAAATTAGGGGCCTCGGCTTATATTCGGGTCGGCTTATACTTGAGTATATACGGTATTTATTTATAAAATATTTTACAAGGAAAGATAAATTGAGATTTCTCTCGTTTTCAAGTATGTCCTGAAATAATTGCATTGTTACATTAGGGTACAATAAAATACAAACAATGATTAAAACAGGAAACTAAGATGGAGGCACCTAGTTGCAGAATGTATAAGTGTGGATTAATACATTCATAATGTTTTTTCACGTCTAATAAATATTTGTTAAATATACGTATATAAATAAGAATAAGAAAATATAATAGTAATAAAATCTGACAAGTCACAGTACCCTTTTAATTTTAATTATGATTTCCAAGACTTTTTAAAATCTTAACTTAATCATAGCATTTGCATTACGTTGCTTACGAGCCTGTTTTCTCTGTGACCAGGATCATCCAAAATAGATGGTACAAACGTGATAAACTAATTCAGATTCCCCCAATTTGAAAGGGTTCTGTGATTCTTATTTGAATTTACCGAGTCAGTGGGATTCCTGTTTGATATACAACAATCTTTTCCCATCAGTTTAATTAAATGATGACGTCTGGAACGTGATGGTTGATTGCATATGTGTGTGCTTGGAAGGACGGTGAATTTAGTGCTAGGAAGGTCACAATTTAGGACAGGGAAATTTAAAGTCAAAATGACATTTGCTCCACTGGTCTGGAACATGTTGTTGGATCATTGATCAGTATTGCACGCTGTTAATGATAGATGCAAATAATACACTAAAGTCACAATGAAGAACACATTGGACAGAGGTTGTGAATATGCCATTCTAAACTCAACTTTCATTCACTGATTAGACAAAAAAAATATTTTTAGCCCATAGCTGACATCCCTGCAGTCAAATACAATGAGCAGAGGTTAAATTAATAATTGTTTTAATAATCAAAGCATTAATGTGCATTCCTCTTTGTTTTGAATAAAAAAAACTTTAGTAATGAAGTGCTATCAGATATACAAGAACAAAATATATGTTTTAGCACTATTCAGACAATGTTGTGTTTACTTATGTAATGTTTTAAAGGACCACTCTAGTGCCAGGAAAACATACTCGTTTCCTGGCACTAGAGTGCCCTGAGGGTGCCCCCACCCGGCTCTGGAAAGGGGAAATTGTTTAAAACGTACCTTTTTCCAGCGGTGGGCGGAGAGCTCTCCTCCTCCGATCCTCCTCTTCTCCTCCCCGTCGGCTGAATGCGCACACGCGGCAAGAGCTGCGCGCGCATTCAGCCGGTCACATAGGAAAGCATTCATAATGCTTTCCTATGGACGCTTGCGTGCTCTCACTGTGATTTTCACAGTGAGAATCACGCAAGCGCCTCTAGCGGCTGTCAATTAGACAGCCACTAGAGGAAATAGGGGAAGGCTTAACCCATTCACAAACATAGCAGTTTCTCTGAAACTGCTATGTTTATGAAAAAATGGGTTAACCCTAGCTGGACCTGGCACCCAGACCACTTCATTAAGCTGAAGTGGTCTGGGTGCCTAGAGTGGCCCTTTAAGAACGAAACCCCTAAAAATGATGTGTAAAAGTACATACGCATAAGTATTTTAAAACACAACAAATAGCTACTAATTGTTATATTGTATTTCGTATGCAAAGAGCAAAAACTCCCAACACCAATTATTATATCATCATTTTTATGTGTGGGATATTCCTTTCTCCTGTTCAGACTTGTGATTTAGTCCTAGACATTTGGTGTCCTCACAACCTCCCTGTTATGGTATATTACAAGGTATTGGTCAGGGGAGTGATGGCAACCGTTAGCCTGAGGAGCAAATACAAACTAATGGCCTTTTCTGCACACGATTTTCAAAGATCTTTATGGATAGATAGCAGTGCCGTCTGGTCCATAGGGACCAGGTCCATAGAGTTGGTGCCAATTCCAGTGTCTGTCATTCTTCTTAAATCTGCAGTTTATTTTCTTCCCTTTATTTATGATTCAAGATACAGCTAGTTTTAAACTGTTTTTATTTAGTTTTTTTTAGTTTTTTTTTTTAAATTTGAGTTTCAATACAAAACTTTCCTGATAAAAGTTTTGTATTAAAACTGAAACTTCCCCTGCTGACGAAGCCAACAGGACACAACGCCTATGCCTTAGTCTCTACTAATGTACTACCCTTGTTATTGTTAACACTGTTACTGACCTTAAAGGGCAAACAAATAATTACAAACGAAAACAGAACTAGAGGACATACTCTAGCACATGAGAAGGCACAGAAGAGAGCACCCACCACATGTCTACAAACCTGATCGTAGTATAACATGCAAATGTACCGAATGTTACCCTGCTTGTATACCGCTATAAGTGACTTCACCCCCTAATGCCTCTTCTTTGTTCTGTAACCACATCCATGAATGTGAAAGTGAAAAATGATACAAATAAAGAATAAAAAAAACTGAAACCTTTTTTTCTTTTTTTTTCTTTTTTAATAGCTCCCCCAAAAAAGCAAAATTTTACTTTACAACCCATAAGAAGTCTAGAGTGCTATCATTTTACTGCATTATTTCATGTGTGACTAGCACCGGGCTTTGGAGTTTGGGGACTCTGGTTTGCAGACCCTTAGATATATTTATTACATATACTATATTTCTGTTTAGTGATACGTTGCAGATTTGACATAGTTTTGTTATTGGTGATTGCACATTTTTCTCTGTATGTGTGTCTTAGTGAGCGTACGTGACTCTGCATACCTTTACATTTGCTTTGGAATTTCTTCAAACTTTTAATCCACTCAAAAGGCATTCATAAGCCAACGTAGGGTTGCATTGTTTTATGTATGTCTGAAAAAAAGTAGCACAAATGGATAAAAACAGAATTTTGATTTTTTTTTTCAGACAGCATTGCTTTGCCATTTCCAGTCAATTTTTCCTTTTGTCCGTCAACATAAATATAGTATCTTCTCATGTGCTGCCAGATTCTATTATAAGAAATAATAATTTCTCTACTAATTGAATAGGAAATTCACTGTGGATGTTAACGGAATAACAACTATTCAGTTACAGATTTAAAGGAAATCTGTCACTTCTATGGACATTCTATCACTGAATAAAATATTGAAAATCATCTCTGTATATTGTGTTACTGTGTTAACCTTTTTGCCACTTTTATTAAATATATATTACAGATTAAGCAAATGGCATTATTATCAAGCTCTAACAAGGTAAAGCCACGGCAAACAGAGTGCAGGGGAGGTCGGGAGGAGGAGCAAGAAAGTCCTTCACTATGCGGCGATGCCGCTCGCATAGTGAAGGATCGAATCCGATCGGGACTCGGGATGCAAAATATTTAGCATATTCCATTCATATTAGTACCACCCCTATCCTTTCCATTCATATTACTACCCTCTACCCCTACAATTCATATTAGTACCCCCCTAGCCCTTCCATTCATATTACTAGCACCACTACCCCTTTCATTCATGTTACTAGCCCCACTACCTCTTTCATTCATATTACTACCCCCTACCTGTTCCATTCATATTACTACATCCCTACCCATTCCATTCATATTACTACCCCCCTACCCCTTCCATTCAAAGTAGTACCCTCCTATTCCTTCCATTAATTTTAGTAACCCCGTAACCCCCGTAACCCCCTGTCTAACTGACAGCCGCTAGAGGCGCTTCCGCGCTTCTCACTGTGAAAATCACAGTGAGAAGACGCTGACCTCCATAGGAAAAGCATTGAAAAATGCTGTCCTATGGACTGATTGAATGTGTGCACATTCAGTGCTGACGTCGGAAGAGGGAGGAGAGTTCACCAGCGCTGAGGGAGCCCGGTGCTGGAGAAAGGTAAGAGTTTAACCCCTTCAGCCCCCTTCAGTGGGACCCTGAGGGTGGGGGGGACCTAAAGACCCTGTAGTGCCAGGAAAACAAGTTTGTTTTCCTGGCACTATAGTGGTCCTATAAGCATTGTATGGCCATATTATTAATCATCTCCAGTGGCTTACTAAATGTTTATACGTTGGCTTAGTTTGAAGTCATCTCAATTATCTACATTATATTATATATACATATATAATTATATATTGAGGTTTTTAATTTTTAGGAACACTTTTTGGGGAAATAAATTACTACATTTATTAAAATTGGGTCTTAAACTGGAGTACTAGCAACCATTTCTTTTAATCTGCTCTTTTGATTACACTCTATAAAAATTAAAAGCTATAATAACTAAATTTTGCGTAGCCAACTATACATCAAAATTACTGCTTGGCGGGGTTAGATGGTAGATACCAGCTTAAAATATCCAACTTCTTGAGAAAACATTAATATGTCTTTTGTATGCAGGATACATGCACATAATTAAATGAAAATTGTATGTAATGTGCAATAGATAAAATAGTGAGTAATTGATATTTTTGAGAAAATTATTATTAATGTATATCTATGTGTTAAAATAATTCATATTTGCTACTAAATTAGAAATGGCAAGTAATCTCTGTCCTTTTTTACATGGCATGAAAATTACATTTTAATATTAGTCATGCTTGTGAATTGGAGATTGTATATAGATCAACTACTATTTTTTCATTTTAGCATTTTGAATGGGTTGTGTATTATAAGTTATGCAAAGGACTATATATTATATTCTTTTATTAAATAATTAGTCACGACAGAGCAGGATCAACCATAAGATGACCTTAGGCAGCTGCCTGGGGCCCAACTGAAACCATTAATTTGCTTGGCCACATTCTATTTAAAGAATCTTAATCCTTCCCTGGATTTTGAGCCATCACATTCTGGTCAAAATAGCTGAGCAACGTTGAAGGAACACTGTACTAGTTAAAGGCTTAGGGGGAGGAGCTTATAATCAGAAAACAAGGCTCTCTCTGCATGATTGGCAGGTAGCATGACATTCATTTACACCAGGCTGACCTTACAATTCTTCAGACAGACCCGCCCCCCTTTCTGGTCAATTTTTCTCAGAACAAGTTTTTTTTTTTTACATGTAGTTCAGTTACAAACCATCCAATTACAAAAGCTGGTAGCTATCACGCAGTATAATCCTAACACGCAGAGTTTAGGATAGCAAGGAATGGACAAAGGAAATATAAACGTCTTACCGGGATTTAGAGTGACTGGACTTAACGTTAGACAGAGTAAAGCGTAATCGAAATACAAGCCAAGGTCTGGGTAACGGAGAGACAGCGAAAATGAGAACTAGCTAAAGCCGGGTACACGGTAATAATCAGATGGGCAAGCCGGACATGAGAGGGTTAAAAAGAAACTCAGAGTCAGGAAACAAAGCCAAGTTCAATACCAGAATACAATACAGCAACACAAGGAAGGTACTAAAGGGTTCTGGGGACAGAAACCACAATAGAGCACAGTACCTAGGGAAAAGGAAGTTTAAATAATCCTGTGTTTCATTTAATTGGTCCACTTCATCCCTGCACCCCAAAACGTGCATGAATTGGGGTGATGGAATGACGTGGGCCAATGGGAGTCACCTGCAAGGTTAGGCTCCCATTTCCTCTTAAAGAATGTGCTTGCAACGCAAGCAGAATCCATAATACTGTACAGGCCGCGCGCCCGATCAGACCGTTCGGCACGCTCATCCGCATGCGGCTCGAGTGGAGTACCCTGTCCGGTATGAGGACCGGGTAAGTACTGCTACAGTAGCTAAACAACAACTCTCAAAAAGTTTTGCTGTGCTTCCTAATGAAGTACAACTGTATTGGTAAATGGGCCTGGTTCTGACATGGGCATGGTTCTGACATGGGCCTGGTAAATGGGCCTGGTTCTGACATGGGCCTAATAACAGAATCTTATCAACCAAAAACACTAAAATAGTAATTGCTCCCAAGTGTCATGTATCTGGTGGAGGTGGTGCTGGAGGGAAACTCACAGGATGCAGCTATAAGAAATCAAATACCCTATGCTAACCTCACACCCTATGCTAACCTCAACCTCATCTCTCAAGCAAATCCCTACTCCGTAACAGCAGCGTCAGGTGAAGCAGAACATCAGTGGGCAGGGTAGAAAGGTGGGCCACTGAACTGGCACCATCCAAAAGGGCAGGCATGCCCAAAAAGGGGTCTGGTCTGGAAGGTCAGCCTGGCGTGAATGCATGTCATGCTACCCGCCAATCATGCAGGCTTCCCAATTAAGGGTGTACTATGGATGCACATAAAAGGCCAAATATAAAAATCTTTCTAATCAGTTTTAAGCAACAGGGTTTCTCTTTGAGATATTTTGGATAATCTTGGTGATCCTTTGACACTATGTTTTATGAACAGCACAAGTTATGATGCACTGTCTTCTAATCTGTATTGTGTGCCCTGGTTTTGCCTGGTCTGAAGTGAATTTCATGTCAGTTGCTAAATCTTTAATATAAATCTATAAGAAAACCGTGCATCACATGAAATACAGGATGACACAAGTGACAGTTCTCTTTTAATTGAATATAGGGAAAATACAAATGGCTATTCCATAAATGGTTAAATTAAACATGCAAACCACATCCATTGTTTCTGTAGTTCTGGGCTGACTTTTACATTGAAAGTCCTGCAGAGACAGACTATGGACACCAGAACCCTTTACATTAATCTGTATTAATTGTAATAATCACTACATTAATCTGTAGTGATTATGGTGACTATAGTGTCCCTTTAAAGTAGTGACTGGGGGAGTCCATATTATTATTATTATTATTATTTTATTATTTATATAGCTCCATCAGATTCCAAAGCGCTGTACAATGGTTGGACTAACAGACATGTAATTGTAACCAGACAACTGGACGTATAGGAACAGAGGGGTTAAGGGCCCTGCTCAATGAGCTTACATTCTAGAGGGAGTGGGGTATAGTGACACAAAGGGTACAAAGTAGGGGTACGAAGTAGGTTGTTAGAAAAGTATTCACTGAGAGCTTAGTCGGTAATTTTTGACGGTTGCAGGAGAGGAGTCATGGGGGGTGGGGGATAAAAACCTGCTAACAGTTTAATTGATATGCTTTCTTGAATAAGTGAGTTTTCAATGATTTTTTAAAAGAGTGGAGACTGGGTGAAAGTCTTACAGAGAAGGGAAGGGAGTTAAACAGAGGAGGTGCAGCCCTGGAGAAATCTTGGAGGCGAGCATTAGAGGTGGGAGTATGGAAAGAGGATATATGTAGGTCTTTGGCAGAACGTAGGGGCCTCGACGGGACATACTTGTGTATTAGGGAATATAGGTAGGTTGGAGCAGCATTATTTAGGGACTTGTAAGCAAGCACCAGAATTTTAAATTGAGCCTTATATCTAACTGGAAGCCAATGGAGGGACTGACAGAGCAGGGAGGCATGGGAAGTGCGAGCGGCCAGGAAAATGAGCCTCGCCTCCGCAATCATTATAGATGGCAGCGGCACAATCTGGGAACACGTAAGACCACTGAGAAGTGTATTGCAGTAGTCAAGGCGAGAGAGAACAACAGCATGAACCAGCACCTTACCCGCTTCTGGCGTTAAATAAGGGCAGATACGCGCTATGCTTTTGAGATGGAAGCGACAGGATTTCAGTATTGATTAGACATGAGGGGTGAACTAGAGGTTGGAGTCAAAAAGAACACCCAGGCAGCGAGCCTGCGAGGTAGAGGTGATGGTAGAACCGTTGACTTGGAGGGAGACAGGCATGGGAGTGGTAACACTTGAGGGAGGAAAGACCAGAAGTTCTGTTTTGGACAGGTTGAGTTTAAGGAAGTGAGCAGACATCCAGTTGGAAATCGCAGAGAGGCACTCAGAGACACGAGTCTAGATGGGTGGAGAGAGATCAGGAGAGGACAGGTAGATTTGTGTGTCATCTGCATAGAAATGATAACGGAAGCCAAAGGAGCTGATGAGTTTACCAAGGGAGGCGGTATAGATAGAGAACAGTAGGGGACCACGGACAGAACCTTGGGGGATGCCAACAGAGACTGGTTGGGGGGAAGAGGCAGAGTCAGAGAAAGAAACACTGAAAGAGCGCTGGGAGAAGTAGGAGGAGCACCAGGAGAGAGCAGTATCCCATAGACCAAAATTATAAAGAATGCGGAGAAGCTGTTGATGATCAACAGTGTCAAAGGCAGCAGACAGATCAAGGAGAATTAGGATAGAGTAATGGCTGTGAGGTTTAGAAGCAATTAAATCTTTGGATTCTTTGGTCACAGCCGTTTCGACAGAATGACCAGACTGAAGGGGGTCAAGCAGAGAGTTGGATTCGAGAAAGTCAGTCAGTCTGGTGTACACAACTCTCTCGAGGATCTATGTATGTTTATCCACCCTCACATTAGTTTCTAAACTATTCCGTTCACATTTTTACTAACATCTTATACATTATACAATCAGCTTTAACTTTTAAGGCCTCATACAAAGTGTTTAACCTCTTCACACATTCTGTGTCCACCCACTGTATTGTTGGCATTTATATTGACAATGTGTATGTTCGCCTATTTGATAATATATATTTTTTTAAAAACCTGGTATTTGCATTATTTAAAGGGATACTGTAGGCACCTTATTTTATTGATGTTGCCTGCAATCATGCCCACCAACCAAACCCCCAAGACCCTTTAGTTCACTACTTAGAGGGTTTGAAAGCACAACTTAAAGCCACGCCTCCAAGCCCTCTGGGTATGAGAGATGGGAATCTTACTTCCTGGTTCTTATTCCATAACATACTGTGATGTCATGCACGCATATGCCTGGCTGTCACGGTTGGCCATAGTGAATCATTGTATTCAATGATTCTCTATGGAAGACTCTTAGAGACATATAGGTGAGTGCCACGGATGCATCTAAGGTCCCCAGTGCTCTTCTATGAGGACCATTGGGTTGGCCCGTCATCCGGGGGCACTCCTCAAGGATGATGCAACCCGAGGATAAGGTTGCGGCAGCGCTGGAGCAAAGGTGAGTATTTACTTTAATTTTTAATTTTTTTTTACACAGGGCGGGATATAATTGATAAAGGGCATCAGGGCTGTAGCTTTAGGAATACAGATATGTATTCCTAACGCTACCATGTTCATTTAAATATTTAATTTAAGAAACACTTCTGATAAAACAACTAGGCAACCATGCTTCATTGTGTATCATGAAAAAAAAATGTTTTCTTTTGTATTACCTGGTGACGAATATTATTTAGTGCTAAATAATTTAGTTATTAATAAATTAGATAAAAGTAGGATACCTGGGAACAAACCCAGGGTGGCAGAACAGGACCTTCAGGATGATTGAAAGACCTTGAATATGTGTCGTACTACAACTCGAGTATTTATTCCTAGGGGCGAATGGATTACATTCTTCATTTTGTTCTAGTGAATACAGAGCATATGTGACTTTATTGGTCAAGCACATTTATTTGCATGGGGAAACATTGTGCTTGAAAGAGCATGTTGACATGCCTGTGTGTTCAGAAATAGTTGACAATGCAAAACTTTGAAAGGAACAAGATCGGCTAACAAATGCCAGCTGCTAGACTGTAAACCTACATGAAAAATACATTTAATTTGTATTTCTTTTGAATGCACCTTTTATTTTATTTTTTTCATGAATTTAACTTCAGTGTCCCCTTAAAATATGTAAAAGTTCCAAAGATCTATAACCAAGACTTCTAATTAGTTGAATATGTATCTATAAAAGGAATAACAGCGCTGTAAGGTCATTATGACCCCCTTTGCTCGAGTACATACGCTGCCTAGTAAAACAAAAAAGCAAATTCTAGTATTTTGCAATATTAAAACCATTGGCAGCAAACTAAGAGTCTTTTATTTTGATCGCCGGCGACCGGGTAAGTACAAAAGTAAGTACAAAAGCGTTTAGAGCCACCAAAATAGGGACGGCATAGAACGCCCTGCGGTCTTAAGGGGTTAAATATAGTCTTCTCCTTTACTGAGTTGATTCCCTATATGTATTTAAATGTTTCTATCATATTCCCCCTGTCTCGTCTTTCCTCCAAGCTATACGTGTAATTATTATTATTATTATTGCCATTTATATAGCGCCAACAGATGCCGTAGCGCTTTACAATATTTTGAGAGGGGGGATGTAACAATAAATAGGACAATTACAAGAAAACTTACAGGAACAATAGGTTGAAGGATCCTCCTCAAATGAGCTTACAGCCAATAGAGGTGGGGTATTAGAAACATTAGGATAGGACATATCAAGTAGGAGTGAAGCAGAGCTGGAGGAGAGAGCAAAGCACTGTCCCATAGGAGAGAGCAAGAGACAGGTATGTAAGGTAGAGATTACTCTGGGAGGCCATACGCTTTCCTGAAGAGATGGGTTTTGAGGCCCTTCTTAAATGATTGCAGACTAGGGGAGAGTCTGATGGTAGTAGGCAAGCTATTCCATAGGAGAGGAGCCGCCCGCGAGAGGTCCTGCAAGCGCGAGTTGGCCGTACGGGTGCGAGCAGCGGTCAGGAGGTGGTCGCGGGCAGAGCGGAGGGTACGAGGAGGGGCATACCTCTGGATCAGTGAAGAGAAATAAGAGGGGCTGGAATTGTTCAGTGCTTTAAATGTATGGGTTAGCACTTTGAATTGACTCCTATAGGATACAGGGAGCCAATGTAAGGACTGGCAGAGGGGCGAGGTGAGAGAGGACCGACTGGAGAGGAAAATCAGTCTAGCTGCAGCATTCATTACAGACTGTAGCGGGGCAATACGGCTTTTGGGGAGACCAATCAGGAGAGGGTTACAGTAATCCATGCGGGAAATTACTAGAGCATGGACAAGCTCCTTGGTAGCATCTTGCATAAGAAAGGGGCGGATGAGGGCTATGTTTTTGAGTTGGAACCTATAGGACTTGGCAACAAACTGGATGTGAGACTCAAAGGTGAGACCAGAGTCAAGTATGACGCCAAGACAGCACGCTTGCAGGGATGGACTTATGTGGATATCACTGACTTGAAGGGAGAGTGAGAGAGGAGGATCAGTATTAGGAGGAGGAAAGACAAGGAGTTCAGTTTTAGAGAGGTTAAGTTTGAGAAAGCGTGACGACATCCAGTCAGAGAAGGAAGAAAGGCAAGCAGTGACACGTTGCAGGACGGCAGGGGAGAGGTCCGGTGAGGAGAGGTATATCTGAGTGTCATCAGCGTACAGGTGGTAGTGGAATCCAAAAGAGGCAATACGTTTTCCAAGAGAGGCAGTATAAAGAGAAAATAGAAGGGGACCAAGGACAGAGCCTTGGGGAACTCCAACCGAGACAGGGCGAGGGGAGGAGGTTTCCTTGGAAAAGGAGACACTGAATGAGCGTTAGGAGAGATAGGAGGAAAACCAAGAGAGGACAGAGTCACAGAGACCGAGCGATTGAAGAGTTTGAAGGAGGAGAGCATGATCAATTGTGTCAAAGGCAGCAGAGAGGTCAAGGAGAATTAATATGGAGTAGTGACCTTTGGATTTAGCGGAGATTAGGTCATTAGTCACTTTGATAAGAGCGGTCTCAGTAGAGTGGAGAGGGCGGAAGCCAGACTGAAGAGGGTCAAGGAGAGAGTTGGAATTAAGGAAGCGAGACACACGGGTAAAGACAAGTCTTTCCAAAAGTTTTGATGAGAAAGGGAGCAGGGATATGGGACGATAGTTAGAGGGGGAGGACGGGTCAAGAGATGTTTTTTTCAGGATAGGTATTACAGCGGCATGTTTATGGTCAGCAGGAACAGTGCCAGAAGAGAGAGAGCAGTTAAAGATGTGTGTTAGGGTAGGCACAAGACAAGGGGAGAGAGATCTGATGAGGTGAGATGGGACAGGATCGAGCAGGCAAGTGGTGGGGCGAGAGGAATGGAGAAGTGCAGCCACCTCTTGTTCAGTAGCTGGGGAGAAAGTCTGAAGGGTAGGGAAAGCATGATTTACGTGTGGTTGAGAAAGAGAACGGAAAGGAGGGGAGAATTGTTTCCTTAGCTGTTCAATCTTGTCAGTAAAGTAACATGCAAAGCTATCAGCTGTAAGGTTAGTTTGGGGGGTGGCCACAGCAGGGCGGAGAAGGGAATTAAAAGTGTCAAAGAGACGTCTGGGATTGCGGGAGCATGAACTAATGAGAGAGGAAAAGTAGGACTGTTTGGCGAGGGCAAGGGCTGCGCTGTACGAAAGCAACATGAATCTATAATGAAGATAGTCTGCCTGGGTGTGGGACTTCCTCCAGGAGCGTTCAGCACAGCGGGAGCAACTCTGCAGATAGCGTGTTGATTTATTATGCCAAGGTTGGGGTCGTGTTCTCCTTGAGGTGCATGTTTGGAGTGGGGCTGCAGTGTTCAAGGCAGATGTGAGGGAAGTGTTATATGTGGAGATGGCCAGTGAGGGACAGGAGAAGGAAGGGATGGATAGCAGTTGTGAATCAATGTCAGCTGACAGCTGCTGGAGGTCAATAGAGTTAAGGTTCCTCCTGAGCGGAGGGGGTTTAGGCTAAGGTTGTTGGGTGAGGGGGTAATTGAGAGCAAACGATAAGAGGTGGTTCTCAGAGAGAGGAAATGGGGTGTTGCAGATATTAGATAATGTACATGAATAAGAGAAAATAAGGTCGAGGGTATTGCCAGCTACATGAGTGGGAGAATTAGTCCACTGCAATAGTCCAAGGGAGGAAGTAATTGAAAGTAGTTTAGAGGCTGCTGGGGTTAAAGGTGGGTTAATGGGAATATTGAAGTCTCCAAGAATTAGGGATGGAATGTTGGAAGAGAGGAAGTAGGGTAGCCAGGCAGCAAAGTGGTCAAGGAAGAGGAGAGAGGAACCAGGGGGACGATAGATAACGGCAATGTTAGCAGAGAAGTGTTTGAAAAGGCGAATTGAATGAATTTCAAATGATGGGAAAGAGAGGGAAGGGGGGGTGGGCAGGGTTTTAAAGGAGCAGTGGGGTGAGAGAAGAAAACCTACACCGCCACCTTTAATCTCCGCTTGTCTTGGATTGTGGGTAAAGTAAAGACCACCAAAGGACAGTAAAGGCAGGGGTAGCAGTATCCGAGGGAGAGAGCCATGTTTCTGTTAGTGCAAGTAGGTTTAGGGAGTGTGAGATAAATAGGTCATGGATGGAAGTAGATTTAAAGGTGCTGCACACAGAGCGTGCATTCCAGAGGGCAGCTTTAAAAGAGGAATTATAGTGAGAATTACATGGAATGGGTATTAGGTTGTAGTGGTTTCTGGTGTTTGTACCAGGTGGCTGAGTAGTGGAGGGACCAGGGTTTGGAGAGACATCACCTGCTGCTAGGAGTAGTAGGATGGAAAGGAAGAGAAGGTGGGAGTAGGATTTAAATGTTGGGGATGAGAGCTTGTATTTAAGGTATTTAGGAGGGGTGTGTGGAGAAAGGCTGGATAAATATGAGTAAAGTGCATGTGATGAATACAGAGATGAGGGGAGCAGGGAGGGAGCAATGAATATGGTGTTAGCAGGAACAGGTAAGTAAAATGATAGAGAGATATTAATGATGAGGGAAGTGAGAGAGAAAGTGAAAAATAGAAGTGAGAACATTAGTAGGAGAGTAGGTGCTGTGTTTTTAAGAGCTGTGGTTAGGAGGGTTAAGGGTTAAATAGGTATTGTGCGGTATAGCTATTTTGGGTGTGCAGGCTTGGTGGACATAATTGGTTTAACAGGAAAGCTAGGTAATTTGAGCTATCTATAAATGTAGTGATTACCAAGGGCAGGGTGGGTGAGAAATTATCATCCAGAAATGCTACCTCTGCTTATGGCAAGTCCTGCAGGGTTGTGTGCTGTGAGTCCTGGGTGTAGCTGGTTCAGTATTGTATGAGGCCCAGGCTCTGCTTATGGCAAGTCCTGCAGGGTTGTGTGCTGTGAGTCCTGGGTGTAGCTGGTTCAGTATTGTATGAGGCCCAGGCTCTGCTTATGGCAAGTCGTCCTGCAGGGTTGTGTGCTGTGAGTCCTGGGTGTAACTGGTTCAGTATTGTATGGGGCCCAGGCTCTGCTTATGGCAAGTCCTGCAGGGTTGTGTGCTGTGAGTCCTGGGTGTAGCTGGTTCAGTATTGTATGAGGCCCAGGCTCTGCTTATGGCAAGTCGTCCTGCAGGGTTGTGTGCTGTGAGTCCTGGGTGTAGCTGGTTCAGTATTGTATGAGGCCCAGGCTCTGCTTATGGCAAGTCCTGCAGGGTTGTGTGCTGTGAGTCCTGGGTGTAGCTGGTTCAGTATTGTATGGGGCCCAGGCTCTGCTTATGGCAAGTCCTGCAGGGTTGTGTGCTGTAAGTCCTGGGTGTAGCTGGTTTAGTATTGTATGGGGCCCAGGCTCTGCTTATGGCAAGTCCTGCAGGGTTGTGTGCTGTGAGTCCTGGGTGTAGCTGGTTCAGTATTGTATGAGGCCCAGGCTCTGCTTATGGCAAGTCCTGCAGGGTTGTGTGCTGTGAGTCCTGGGTGTAGCTGGTTCAGTATTGTATGGGGCCCAGGCTCTGCTTATGGCAAGTCCTGCAGGGTTGTATGCTGTGAGTCCTGGGTGTAACTGGTTCAGTATTTTATGGGGCCCAGGCTCTGCTTATGGCAAGTCCTGCAGGGTTGTGTGCTGTGAGTCCTGGGTGTAGCTGGTTCAGTATTGTATGGGGTCCAGGCTCTGCTTATGGCAAGTCGTCCTGCAGAGTTGTGTGCTGTAAGTCCTGGGTGTAGCTGGTTTAGTATTGTATGGGGTCCAGGCTCTGCTTATGGCAAGTCCTGCAGGGTTGTGTGCTGTGAGTCCTGGATGTAGCTGGTTCAGTATTGAATGGGGCCCAGGCTCTGCTTATGGCAAGTCCTGCAGGGTTGTGTACTGTGAGTCCTGGGTGTAGCTGGTTCAGTATTGTATGGGGCCCAGGCTCTGCTTATGGCAAGTCGTCCTGCAGGGTAGTGTGCTGTGAGTCCTGGGTGTAGCTGGTTCAGTATTGTATGGGGCCCAGGCTCTGCTTATGGCAAGTCCTGCAGGGTTGTGTGCTGTGAGTCCTGGGTGTAGCTGGTTTAGTATTGTATGGGGTCCAGGCTCTGCTTATGGCAAGTCCTGCAGGGTTGTGTGCTGTGAGTCCTGGATGTAGCTGGTTCAGTATTGAATGGGGCCCAGGCTCTGCTTATGGCAAGTCCTGCAGGGTTGTGTACTGTGAGTCCTGGGTGTAGCTGGTTCAGTATTGTATGGGGCCCAGGCTCTGCTTATGGCAAGTCGTCCTGCAGGGTAGTGTGCCGTGAGTCCTGGGTGTAGCTGGTTCAGTATTGTATGGGGCCCAGGCTCTGCTTATGGCAAGTCCTGCAGGGTTGTGTGCTGTGAGTCCTGGGTGTAGCTGGTTCAGTATTGTATGGGGTCCAGGCTCTGCTTATAACCTTTCCTTGTAAGTTTTATCCTGCAGTCCATGAACCAGTTTAGTAGCCCTTCTGTGAACTCTCTCTAAAGTATCAATATCCTTCTGGAGATACGGTCTCCAGTACTGCGTACAATACTCCAAGTGTGGTCTCACCAGTGTTCTGTATAATGGCATGAGCACTTCCCTCTTTCTACTGCTAATACCACTGCTGATCTATTATATTGTCTGCCTACCTTTGAGTCATCAGAAATAATCACCCCTAAATCCATTTCCCCAGATGTTGAGGTTAGGACTCTATCAGATATTCTGTACTCTGTCCATGTGTTTTTACATCCAAGATGCATTATCTTGCACTTATCCACATTAAATGTCAGTTGCCATGACATTGGCACTGTCATTATTCGGCAGGTGCTAGTTTAACATTTACCTTAATTAAGACTCAGACACCATTTATCCTGTTGGAGTATAAAGTCCACAGCTTTATTATTTATTAAACAAATTAACATATTTAGGGTCATTGTCATTACTGACATTATGTTACTATCCCCCCGCACAATACCCCTGACAATGACCCTACCACTTGAACAATAATTAACATTCCAATAACATTTAACTTGTAACACATGGCCTACCAAAGAGGCCCCATAACCATACCGTTAACTGTAGGGGTGTACACAGACACCCCTACCCCCTAGGTTCGTAGCCACCGAAGAGCTTGAACCTACCAACACTCATTTCCATTTGGCCTACTCCAGCCTAGGCCTTGGCCTATCCACTTCCAATTCCAGCCAACTTCCGACTTTACCACGCCCTGTTCCGCCATAGCACATGACTTGATCCCTTAAGGACATGTGCGACCCCCACCACACAAAAACAGGACCCTAGCAATACCCTCCTGGAAGCCTAGGTTAAGTAAATCGCTCCCCACATCCGACAAATGTACACCGTCCCTTCTGAAGTAACCGGGCAACATGCCCTCTAACTCCCGGTGCCGTACTACTATGCTGCCCAGACGCCTAATAAAGACCACCATGGCCCTATTAACCTTGCCCCTGCATCGCGCTACTGCAACCGGATCCCTGGTGTGCCGCCAAGTAAAACGGGGCACCATTTCAGACCATACCACCACCACGCCAGGGACCAGTTCCAGGAGCTGATCCATGTCCCTCTTCATCCTCCTTACTAGTTCCCTTTGGGGGACAAGCCCTAAGTCGTTCCCCCCACCGTGAACCACTACCACGACCCCCTGACACCTTTCTAAACAACACGCTACTTAAACACTGCCAACTAAACCCCCGAAAACCAAACCATGATATCGCCACCCGCTCCTGAGGAAAGCCCAGCTGTGTTCCATTTCTTCTAGCTGCAGCTCTCTTCTGAGCCCAATATACAAACGAATGCCCGATCAACCACACCTTCCAACCTGTAAAGAAACAAATGTTAGTGCCTTGTCATCGAACTTACATACTCCACTATAATCACACCTCCTCCTCATCTTACACCAACCCGTCGGCCTCACATATGATCGGAAGCGCAAGGATTCCCATCTACCTATCCATTTGATCTTTTCGTCCCCCAGACCTTACCTCGCCGCCTCCGTTGCTGCGCCAATACGGAATGAGTGTGTCCCGAACTGTAGAGGCTCCAAGCCCAGCTTCTGTAATCCCAGCCGAAAGACTCTAGTGAACTGAAAATGAGACAGCGCCGCCCCGTCTGCGTGTACGAAAAAACAGCCCTTAACCTCTGGGCGAAGCGCCAGGTACCCCGCGCCCCTCACCACTGGGCATACCTCGGACCCTGGCAACTCGAACAGCACCACTGAGCAACCTTTGCCAGAAATGTCAGTTTTAGATCGTCCCAGCTTGATACGCACTCTGTCAGTGCCTATCGCAACGTCCTCGCGCTGCAGCCCCCCTACCCCTGCTTTGTTCACGCTTACCAACTACTCTACCCTAAAGGCTCCAAAAAAGGCCCAAACAAATGCCCCTGCGAACAACGCTACCTCGAACGGAGAGAGGCAAATTGCGGGTAGCAACTCTACCAACCTTTGTAGAATCCCGAAAGACACTGGCATCCTCGTATCAACCGTCTTCTTCCCTATCCAGAAACCCTTAATCGCCTGCCAGACCAGAAAGTGCTTAGAGACATCTTCCCACCCATTGAACTTAAATAAGAAAGCCAAGGTGGACATGTCTGTCAACCATGGCAGGCGACGCCTGTTTCGCAAACAACTGGCAAAGTATCCAGAGCAGTACATCCAGTCGCCGACCCCCCGAATGCTCACCCCCTACCTGTTCCACCGTTTCGTCCCACTCTTTCCAGACCTTAACATACGCAGACCAGGTGTTTGGCACCAACGATTTCCTTATACACTCCGTTTGGCGCCAACGATTTCCTTATACACTCCCCAAGCAGGCCGTCCCGAGTTGCCACATTTCGACCGGGCATTCCTGTCCTTGCTTCCTCGCGCCAGGTGCCGCTTCCCGAAAACGCTCCCACTGAAAACGAGACAGCGCGTCAGCCACTAAATTCTTGAACCCCGGGATGTGCCTAGCTCTGAACACTATGTTAAAGGACATACAAAGAAGTACTAACTGCCGCAACAGGCGTACCACTGGTGGCGAACAGGCAGATAAGCTGTTGATCGCTTGCACCACTGCCATGTTGTCGGAGTAAAATATGACTTTCTTATTGCCTAGTTCCGAACCCCATAGCGACACTGCTACCACCACGGGGAAAAAATCCAAAAATGCTAGGTTTTTGATATGCGGGCTCGACTCCACGTCTCGGGCCACCCCTCAGCACACCATTACCCCGCCAGGTAAGCCCCGAAACCAATGCTGCCCGACGCATCCGTAAACAGCCACATAGTGTCCGCCGACGACGCCGGTTCCCGGAAAAAGACCTTCCCGTTAAAGTTGCATAAAAAACTATCCCACACCTCCAGGTCTTCCTTCATGTCATCCGGCACCCTAATATAATGTGACGGCCGCCGCACCCCGCTCGTTGCCTGAGCTAACCGTCTACAAAAAACCCTCCCCATGGGGATCACCCTGCATGCAAAGTTAAGACTCCCTATAAGCGACTGTAGCCCCCGCAAGGTTACCTTCCTTGCTCCTTTGACTGTGTTTACTAGGTGCCGCAAACCCTGCAGTTTGTCGTTGGGCAGCCTGCATTCCCCTTGTTCCGAATCAATCTCTAACCCCAAAAAGCTAATGCACGAGGTGGGGCCCACCGTCTTATCCTCTGCCAAGGGCACCCCGAACGAATGTGCTACCAACTGGAGTACCCTCAGCACCTGCCCGCATCGCTCAGAATCCCGTGGGCCGACGCATAAAAAATCGTCCAAATAATGTACCACTGCGCCCCCCGCTGACTCCCGGGGCACCACCCATTCCAAAAACATACTAAACTTTACTAAATAGGTGCATGATACGGAACAGCTCATAGGCAAACATAAATCTACGAAAAACCTGCCCTCGAAATAACATCCTAGGAGGTGATGACATTCCGGATGTATGGGAAGCAGCCGAAACGCTGCCTCCACATCAACCTTCGCCATCAGCGCCCCACGCCCCGCCCTCCGAACCAACTCGACTGCTTTGTCGAATGATGTATAGGAGACAGAGCACAGGTCTGCGTCGATGTCATCATTTACTGAAGCCCCTTTTGGGTGCGACAGGTGATGAATCAAACAGAATTTGCCCGCCTCCTTCTTGGGAACCACTCCCAGAGGGGATACCCACAAATCCGCCAATGGCGGGGCCAGAAACGGCCCTGTCATCCTACCCAATTGGACTTCCTTAAATAACTTCTCCCCCACCACCCCCGGATGTTCCCTTACCAACTTAAGATTTGCGCTTATTCCACATGGACCCTCTGCTTTGAAGGGGATTTTAAAGCCTTCCGTGAAGCCCCTCCATAAAAACTCAGCGTCGTCTCGATTAGCGTATTGCCTTAGCCATGGTAACATTGCGCCGACCTTCACCGGTGACAACCCCAGCGGAAGCTGCGGGGGCAGTGGCCCCTGCCATTCCCCCTCCTGCATTGGGCTTCCCTTTCTTGAAGCATCTATTGGCCCTGTGGTTTCCGCCGCATCCTGAACACTCGTGTCTGAATCTACACGAAGCTCCCCACTTGCATTGTCCCTCGTTGTATGACCAACAAAAAACCTTTTTCTGTCCCGCCGATACTGTACCCCCCGTAGCTGTGCCGGCTGCCCCAGGAAAGGGTGCTTTTTTCTGCGCCATCATAAGCCGCATCCATAGCGGTAGGTCCATTTGGTCCCAGCGCATGGACGAATTCGCCACTAGGCGTTGACGAATCTGTTCGTCATACCTCCACCACGCTTGCCCCCCATGTGTCCTGTATGCATCCCCTATTCCGTCGAGGTAGCAGAACAGCTGTGAGCAGCAGTCTGGGCGCTTTTCACCTATAACACTTGCCAGTATACAAAAGGCCCTAAGCCAATTCCCAAAGGTCTTTGGTATCTTACGATACCTACGCCTTTTCTCTTCCTCCTTCTTTTTGGCATCCTTCTTGTCCTCTTCTTTGAGGTCCAAAAATTCCTCCAGGGGAAGAAGGGAAACTATTTCCATGAATTCCCCCTTCCATATTTTCTCCTTAGCTTCGACCTTCAAGTGACATCCCAGAGGCCCCGCGAAAGACACGTGTACATTTTGTCGCGCTGCCTCTGAGATGTCACTACACACCACGTCTCGTTCCCTTTCCCCCTCCGGCGTCTCTACAGGCGTAGGCGCACCTCCCGATTCCCCGCCAATAGCTCTCTTAGTGATCGTTTCCACCTGCTTGGCTACCGCCCCTTCACCCTCCGATGCCCAAACCCTACCAAACTGAAGTGAGTCCCTTTCCCCTTCCCAGAATTCCAGAAATGATTTTAAACAGCCTATGAATGTTCCTGAATGTAGTGCAGTTGTGGACTCACTGTTGGTGCCCCCGGCCGCTTCAGGCAACGGGGTCGCTATCCTTCCGACTGCCTTGTCAGGCCCCGGAGCTTCCAGTAGCCGCCGACTCCTGCTCGCCTGATCCCGCCTCGGGACCGCAGGTGTGTTACTCCGCGACCTGTAAGGAGAAGACAACCTGGGCAACCTGGGCAACCTTGCCCGCCCTTCCTCTCTACGCTCCTCTCCGTCATCTCAAGTTCCTCTCCTCCTTGCCGTCCGAGGAACCTGATGCACTGCGCCGACTATTCCTCCTCCTGTCTTTGGAACCTGACCTCCTCCTCCTATCCCTGCAACTGTACCTGGATTCGCTGCGCCTGTATCGTGAAGGGCTCCTTTCCCCGCTCCCCTGTCTCCCCACCATGCTCCTGTCACTGCTGTGCCTGGCACTGCGCTGCTCTTCTCCTTGTTCCCTCCATGCGCCATCTCTGCTGGTTTGCCAACCCTGAGAGCTGCCAGAAGGGCCCTCCCGCCCTTCTCTGACACTCCTGCATCCTCCGGCCGGTGCTGTCCCCTATAACTCCTTGCTGACCTCAATGCCTGGCTTCTCACCAGCCGCCTTGCCTGACCCTGCGCCAACCTCTGCCGTCTGGCCACTTGCAAGTTCTCTGGCTCCTGTCATTCTCTGCGCACCTTGGCTGTCCCTGCTGTGCTCCTCACCCCTTCCTCCATCCTTGCTACCGGACCTGGCCCCCCTTGTGGCCGCCCCCTGGGTTCTCTCGCTGTCCAGGTCCCCCCTTGCCATCTGGGGGACCGCCTGTGCCGAGGAGCCAGCAGCACTATCACCCCATCGACCCTCAGTGTCTCCCCTGGTGGCCGACTCACCATGACCTGATGCACCTCGCTTCCCAGCCACGTGGCTGTCTCCCGTCCTGGCCGCCCTCCCGGCCGTGTTTAAAGCCGCTGCCGTTCCCGCCTTCCTGTCTGCTGCTGTCGCGCGGGGCGCCGTCTTCACTCGCAGTCCCCGATTTGCAACCCTACTCGCCTGACCGGCAGTCTTGCTCGACGGCGCCGGCCGCACATCCGACTCTTCCGTCCTTCCGCATCCCGAACCCACGGCCGACCGTTCACCCGCTGAAGGACTCCTCCGACACCGAGTTGCGGGTGCCAAACCCGGGCTCAGTCGCTGGGGCGGCCTTGTCCTCCGCGCTGGTCTCCGCTCCGGCGGACTCTGATTAAAAATGGCCCCTCTCTGAGATGGCCGCTATTTAAACTAGCCATAGACCACCCCCACGCTGCATTACCCTAAACCCACCCCTATTTTTCCCTGCCCACTCTCTGGCCCTGTCAAGGCCCACTCCCCCACTGCGCTGCTCTGTGGGCTCCACAACTCTGACCATTTTTCTAGTTTACCTAAATCATTTGCTATTTGGCTTACCCCTCCTGGAACATCAACCCTGTTACATATCTTAGTATCATCAGCAAAAATACATACCTTACCATTAAGACCTTCTGCACTTAGTTATGAGAAATATGTCCCCCTTTTACACCTTAAGGACACATGACATGAAGTTTGGTCCTTAAGGGGTTAAACTCTCAGAGGGAGAATTCTAACATATATAATAGATTACAAAAATAAAATTAATAAGCAAATTTATTAACATATTACAATATAAAATAGTAGTATTAGGGCAGCACTGAAACATGCATGTCTCTGTTTAGTTTGTACTAGCTATAACCTGTATATGTTTCCAAGACTTTAGCTTTTCTTATTTTATTACAGTTTTCATTCTTTAAGCACCTACGTCTCCTGCAGAGACCTTAAGATGAATATGCCGTAAAAACTTAAACAACTCAGCCTGAGACTGGAGGCTGTGACTATAACATCGAGATTTAGAGAAGTCGATCTCCTTGGGACAGAATCTTCTGAGAAGACAGTAAACGAAAAGAAATGGCAACACTTCTTTTCAGCTGATATAACCCCATTTTTTTTCTGAGGCCGTGTCTAAATACGTCTTGTCACTTTTATCATTTTGTTTTTTTTCCCAAACATGCTTATCAATTTATCACAGTGTATCTCCTCCAGACATTCGCCCCTGTCATGCACTCTAACCATTTACCATCCCTCTCTTAAGCCTTCTGCTATTTTATGATCTTGACAGTTACATCTACGCTCTCTGCAGCAGAAAAATTGGTACCTGGATAGAAAATTCAATGTAGGTTTACTGGAAAAAATGTCATACAGTGTGGATAGCATAATTATTTTATGATATAGTGATTGGAAAAATTTTAATAAAATACATAAAAATATAATTCAGCCTCAATTATATAAGGAGTCTATTTACTTAAAATGAGTTGCCGTGAGTTGAGATCTCAGAAAACACAAGGTAAAAGAGCAAATGTCGAACAAAATCTCAAATTCAGCTGGGTTGGAAATATTTTTCTAACTTTGTACTATACCATTTACCTGCCTGGTCACCAGTTATATCCATATGGACAGCAAAACCTCCGGACCTGGTGAGATAATCTTACAGAATATGTGATGTGTTAAAAAGAAGATACTATAGTGTAGAAATTTTATTTTTTTATATTTTGACAATTACCTTCTCTGTAGCGAATACAATGCTGATCATTCTCAGCCATTCACCAGTCTAGCTGCAGTCTATCCATTAATTTCTCATACCCTATCTGCAAGCTGGGTGGGTCCAGATAAATTCTGCTTAAATTTAGCATAGGGATTCCTGTACATGTTAATAAAGTATCTTTATTATAATGTTTGCATTTTTGAGTAATGTTTTTTTGGGAAAACAAACAAAGTGAAATAAACATCCCTAAATTATCTTTCACTAAAATATTATCATGTTTTAGAATAATGTGTGAAGTCTTACACATTGCTTTTATATACTGTTTATTAAAGGAACACTATAGTCACCTAAATTACTTTAGCTAAATAAAGCAGTTTTAGTGTATAGATCATTCCCCTGCAATTTCACTGCTCAATTCACTGTCATTTAGGAGTTAAATCACTTTGTTTCTGTTTATGCAGCCCTAGTCACACCTCCCCTGGCTATGATTGACAGAGCCTGCATGAAAAAAAAACTGGTTTCACTTTCAAACAGATGTAATTTACCTTAAATAATTGTATTTCAATCTCTAAATTTAACTTTAATCACATACAGGAGGCTCTTGTAGGGTCTAGCAAGCTATTAACATAGCAGAGGATACGAAAATCTTAATTAAACAGAACTTGCAATAAAGAAAGCCTAAATAGGGCTCTCTTTACAGGAAGTGTTTATGGAAGGCTGTGCAAGTCACATGCAGGAAGGTGTGACTAGGGTTCATAAACAAAGGGATTTAACTCCTAAATGGCAGAGGATTGAGCAGTGAGGCTGCAGGGGCATGTTCTATACGCCAAAACTGCTTCATTAAGCTAAAGTTGTTCAGGTGACTATAGTGTCCCTTTAATTAAAATATACAGAATTGCGTAGAATTCAGCGAATACATACAATATCACTGGGACGTTATCTACTGATATTTATGTTTTGACAATTTCCTGCTCCGTGAGCAAAGTCTAAAGAGGATGAACTATCCACCTTATTATGTGACTGTTTTTGTAATTTCATATTTATATATATTTTGCTGCGTCATTTGTTTGTTCAAAGGAACAAATTGGAAGGACGTAGAAAGTTATACATGCGGTAGTAGGGAATAATATACATTTCATGTTAGTTTACACAGCATAGTAATTGGTTTTGGTTATTGCAGTCTCTAACTGCAATTATAGTGCAAGAAAAGAAATCATTATTGAAATGATGCAGGTCTATGACCTCTGTTGAAAGGTATTCATTGTGCACCTTAATATTGATTTCTGCAATGCAGTGCACAGGACAGAGGTTAATGTGCTGCCCAATACCTAGAATTAATATTCAAGATAGTTCCCTCTTTCAAAGCCATGGTTTGAAAAGGGATAAGACCTGAAGCATTAAATGGTTATATTTAAAATATTTATAGCATACTTCAAATTTAGGTCTCCATCGTCCAATTTAGGTCGCCAGCTGCTATTTCGGGTTATTCCTTTTTTTTCCTTTTTTCCTTTTATTTATTTATTTCCTTTTATTCGGGTTATTCCTTTTTTTTTTCGGGTTAAACACTTACCTTTTTTCCAGCGCCGGGCTCCCTCGGCGCTGGGGACTCTACTCCTCCTTTCCCGTCATTGGCTGAATGCGCATGTGCAGCACAAGCCGCGCGCGCGCGCATTCAGCCAGTCCATAGGAAAGCATTCTCAATGCTTTCCTTTGGACGCTGGCGTCTTCTCACTGTGATTTTCTCAGTGAGAAGCGCGGAAGCGCCTCTAGCGGCTCTCAATGAGACAGCCACTAGAGGCTGGATTAACCCATTTGTAAACATAGCAGTTTCTCGGAAACTGCTATGTTTACAGCAGAAAGGGTTAATCCTAGATGGACCTGGCACCCAGACCACTTCATTAAGCTGAAGTTGTCTGGGTGCCTATAGTGGTCCTTTAACTGTCAGGTTGCCTGAAGCTGTAATTGCTGCAAAATCTATTTTGTAAATGGTACAGCCATGTCTAGAGGCTGGTGAGTAATCATAAATTGTAATATTATTGCAAATATATGTTCGCCATTAAAAGCAATAGCCCAAATATTAGCTAATTGTTATTTCTTAATTTCATAAATACTCTCATCTTGAAACTAAGGACATCATTTAGTTGCTCCAATGGCCATTGGAGGGAATGCCCACCTGCCAACATCAAGGCAGACCCCCCTAAGCGGGTCCTAACACTGACCCTTCAGCCTGCTTCCTTGAGCTTCTGGCAAAGATATCTCTAATGAGACAGAAAGGGGTATTTTTTATATACACCCCTATACTTATTAACCCTTAATAGGGAACACATGGGATGAGCAGCAGCACCGTAACCAGGCTGTGTGATACAAAGTAAATACAAATACAAAAAGAGAAGTCATGCGCTTAGTCCCATTACCACTGGGCCAGCAGCAACGACTACAATACACATCAGCCCCAACATATAGTAAAAACCAAAGAAAAGAAAATGCTACTTCGCTTTCTCCTTAATCCCTATGTATATTTAGACAAATGGAGGTCATTTAGTTGCTCCAATGGCCATTGGAGGGAATGCCCACCTGCCAACGTCAAGGCAGACCCCCCTAAGCGGGTCCTAACACTGACCCTTCAGCCTGCTTCCTTGAGCTTCTGGCAAAGATATCTCTAATGAGACAGAAAGGGGTATTTTTTATATACACCCCTATACTTATTAACCCTTAATAGGGAACACATGGGATGGGCAGCAGCACCGTAACCAGGCTGTGTGATACAAAGTAAATACAAATACAAAAAGAGAAGTCCTGCGCTTAGTCCCATTACCACTGGGCCAGCAGCAACGACTACAATACACATCAGCCCCAACATATAGTAAAAACCAAAGAAAAGAAAATGTTACTTGCGCTTTCTCTTTAATCCCTATGTATATTTAGACAAATGGAGGTCATTTAGTTGCTCCAATGGCCATTGGAGGGAATGCCCACCTGCCAACGTCAAGGCAGACCCCCCTAAGCGGGTCCTAACACTGACCCTTCAGCCTGCTTCCTTGAGCTTCTGGCAAAGATATCTCTAATGAGACAGAAAGGGGTATTTTTTATATACACCCCTATACTTATTAACCCTTAATAGGGAACACATGGGATGGGCAGCAGCACCGTAACCAGGCTGTGTGATACAAAGTAAATACAAATACAAAAAGAGAAGTCCTGCGCTTAGTCCCATTACCACTGGGCCAGCAGCAACGACTACAATACACATCAGCCCCAACATATAGTAAAAATGAAGAAAAGAAAATGTTACTTGCGCTTTCTCTTTAATCCCTATGTATATTTAGACAAATGGAGGTCATTTAGTTGCTCCAATGGCCATTGGAGGGAATGCCCACCTGCCAACGTCAAGGCAGACCCCCCTAAGCGGGTCCTAACACTGACCCTTCAGCCTGCTTCCTTGAGCTTCTGGCAAAGATATCTCTAATGAGACAGAAAGGGGTATTTTTTATATACACCCCTATACTTATTAACCCTTAATAGGGAACACATGGGATGGGCAGCAGCACCGTAACCAGGCTGTGTGATACAAAGTAAATACAAATACAAAAAGAGAAGTCCTGCGCTTAGTCCCATTACTGCTGGGCCAGCTGCAATGACTACAATACACATCAGCCCCAATATATAGTAAAAACCAAAGAAAAGAAAATGTTACTTGCGCTTTCTCCTTAATCCCTATGTATATTTAGACAAATGGAGGTCATTTAGTTGCTCCAATGGCCATTGGAGGGAATGCCCACCTGCCAACGTCAAGGCAGACCCCCCTAAGCGGGTCCTAACACTGACCCTTCAGCCTGCTTCCTTGAGCTTCTGGCAAAGATATCTCTAATGAGACAGAAAGGGGTATTTTTTATATACACCCCTATACTTATTAACCCTTAATAGGGAACACATGGGATGGGCAGCAGCACCGTAACCAGGCTGTGTGATACAAAGTAAATACAAATACAAAAAGAGAAGTCCTGCGCTTAGTCCCATTACCACTGGGCCAGCAGCAACGACTACAATACACATTAGCCCCAACATATAGTAAAAACTTTTTACTATATGTTGGGGCTGATGTGTATTGTAGTCGTTGCTGCTGGCCCAGTGGTAATGGGACTAAGCGCAGGACTTCTCTTTTTGTATTTGAAACTAAGGACATGCCTGAAAACGAGAGAAATCTCAATGTATACTTACTGGTAAAATATTTTATAAATAAATAAATAAGAGTGAAATTAAGTGATCAATTAATTGTTTAAACTACCTGCGCGGTAACTTAATTCAAACTGTCGTAAAAATAAATTAAATAAATAAATTAAGATTTTTTTTTTTTATATGAATGAATACAGTCTTTACAAACTCAAATACTGTATTTTAAATTGGTAACTTTTTGCATGGGTTTTTAAGAAATATATATATATATATATATATATATATATGCAAACACTAATAATCTACAACATGCAAAATAAAAAATAAAGCAGATAATATCTAAATGTGTCTTCTCCATTATAAACCAACAGGTCTAAATGAAAATATCTAACTGCTGTAGCTATAAATCTGTTGTACAGCAAGTCCTTAGAATAATCTCAATTCTTATTGAAAGCTGGGTCACTCTGACCTAACTAGCCCGACTCCTGAGACTCCGTGTTTTTTTAAATACTAATTTTCTCAGGGTTGGACTCTTATAGCCCGTCCTGTATATACAAGTAACCCTGTGATTATTCAAGTTTGTATGGCTTACTTTTCAGGAGGTTAACGCGACCTTGAGTTGCAAAATGTCAGGTAATTTATATAATCAACTCTAATGCCTCAAATCTATTTACATGTTTTGTTACTACACAAATAAATCCAGTATTTCTATTAGATACTAAATTATTTGATTTTATTGTGAAAGTTGTTTATAACAATGCAATATTATTACATTTATTCTTGTTGTTGCAATATATTCTTTTTTTCTCACTTAAAAAGTATGCTTTAATGTTTTTCTCTCATAACTTTAACTGTTTCAGAACCAAGTTTTAGACAAGTGCCTTTTTATTGTAACTTTCCTGACATGTGACTTACCATAAAAGGGTTCTCATTTTCAGGTTTAAAACAGAATGATACATTTATTGTATTACATTTTATTAATTAAATCTAAATAAATTCAATTTTTCTTTTAATAGATGAGTCTAAATACTTTAAAGCTTTACTTCAAAAAAATCACTTTAAAATCTTTACAATATGTTTGTCAAGTTATCAATTGTAAATCACATAATGTTTATTAATAACAATGCATATAAATTATAGTTCAGTGTAGCGAGCGACTGAACTCAACTTGGAAGAAAGTCATTGTAGCTTAGGGATCAGTGCTCAAAAAAATGTTCACCTATTAACCCCTTAAGGACACATGACATGCGTGACATGTCATGATTCCCTTTTATTCCAGAAGTTTGGTCCTTAAGGGGTTGAAGCCACCTATTAAAAAAAAAAATCCATCAGAATAGGTTAGGTGATAGTGGTTTCATAGTTCATAGTTCCATAGCTGAAAAGAGACTTGTACAAGTCCAACCTTTCTCCCATATGTTTTTGCTGTTGATCCAAAAGAAGGCAAAATGTCAGTCAGATGTCTCCTTGGATCAAAAAAGCTGCTACCCCACTAATTAGAAATGATATCCCAGTATATTATGCATTTGCAAGTATTTATCCAATTGCTGTTTAAACATCTGTATGGACTCTGATAAAACCACCTCTTCAGACAGAAGATTCCACATCATTTTTGTTCTTACTGTAAAAAATACTTTCTTTGCCTTAGGCTAAATTTTCATTGTACCAATTTTCTTCTAACGTTAGTTCAAGTATAAAGGGACACTACAAGTTGTCCCTGCAGGCTCATTTCATAAAACTGCTGATTTCCAGAGAAATAGGCAGTTTTGTAAATCTCCTTAATCAGACTTACTGGCTATAAGAAAAGACAGCCAAGCACGGTTCCTGCCTCCCTTGGTTTGACCTATGAGGGTGGGGCAAGAATCCATAAAGGAACACTCCATTTACATTTATATATTATTTAGTATTCTCTAATTGGAGGGCTTATTTAATTTAACTCTAGTCTCAGCAGGAAAATACCTTAACCTCCCCGTTACTAAAATAATGTCTGCACATTTCCACTGTCACATTTCCTTGCCTAGCAATGCTAAACAAAATAAAATCAATAAAGCGGAATTGAAAAGGTTCATTATCTCCCATATATTTCCCTTTAGTCAGAGGAGGTACCTGCCTACAGGCAATTGTCAAATATGAAAAAAAATAGAGATAGATAAATGTTTTTATGTCCATAATGTCCAGTTAGTAAATGTATTAAAGTCACTTTATCTGTCTTACTTTTTGGGGGGTTTGGATGGAAACAGGGTGCAACATACAATTTACATAACATGTAAATCCGGCCCTACAATGAATACAAATAGGTCCCAGTTGGATATCTATGGCTAAAAGCAGCTTAGCAGCTGATCTCCTATACCTGAGTTTTTGAGGGTTTTTTAACCCCTTAAGGACCAAACTTCTGGAATAAAAGGGGATCATGACATGTCACACATGTCATGTGTCCTTAAGGGGTTAAATATGATCTGTGGGCAACTGTGTCAAATGACAAATAAAATGTTGCCAAGAAAAATGGCTACAGTAAGTTTTACATCATTGAAATTCTCTGAGCACCAATCAAGGTACAAAAGTACAAAATGCTTCTAGTGAAACGATTTATAAAATGTATCCGCTTTGTCTGAATAACTATAGGCAACCTAAGGAAGTCTAAAAGGTGTGCCTGTCATTTACTCATTAAATGGTTAAAATGTAAAAAGCCAATAACATGCTCACATGTATAGATCAAGCTATTTTGGGAATAAGATTTATGTTCTCTCCTGTATACTTTTAATAGAAAGATATAAATGACTATTGTAAACGTGGGCAGCAGTGCTCAATTATCAATAACAAATATTTGGATGTGACAGTAACATGTTCTAGATAACAGTGCTGAAACATATATAATGGCTAACATATATGCTCACAATTTGGACAGCAGAATGTTTGACTCCATCCAGCCTGTCATCTCTTCGTGACAATGCCACTTTTAGGGACGTTTATCTTCTATAGGACATGATCTCTTTCAGTCTCAGCAGCTAAACAGACGCAAGGTGAACTTAATTAACTCCCATTAGAGTTATTAACTTTGATTGATTGACTTTTCTTTCATAGTTATTAGCGAGTTCCTTCAGTATGGTAACGGTACATTGTGCTTTTCTGTATAATTTAAATATGTATACAGGAGGGCATCTAGAACATAGGTATATAACCTTGGCTCTCCAGATGTTTTTGGATTGCAATTCACTTAAATCTCTGCCTGGTGCCCCCAAGTTTGGACGCAACTGATCTAAAGGGTCACATAGTAGCTCCTTATTAAACTGTTAAAACATACGTAAACATGCCACCACCATCACACATGAACACAGCATGACTCTGACTTTATGCATGCCTACATATGTGCACTGAGCATTGTATGTACATTGTATGTGTATACACGCATACACGCACCTTTAGAAGTAAATATATGAAAAATGTAAATGTCCATTAATATGAGATGGTATAACATACATATTATTTTACAATATTATTAACTTTTTATGTCAATGTTGCTTTAAACTCTCACTTATTCTGGAAGCAGCCTTTTTAGTATGCTTTTAAATTCCCAACAAAGACGTATACAATGTATACAGATAGTTTTGGCTGCGGCAAAGAAAACAAACATACAGCAATGGATACATGTCAAGCCTTTACTATAATGTAAACTCTTACATACCTCCGCGATGGACTGACTGGCATCCTCTTATAATAAAGATAATCTTACCAATAAATTGTTGCAGAATTGTGGTTTCTTTTTATCATCACCCTCTGTTCCTGTGCACCCAGCTTGTCTTGTTGCAAATACATGTCTGTTAGTCAACCTATTGTGCAGCGCTACACAATTTGTTGGTGCTTTAATAATAATAATAATTATTATAATAATTCATAACAGCACAGCAGAAATACCAGAGAATTTAATTGTAAAGCCCTCTATTTGACCCTGTAGCCTTCCAAACTCTCATAAAACTTATACATGGGGGGGTACTTCTGTACTGGTAAGACTTCGCTGGATACTAACATGTGTGTTTAAGTGCAGTAAAATGTACAATGATGATCACATCATCAGTGAAATTAAATTTGTTTGTGCGAAAAATGCATAAAAAACAAGTATGAACACTAAATTTGGCTAGGGTTTGTGACTAAGTGGCTACTAAAAGAGACTGGACATGCCCCACTTTGAATACCTTTGATTGTCTACTTTTGCAAATGGTATGCCATGATGGGGGTAATTTTCATTCCTGGGCTGCCATACGGTCTGAAATGCAAACCAGTCTGATACATTTCAATGTGTACCAATGTGTGCCTTATATTTTACCCTGAAACTTTCCAAATCACCATGAACCCAGTACATGTGGAGCACTGTTGCATTCGTGGGATATCACAACATATACATATATGTGTTTTATTGATGTAAAACCTAACAATATTGTGACATTCACATTTAAAATGCCATGCAGAAGTTGGAAAATACATTTTTTTAATTCCTCACAATTTAAGATTCTATACATATTAAAGGGACACTATAGTCACCAGTGCAACTATATGTATTCCTGACCCTATAGTGTTAACACGACCATCTAGCCCCCCTGGTCCCCTAAAGCTTCCATAAATATAGTAAAAATCTTACTGTATTCAAGCCAGAAGCTGTAAATCTGCATGCTATTAGACTCAGGAAAAACAAGCAGTCTGCTGACATGTGATAGCCTGATCCAATCACATTGCTTCCCCATAGGATTGGCTGAAACTGACAAGGAGGCAGATCAGGGGCAGAGCCAGCATGATTTAAACATAGCCCTGGCCAATCAGCATCTCCTCATAGAGATGAATTGAATCAATGAATCTCTATGAGGAAAGTTCAGTGTCTGCATGCAGTGGGAGGAGATACTGAATCAAAGGATGCTCATGCACAGCAGATCTGAGTGGATGGAGGCATATTATGCCTCCATCAACTCAGAAGTCCTTCTGGTTCACTCTGAGTGACTGCAACTGGAGGTGTTCCTAGCTTTCAATGTAAACACTGTATTTTCTTAGAAAATACAGTGTTTACATGAGAAAGGCTGCAGGGAGCTATAGTTCTCACCTGAACAACCTCATTAATCTGAAGTTGTTCAGGTCACTATAGTGTCCCTTTAAATTATGTTTCATATATAAATAAGCCCTATTTCTCCTGAACAAAACGATATGTAATAAATGTGGGTACACTTTGAAAAGAGGTAAATTATGGTTGAACAGACATATAGCTCAAATACCAGGTACTGTATTTATCAGAATTGGACAATTACATCCATCCCTAAAGCGTCACTGTCATGGTGACGTGTTTTTTTTTAATTCCCTCTCCTGATTCCTCTACACTTTACTGTCTGCTAATCACACCCAAATGCCTCTAGGTCCCCCATATTACCTTCTTTACTGCCTCATCTATTCTCCGAATCTGTTTCCTAATCGCCGCCATCTTAGTGACTTCATTTGCCCACCCTAGAACGCACAGTAATATTCTCTTGCATGTCCACTTCACAGGACATTTGCAAAGATTTATGCTATGGCTAGAAGTGTCAAATTTAGGAAAAAAGGGGGTTCAGCAATATACATAAGAAACTTAAGCCCAGTAGCTATAACTTTATATATATATATATATTCTTCAAATAGTACTTTCTATTTTTCAGTAGCAGAGCTCTCAGTAAATACAACTATTCTCTAAACCAAGCATGTCAAGCTTGCGACTTGTGGGCCGCATGCGGCCTTCACTTGATATATTTGGGGCCTACCTGCCCTGGGGCCACTGTGTGTTGTGGCTGCAGCCAGCCGCAACACAGGAAATATATTTTCTGTCTGATTCTTGTCTTTCCTCCCATTCTTGTCTTCCCTCCCGATCACGTGCTCCCGCAGGTCAGCCGCTCCCACTTCCCTCCTGCTCACAATGCCAGAGGAGCATCAGGCCTGAATGATCAGAGAAGAGCAGAGCTGGAACTGGAGGACGGGCGGCTCATCTTAAGGTAGGAGAAGAGGGACTTGGGGGACCTTCCTGTGTAGTATGTTAAATTGGAAAATGGGGGCATTGTATTAATTTTAGGGAGGGAGTGGGCAGTGTATTAATTTTAGGAAGTGGGCAGTGTATTGATTTGGGAGAAGGAGTGGGTCAATGTATTACATTTGGGAGAGGAAGCAGTGTATTAATTTGGGGGAGGGAGGCAGTGTATTAAGTTGGGGGAAGGAGTGGGGCAGTGTATTAGAGTTGTGGGAGGCGGCAGTCTATTTGATTGGACCTGCATGGAGGCACACAATCACAATAGCCTCCCAATAGCTGAAGATCTCAGACTAAGTGAAGAACACACTTATAGGACTTCAAAATCAACAAGATAACGTAATTTGTTTTTTACAGCTGAGCAACAGCTTACATTCACCATTTCAACCCCATTACCAAACTTTTCTTAATATGTCAAGGTAGTTGGACTGAAACATTGGTTATATGCACATGCATGTCTTCTTAAACTAAATTCGCTCTTTTGTTCACTTTTAAGTCCTACAAGCGTGAGGACATCCAGTGTCAGTTATGCAATATTTTTATGCTATATTTTTCTAAATAAACCTACATTTCCATGCCCCAAATAAACGTAAACCTTGTTTATTAGGCCAGTTTTAACCTTTGAGTTTGACATGCTTGCTCTAAACTATTGTGAAGCTTAGGTAAACTCTGCATGGTATCACTTAATATATATGGATCATACATTTTAATATTTATTTCCATCAAAACATTCATAAGAGAAGCAACGCCTTTGTTGTCATTTTTTCATTCGTGCTATTTTCAGACCTGTCAACTCATTTCATGACTTGTGTTATATAGCCTGGAAATATTTGTTCAAATCCCACCAGACAGATGTCCAGATTAGAAAAAAAACACATCATGACAATTTCTACAAAAGCTTAATCTCTTGAGTACCCTTTTAGACGTGATAACTCTCTAGAGAACGGTGGTCCATTGCCCATCGCTAGTGACAATTCACTTGTAAATGCTGTCATTTGATTTAAAGCAATTGACAGAACAAAAGGTTGTCTGGTTTCAAACAAATGTATGTCTCTCAACCTATGGAACAGATGGATAACTGCATTTCAACACTGCAGCTCTTTTAACCTTCACAAGTGCTAGTATGTATGAAATGGAACAATTACTACGTGTAGTAATTAGATAAGAAAATGAACACTTAGAACACGGACCATTCCACTAGCTTACAGAGACTTATGTAGTGTGAAGGATTACATTCCGTGTTAAACAATAATGATACTTTTGTATTAGGCACAGAGGTTAATTAGCCCCATTGATAGCACAAGATACACAAATATGATATTAGGTTTTGCGATGATTGCACTACAAAAGCTAATTGTTCTTGTTTATGTGTTTAGCTGTTCAGTAATAATAATATGCCCTTCAATGTAATTAAATTTAACCGAGTGATTCTAATCAGTGTCACAATAACATGTATTAAACACAGCATTTACTCTCGGTGCATATTTTTGTCACATCCAAGTGCAGGAAAACATATTTATGGGGATCAGTAGACCCCAGGTTCATTAAGTTAAATAACAGGAAACTGTGCTGGTGTTTTAAAGCTACTCTGTGATCTGTCAATTGAAGAAATATTCATACGGAGTCACACATGAAAATGTCTTTCTTTCTTGTTTTTCCTATATGTGAAAAGTGAGATTCACAAACCATTTGCTTCTTTTCTGCGATGTTCTATAATCAGAACAAGGTTGATGTCATGTAATCTGTTCAATAAACAAGACAATGCCATCATTTATCATTGTCCATTAATTGGCTGGCAAGCAAACCTAACTTAAACAATGGGAACAGATGGGGTATATTCACTAAACAGCAAGCCGTGGTGTTTATAGCCTAATTTTTTTTAATCTCCAGCTCAAACAAACTGGATTTTTGCTTCCATTTCTTCTCTCTTAGCCTAACTTTCGCATTATAATTCTTAAAACAACACTGTCCCCTCCTCCATCTAAAATGAGTATTTCATGGAGATAAAATATTTTCCGAAATACTGACAGAGGCTTACATTTAATATTGTTGGACAAGCTTTTCAAATGATTAAATATTTTTGGATAAACTTTTAAAATAATTTCATATTATGAAAAATATATATAGATATCTTTTTAATATTTTGTTCTTTTTTTTGATATGGTAATATATTTTCATATTATCCAAAAATATTAAATCAACACTTGGAAAACAACCCAGTGAAAAGCTATACCAAGACAAAGTAGTGACTACTATGTCTTAGAACGTTTCCTCTACTTGACAAGCTTAACAATAGGAGGAGCTACCTTTTGTCGTACCTTGTCACTAGTGAAAAGTCTCTGTTTATTTAGGGTCCCACATTCTTGCGGTCTTGAGTACAACGCTGACATTGACTCCTGGCACTTGAAGCACCGGGAACTGAAGAGACACGGCAGAAAGAAGATGCTTACGACCCTGATGGACAGGTTCAGGTGAGTATAATTCACCTTTCCATGCTCACCATGGCCACTGCACTCCAAGCAGAGCAGTCAAAATTATGCAAAGACCACAGAGTGAAAAATTGCTAGTATTTCTATTTAGTATTTTCTTAAATACAGGTTGAAGATTTTTTGGAGTTTTTTTTTTTTTACCTAAACTTAGTGGTGTATTCACTAAACAGCATGGTGACAAAAACTTGCAAGATTTAGACAATAATAATCAAGTGGGGAAAATATTTCCAAATGCCTGGAGTCTGTTACTCTATTCTTATCAAAATACACTGTTTACTGAGCGTTCTGTTTAATGTAGTGAAATATGTTTACCAACAGTTTTAGCTGTTGAGCTTTGATTAATGAACTCTTAAATTATATCAAAGAGCAACGCTTATAAATATATGCTATTTTTTTTTAAATTAATGGTTTAGAAGGAAAGGGGGTAACAAATAAGAAGGAAAATACAATAAAGTGATTTTACGAAGAATAATAAATCAAGGTTGTATCAATTGGTTGGGAAGACAATGAACAATTAGGACAATTCAATTTATTTGAAAAGTGCTTTTTCATTTGATTGACTATGTAATTTAAATTGTGCATTTTTCCAAAACTGTTTCCAAATTGCACATAAAGTAAAAAATATTTTGCCATTTATCACAACATTAAAGGTTCTTTGTAACCATTTTATGTTCTGAAAAGTGAACATTTCTGTGCTTACTATAGTTCAGTAAATCACTTTTGTAGTACAGGCTAATGCATGCTTTTTTTATATAACTTAATATTATTTTAGAATTTTAGTTACACGTTTTTATGCTGATTATTATAATTTTCCGTAAAGAATATCATAATTAACAATTCATGAGTGACGCAGAATAATATTTAAGCCTATGCATGAGAAAATGTTCATAACAGACATTATAAAAAAAAGTAATAATTAATGTTTTGCTTATTGAATTTGTTATGTACTGGCGTTAAATGTGTAATATACGGGAGCCTAATTGCCAAGCAGGACAGACATGCTGTGAATCAGCTCCTGCACAAAGCGACAAAACTGGGGATAAATACCCCGAAAACAGACACGATCCTGAGCCGGAGGGCACACAACGAGTCAAGGGACCCAAGGGGCATCGAATGAACCTACAAACAAGATTTACACTGCCCGGGAACCCGACCAACAGCACATGGGGCCTACATGCGACCGAGCCAGGGAGAGGCGGCCGATCTCCTGGATGGTAAAGCCGAGTACAGCCCCCTAAGCACACTCGCCTCCTCCCCCCCCCTCTGGACCGGTGGGGGTCATCCCGGTCCACACGCAACTCAAATAGCAAGCAGCACAAGCCTGACCCTGAACTTCAAGGCTACAGACCCTTACAGAGTGCAACTAAAATGGCGGCCGGCGAAGCGACTCACATGGCGAGCACACACTCGGCACAAATGCCAAGGAAAGCACCCCTACAGAAGCTAGAGGTGATACTGAACCGCTTCTGGGACACCCTCATGAAGTGGCAACAAGCAGCCCGAACCATGACACCTGCACCACCGACGCTGGGTAAGCGGACCCTCGGATGGACGGCGGGGAGTGGAGGGAATGCCCTCGGGCACAACGTCGCCTCAACTACTTATCCACGCGCAATCTAGCCGACCCGGGCTGCAGGCCGAAGGGCAGAAAGCCCGAAAGCACCAGCCACACTGGCGGAGGAACAAGATACGCAAGCGACAGGAAAAGACCAGCTCCCCCGTCACTCCCGCACGTGGAAGAAACCCGGACCCTAGCGGTAACCGAGTTAGTGGCAAGAAAGTGCAGGCCTCAAAGCCAGCCTGGGGCGGGAGGGACACCTCCACAGACACCCGCACAGCGGCGAGAAGCAGAACCCCAGCACCAGACGTACACTACTTTTGCAAGGAAGGTATCGGGTGAAAGAGACTCTGACAGGGGGCCAGTGAACTCGCTACAAAGGGACACTGAAGAAACGCCATCCCCCTCAATATAGCACCGACCAGCATAAGCTTTGCTCTTATAATATTTTTGGTTTATAATATTTTTGTTTTTTTCTCAGCATTAGACTTACCTACTGTTCTCTCTACATATTGTGGGGCTCAAGGTACATTAAGCATAGTGGCCCAATATATCAGTATAACCTTGAAAGTCTCCATATGCCACTTTAACACACTGCTATTGTGTCTTAAGTCTCAGTCCACAACATGTGTAAAAAGCTTGTCAATTTTATTATTTTCTATTAGTCGTAACACAAGACCTGCAAATCACATTATAAGCATAAGTATACTTATTCATGTTACTCGAAGTTATATGCATACCTAACCTAGCATGTCATAGTATTCTAAATTCAAAAATGTGCAAGATATCTCCAAGCCATGTTTCTGTTACATCAAATGAAAATCGAGCTTGTGGAAGCTATTGTGGCTGTGCAAGCACTGTTGTAATTCTTATGCACAAAAAAAAATAAATAAAAAATGTGTAATATACGTTTCCATTGCTAAATGCAGAAAGTTCTGTTATGTACATGTCTGGTGTCTGAATCTGGGCACAATGATTAATTGTTGATGTTATTATGCTGGCATTTTTTAGTGCCCTAATGTTTTCATAACTATTACATATCTTTCCATTGTAACAATGTCTGGGTATGGTTTCTTATCAGAAAAAGGGTCTGTATCCACATGCATTCTGTCCCTTACCTGTTTGTTGTTATGGCAGCTTAGACTGGAGGACAACTTGATCTACGGTCCCTAGGATGACTCTACTCTTTCTTACTACTTCTGTTGCCAAATTGTTGGATTTTGTTCAGTCACATCTGGAGAATCTGTTCCGCCCTTATGGGTTGAATCAGTCTGATGTGCAAATGGCCTGGTTCTTTTTGTAGTGGCACAAGATGAGCTAAAACCAACTTAAGATCTGAGCAGGGACCCACCAAAGAGCATAGTTTGCTTTATTTGAACTATTGTCCGTTCTCAGTACTCTCTTGCACCTTGTTTTTTGATTTCCCTAAGTTTAAATGTTCTTCAAGAGTGTGCGTGATGCAGTTGTGGTGGTGAAAGGGTTAAAGTTCACTATTTATCTGCACTAGACTGGAAATAATGATAAAATCCCCCTTAACACCACCCACACTTAAGAATAATAATATAAATAATACTATTTTAACGCTACCACCACCAAGACAATTTATAAATGGGGTGCTTTGGTTCCTCCATGTAACTTAATGATAAAAACCCACCAAATGTAACTTAGCACTATATCTATGTAATTGCAAAATACTAATGAGTCACTTCAGGTAACGGGATTCTTTACCAGACAAAGGCAGAACTTAATAAAGGAATATTTATTATGAGCAAAAAATAGTCACAGTGCATACAAAAAATAGATGATAAATTATTTACACCAACAACAGATAAAAACAAAAGGGATAAAATAGCAGAAGTCCTAATCACTTACTCAGTTTTCAATGTAAAACTTCTGCCCCAGAATTAGATTCTGGCCCCTCAAGCAAGTACAAATACATTCCTCAGTATCATTGGATATATACTCTGTGGATTACCAGGCCTGGCCTAGAGGTGGAGTTAAGGAGTATCTATAGAGACAATACATGACCACCTCCTTGTGTTCCAGTCCAACATCAATCCAAATGTTTTCTGTGCACTTGCCACAGAAATAATAATTGCATCTAGGAATTTGTTACAATTTCTACATTCCATAGATATGTTACACTTTTTACTTGTGACCCAATATAGCAGACATCCTGATCCCTTCCCATATGGTTAAGTTAAGTTAAGCCAATCATGTTTGCGCTTGTTTAGAAGTGGTGCTTGTCGGGGGCGGGGCCTGACTGCCGAGCAGACTGGTGGCACTCAACCAGAGCTCCGTGCGAAAACTGGCTAATAAGCGACTTTTTTCCCCAAAACTACCACACCAAACCTTCCACGACAAAGCAGCAGAGTAGTGGGGTGCCCCCGAGACTCAATTTGCCGGATTGCCGAGCTCGGAGAAGCGACCTGGGGCAGATACAGGATTGCGGCCTACCAACCTATGCAGGCGCGGGAGTGGCGGCCGACCTCCGCGCCAACGGCTCAGCGGGAAAACGCTGCAACCCTGGCCGGTGAGGGATATCCCGGTACCACCAAGCGACGGACACAGCACATGCGACCCAAGCATACCTAAACGGTGAGCGAGATACCCAGACCACATAACTTGCAAACGCCAAAGCCAAAATGGCCGCCCAGCTAAGACACAGAAAAAAGCCAGCGGTCAGCCATGCCACACTCCACCCTCTGATGGCCCTAGACCAGCTGTGCCTGAAGTTCTGCATAACATTGGTGGACAGGGGGGTGACCTACCAACGGGCTGCACAATTAGTGGCCTCGTGGCTAAGACCAACCACCCGCAGACGTCACTACGAACACCCAGCTCTGGCCTTCCAGGCAGCCACCAGGTCGCGCAAAAGCCAAAGGCCGGCATGGCGGGATCACGAACCGGGAGCACACACCAGCCCCCTCTCACAGAATAGTAACACCACCGAACGGACCCTAAGGCCCAGCACGCTACCAGAACATGGCTACAGGACCACGCCAAAGGCACAAGGGAACCGGCAAGCACACAGGCGGACGCACATCAGACCAACCTCCCACCAACATAACAACGAGAACTCACCCACAAGTGGTCGGAACCACCTGATGAAGAGGCAGACAACGGCAATGAAGACGGCCCCGACATGGTGGCACATAAAGCATCATACAACACACAGGGAACTGTCGACCCCGGGGAATGGACTTACTTTGCAACCCACTCCGCAGCCTGAAAGCAGAAATCGCTCTCCCTGGCTATCGGGAAATTACACGTCAGGCATAGGCTGAACTGTCTCTGCAACCGGTCAGCCACACGGACTAGAGCCATATACGCTCTCCAGTTCCTTACCGCCAGTGGTACTTTCTTATATTTTTCCCATATGACTGCTTTTTTCTTTATGTTTTTTCTTTAAATTTCATACTGCCTATATCACCATAATGTTGTTGCCTGATCTACGCTTACTTACATTGTATAATTTGTCAGCCGGCCCGGGCTAAAGTGAACGACCTCCTTCTCCACAAAGCAATGTTTTATACCTTTATAGCCTAGCATGTTTTATAATAAGGCACCGGTGTCAAACATAGCATTTCATATATTTTGCTTTCTTTTATTAGAAATTTCTTTATATAAGCCTGTTTTAGAAACCTGTTTTGGACGCCTGTTTCAATAGGCCTGTTTCCTCTCAGCATGAACCTAATTGCATGGCTTTGCAAAAAACAAGATTGCATGTGTCTTGTCTGTACCCTCAGTCACGTCTCTGCATACTTTATCCTAACAAGTGCACATAGGCTACCTCAACACTCACCTTAACAATATTTGCAGTTACTGCCTATTTAAACGTTGCCTTTTACCGTAATCGTTTTTGCACTAAAGCAAGAATCTCAACAAATATAATCCTGGCATATGTATGACTGTTAGTTCCTCTCAGGCGTGTAATACCTTATACTCTACATAATTTTGCCGTAACTAGATCCATCATAAGCCTGTTTATTAAGCTGTTATATATATAAAAAAAAATTGTGCAACTTCTTCATGCCACTGTATACCATGTAAAACACTTGAAATATGCTGTTGTGGCGCTTGTCGAAATATTGTGACTATCTGCACTACTAAAATAAAGAATTAAAAAAAAAGAAGTGGTGCTTGTCCCATTCTAATTATAATAAAAATGAGGGTTAATGAGTGTGTAGGAGTTTGTGATGATACATAGGGATATGTGCATATGGATTTGGGATAGTGCCAAGTAACTTTTTTCTTTGGTTTTTATTGTATTTATCAAGAGATCACCTGTTGATTAATCTTAAAAGTGTATTCTCTAAGGAGACAAAAGTGGGTGTCATAAACTGGCAACTCCAGGTGTACCTTGGTTAAGAGAATTCAAGGGTTAAAAATAAATTTACCTCTAAAGGTAAATTAAATATTTCATACATATGGTTAATAACAGAAAATGATACCATAGCTGCAATTCCTATGTGCAGAGGTGATATATTACATAAACATGATCTACATATGTTTGAATGCTATTGATCTGTATATGATAGTCAAGGAAAGTGTAAGGTTGTGAAAAACTATATCCTCGTACCAAATCTATTATAAATATACTTTCTCTGCTCTCTGATAGTATTTGAATGGATGTCACTGTTTTCATAGTTTGCTTTCTCTTTACTTCCAGGTTTCTAGATGACATGATAGTGTCTGTTTTCCTACCATGACATCCAAACATCCACCACATAAATTCCTTTCTGCTCTTTAACATAATCTAGGATGGAGGGCAGTAAACTTTATACTAAATGGCTTCCTTCTTCATCTCTTGCAATTCTACTAGATTGGATTTTTTCTTGTGTCCTGAAAGATACATTAAACTCTGACATCGTTAGCTAGCCAGGGCTAACTGCTTCATTGTTGGCTACAGAATGACTCTATTCCCCATGTAGCATGTCACAGGGCATCCAGACACCTGTTTACTGTAGATTGTCAACATATATCCTAACATAAAGCCTTGAAACAGTTGCAAGTGTCTTTTATAACTATGTACTCCTTCCACATCAATTAGTCACTCCACAAGGATGTAAAAAAAAAAAAAAAAAAACAACTGTTTAATTTTTTATGTTGCTTTTCTCATGTTGGTGTGATAATTGATTAATAGATGGTGTCGCTGTTGGTGTTGCTATATAGACATTTGTTTCCATTTCAGATGTAACAATTATAAAGCTTGTTTAACTTTTTTCTGGCTTTTCTAAATAACCCATTTGATTTTAGCACAGAATACATGCTGAAAATAGGTCTTTTACCACATGACAGGAGGCTTCATATTTGCATATCTTTCTTTACTGAAAACTCCAGCAGCATAGAAACAGTAACAACCAATCAGAGAAAAGATATGGTGCCCATAAAAGGCCCTGTCTATGACATCACTTCCTCTTTCTTTGCTGCTCCAGCCATCAACAGGTCAGAGTATTCATTACCTCTCTATTTATTTACATCTGTTATCATTTTATTACCCATCTATTTCTTTATTCTCACCCTGCTACCTATAACCTGTCCCTTTCATTTTCCCTTATTCAGCTCCCCTGCTTCACCGGTCTTGTTATCGTTTTGTGATTTATGTGCTTGCATAGTTATTGTGCTTGTATATTTTTGCGGCGGTCCGCGGGCGTCACGGCTGTCTGTGCCGCGCTCGCCGCGTGGACCGGCACTCTGTACATACAGGGGGCTGGGTGGGGACGGGTGGGGGGTAGCCGGGGTTAAATTCTCTTTTTCCCGCATTTTTTCCGGCCCGCTCGCGGCTGCGAGCGGGTAGTTCTTGCACACGCGGCTGGCGGCCATCTTGGATCTCGCGGCTCGCGAGACCCGCGACGGCCGCCCTACCTTCACGGCGGTCTGGAAATCACCCGACCGCCGCACGAGCTTGGGGATTGCCCTCAGGGCATTTTTTTCCTTCCCTAACTCATCTTTCACTGGCATTAGGATTACACCAAGTAAAATAACCCTTGCAAAGGGAAAAACGGCATGCAAACTTCTGACTTATGAAGGCTATATAGCACTATTGTTTCTCTATCTGCCCTTATACTGAGCATATTTCTTAAAGGGTCCCTGCAGGGACATATGAAATATTACATCACCCCTCTGGGGATTTGGCAATACTGTACCCTTCTAAGGGGAATTCATATTAATTACCCTACACAGGGTCATATTATAATCTGCTGTGTAATTACACACTGGCTAGAGGATCATGTGTGCTGATATTCTTAATGTTTCCCTGTTGCGATTTTTTGCCACAATGCCTGCCAACAGTGTCTGCCAAACAAATATTTACATGCAGGCATTAAAGGAGACACAATACTTTTCCTATACTCCACACAGGATCTTTATGTCTTTGTACCTTACCCAGGGTCATTCTATATTACTACACCCTATCCAGGGTTATGCTATATTACTATACCCTACAGGAATCACCCGATCACCGCGCCCTGCAGCTGGATTAACCCCTTCAGGGGTTCCCCTCTCTGGGCACATTCATTTATTGATACAATTATAATTTTTTATTCTCATGGATATATCTCTCATGGTGCCTTACACTGGATGATTATATGTGAGCACACAGTCTATGTATTATTGCGAAGCCATACAATATCACAGTTGTTATACAAAACATATACTGTACCTATAACAAGATCAACTATATCACTTTAACCCACAAAGGGCATTTTGTATTACTGTACCCTGCAAAGGGCATATTATATTATATTATCGTACCCTACAGAGGGTCATATTATATTACTGTACCTGACGGTGCAAATTTATGTGGGTGTCCTCTGGGTATTTTTTCATGGCACACCACCTGGGGTGACCCCCCAGATATGCATGCAAGGTCATTCATAGACCATTACATTGATGTGGGTGTCCTCTGGGTATTTTTCATGGCACACCACCTGGGGTGACTCCCCAGATATGCATGCAAGGTCACTCATAGACCATTACGTTGATGTGGGTGCCCTCTGGGTATTTTTCATGGCACACCACCTGGGGTGAACCCCCAGATATGCATGCAAGGTCATTCATAGACCATTACGTTGATGTGGGTGTCCTCTGGATTACCACGGCACGCCACCCGGGGTGAACCCCGATGGAATACACGAAGTCCTACGCCTCAACTTTATCACTCAGAACTGCATACATATATGTATGTTTTAACACTGCCTGGCAGTTTTACATTAAAGCAACAGTACCACCTTGCTGGATACGATTTGCAGGCAGGATCATAAGTGACCTGAGTGTATTACGGAGTACCCTTCACAGGGATACATATCTGTACAGTTACTGTACCTGGCGTACATATTGAACGTGGGTGTCCTCTGAGTAAATTTTCATGGCACACCACCTGGGGTGACCCCCAGACATGCATGCAATACTTGTAAGGTGCCAACAACAATTATAATGTGGGTGTCCTCTGGGTTACCATGGCACACCACCTGGGATGACCCCAGTCGAACACACGTGGGCCCTGCGGCTGCAGACCTTATGGAGACAGGTCCCACGCGCTTCTATAATAAGCCTGTATAGTTACATCCGTGCATACAGCTCTGGCGTGCCTTTATGGTGAACCCGGCTAACCGGACCAACACTACCGGTCAATCGCGCCTACGCCACAGCTCCCAATAGCCGGATTAAACTAATGGAGGTGACCCCTCTACTCTTGACACGAGTATTTCATACACTCAGACAATCTGATGCAGGCAATTCAAGCCGCTTTACCTGGGTGACCCCCAGTGCTACCAGGAGTCTAGCACCCCTACCCTCAAACACTACTCCCACTGACTACCACTATCTCCCAACAGGATGAGAACGGGTCATGGAGAACACTCTCAACCCCCTAGGACTTCTAGGCATTGATAAACGACGCAGTAGCGGCCTCAGTGGAGAAGGTTTCTTGTTACGAACTCTGCCCCAAACTGCTTGCTGGAGACCTCAGCAGCAAGGTGGCGTGGCCGAGCGGTCTAAGGCGCTGGATTTAGGCTCCAGTCTCTCTGGAGGCGTGGGTTCGAATCCCAGCCCCACGAGCCTTCATGTCAAAACGGCAAGGGAAGGGCTCCACCCCCCCTACCACTAGGGTCTAAGGCAAGTTGCCCATCGAACAGACCAAGTAGACGGAACGCTGGGAATCCGCGACCCTGTCCACCACAATCTTCTGACAAAGAAGACTACTATCCACCACGCACGTTGGACATCGCCATCGGAGGAAGGGGAACGTGAGAACGACTAGTATTCGGCCCAGAAGCACAAATCCTACTATTTGACGGCGGGAACTTACCCACCACACTAACTTTAGCCCAAACCTCGCTGAAGCATACCCTCCACACCCCTTCGGGGAAAGGTGTTTTCGGGAGGACTGGTCGGTAGCGGAACCGAACCACCAACCGCTTCATCTACTAGTGAGTCAACCTATCACCAGGGGAACTCCTACGTGGTATACAAACGCTTCAGGATAGAAAAAATCAACCTTCTACTAGACCTCCTGAACGATAACGACTGGTTTACACATCTGGACCCCGAGGACACATACTTGTCAATATCCACTACCCTAAACTACCTAGTTTTCCTCCGATCCCAGTGATAAGGACTAACACAGCTGTTTACGACTCCGTGGTACCCACACAGCTACTGAAACCGGGGAGGGCTCACATCCGCGAATTTGGACGGGCGATGTCTCGTGTACCTGGAAGACTGGCTGACCCTTTTCGAATCCAGACTACGTTTGCGGTCAAATTTGACGTTCACGTTCTGGACTCCACGGGTTTTTTGGTAGTACGCAGACAAATCGCTCCCCCATTTGTGTCAGGTCAGTTCCTCTGTTTCGACATCGACTTGGAGAACTACGTTCCGCGTCGGTCCCCGACAAGATCACCCCTATACGGATGGATATCGGACACGCTCTAAGGTTGGATACGATTCCTCTCAGAATACTCACCGGATTGTGGGATTCCTCTCCTCCTCCGTACAATCGATATTCCCTGGCCCACTACACTACAGGGCCATGCAACGACTGCTGGCTAGATACGTACACGCCGGTCGCTCATGCGACCACTGGATCCCACTGTCGGCAGAAGTGAGGACGGAATTCCGAGGGTGATTACTTCACTTGTAAACTTGGATCGGCAAATCGATCTTTGGCGCTTCCTCCGGATGCGTAGTGGTGGATGAACCCATACAAATGGACCCAACCGCTCTCCACAATGGCAAGGGTGCTTCGATACACACGCACACACAGGATATCGCTCCTGCTCATGACACCCCTCGGAAAATGCCAACCGCGGTTCCCGGATCGCCTGGGGGCGTCTCGCGGAGACCCTCTACCACTCCCTACCTTCCCTCTACTTTTGACGGGAACTCAAGGGGAAGCCCACTCCTTTGTCATGGAAGGACGACTGGCACTAGTGGACTGGACGATTTCAGGGCCTCCTGAAATGTCCACGACCTATTGCACCAACTAAGACCTCTGATGGGACTCCCGGCACCAGAAAATGCTATATTTCTGCCTGATCGGCCTGGAGTGTTTGGTGGGTGGAAAGGGATTCCGATCCCTTTACCGCACCTGCCCCACCGATCCTTAACTATCTGTCACACCTGGTCTCGTTGGGGCAGTCATATCGATCCCTCAACGTGATCGGATCCGCCATATCGGTGGCGCACGTACTGGTACAGGGCGGACCAGTAGGTCAAGATCCACTGGTTTGTCGACTACTGCGGGGTGCCGAATTATCGAGACCAGGCACCCAAGTATTCACACCTCTGGCAGGTGGATGTGGTGCTGTGATTCCTTGGGGGAATAGCAGGACAATCCTTGTTTGTCACCGAAACAACTTTCAGCCAAACTCGCCCTCTTGTTATGACTCGTCTTATTTAGACGGGTGACGGACGTTAGGGCTTTCGATATGGATGTTTTTTCTCTCACACCAGACGGGATTACCTTTACCATATCGAGACGAACTAAGTCCAGTTCATCTTCGGTGTCATACCCATACTTTGTGTCAGACGCCAAACTAGGTGTGGTTGGAACGCTAATGGGGTATACCGAAATCATTCTCCCTTCGTATTCATGCGACGGGTCTACTCCTGACTTCTTACGTGGAACCTCATGGAGAGGTGTCTACCGCTACACTGGCCAGATGGATCCGCTGGCTATTGCAGCTAGCGGGCGTCGAACCTTGTTTCAGAGCCTACTCGGTCAAGGGAGCGGTGGCCCCACAAGTCCTTTTCGGCCGACGCTTCCCTAACCGACATTATACGATGCGCGGTTTGAGCGCGAGAGGGTACGTTTGGAACGCTCTATTTCGGCAAACATCTCATACTTCCTTCACACTGGTCAATTCTAAGCTTTAAAAATGCAAATATGAAGCCTCCTGTCATGTGGTAAAATTGAAGATTATACTAGCTTTAGTGTACTAATAATCTTAATTTTAGTAATGACAGGAGGCGAATATTTCCCACCCTATAGAATCCCTCCCATGTTTTTCTCGTGTTGAACAGATTATGCCCTTTATGTTCAGGAAGGTAAGTACGTTATGGTTGTATGTTTGCTACTTAGATATGTGGCTTGAGAGACTTGTATAGGCTGAATAATTAGACATGTACCTTGAATTATGTTGTGTTTACAGATTCTTAAATATCATTGCTTTAGAATGAATATATATTGATATGTTACTCATTCTAGTATCCATTGGTATATCAGATTCTTAATGTTTATTGTATGCGGACAAGCTACCACGCCAGAGTCCTTTCACCTTTTTCTTTTTCTTACAGCGTGAACGTCTTCTCATCAAGACAAAGACTCACCTTCCATAACTCTACATCACGGAACTACTGGAGTTGATTATTTTAATATGTTGTGGAACTGTTGACGTAATATGATTATGTTTATTGTTGCTATTTATTGTTTCGCTTCAAAGAAAGAGGAAGTGATGTCATAGACAGGGCCTTTTATGGGCACCATATCTTTTCTCTGATTGGTTGTTACTGTTTCTATGCTGCTGGAGTTTTCAGTAAAGAAAGATATGCAAATATTCGCCTCCTGTCATTACTAAAATTAAGATTATTAGTACACTAAAGCTAGTATAATCTTCAATTTTCAGTAAATCTGCAATTTTTCTGAGATAAAAAACAGATTTTTTTTATTGGGTTTGTCCTTGTCAATTCACATCTTCTGATTGGCTCAGGTTCCTGACATATGCCCACGCTATTTATGATGAAGAAACATTGTCTGGTCCTATATAGTACTTAAAATGAAATGCTAAACAAACAAAAACAGCAGCAACACACGGTACGAACATCTAATTGCCACATAATGTCAGAAAAAACGAATCTGACCAAGCTAAGGACGAGCAAACTGTTTAATTAAGAAAATGACCTCACTGTAACAGCAACACCGGATCTACCAACCCTGCTTGGTGTATGGTCAAGGCGGCTACATAAACAAACCAAGTAAGCATGACAATTTTGTCATGGGAGGCTCATATCTATATGAGTTTCCATCCACTTAAACCTTGCACATATGCTATATTTAATTGATATACACTATATATTTTATTTTTTAATGAATCATCAGGAGATTTTTAGGAAGTTTAGATAAATATTGAGTTCCACATTGTTTTAATCATTTTGTAGGATTCGTTCGCATTACTCACAACTATTTCTTGTCTGTTGTCCATGTCCATGTTTCTTATGTCCAGCCGAGCATGCTTGTTCCGAATGTTATTCCTTCAGTTTTGTCTTTCATCTGTTATGAATAAGACATCAGGGGTTTTGGAGAAAACTGCAACATTTTAACAGGTCAGCAGCACAACTGTAACAGCTCATATATCTCCTGACAGTGTAATCTTCACCCTAATACACTTTATGGATTATTTCATAACTTATCTGGACATTTCTTTCTTTCTGTTAAAGCCAGTTGTACAAATCACCAGCTGTTGTCACATTGTATGTTTACATAAGATACAGATTCTCGTGAGTGAAAGAGACATTAGGAGAGTCATACATATTAACCAGGAAAATGCATCAACGGACACGTTTGCATTTTTCACACATTTGTTTTAGAGATATTAAAAAAGATTGTTCCTTACTAAAATAACTTCATTATATAGTGATATGTTGGCTCTGGTTGCTAAACTCTAGACAGTCACAGATGCCTTTAAAAAGAATTGTTGTCTGAATAAAATGTTCTGGTATAAATTTAGAACCTACAATTTATTTACCAACTAGAGTGAATGTTCAAACTTCAGTGTTATACTTTTTGTTCCTGGCAGAGTCAGCAAGGTATCGTCAATAAGAATGTCACTGAGTTGGGATAGAATTCTGTACAACCAGAAAAATGCAAGAAAATCACAGAAATAAACATGCATTAACCTCTTAAGGACCGGACTGTTTTTGCGATGTTGTACATTTGCGACCAGGCATCTTTTTGACACTTTTGTGGTGTTTGTGTTTAGCTGTAATTTTCCGCTCTCTCATTTACTGTTCCCATACAAATTATATATTTTTTTTTCAGGACAAAAGGGGCTTTCTTTACATACCATTATTTATATAATCTCATGTAATTTAATTTTAAAAAAGTGAAAAAATATGATGAAAAATTGAAAAAAATACACGTTTTCTGAATTTTATGTGAAAAATCTTTTACTCATCTACAAAAGCGAATGAAAAAAACTGCTAAATAGATTCAAAATGTTGTCCTGAGTTCAAAAATACCCAGTGTTTACATGCTTTTTGCTATTTTTTTGCATGTTATAGGGCTATAAGTACAAGTAGGATATTGCGGTTTCAAAACATACATTTTTAAAATGTATCAATAGTGACATTGTAACACTATTATCTGTCATAAATTGCTAAATAACACCCCACATGTACATATTTTTTTAAAAGTAGACAACCCAGGGTATTCAATATGGGGTATGTCCAGACTTTTTTAGTAGCCACTTAGTCGCAAACACTGGCCAAAGTTAGCGTTCATATTTGTTTGTGTGTGAAAAAAGTAAAAAACTAAATTGAACGCTAATTTTGGCCAGTGTTTGTGACTAAGTGGTTACTAAAAAAGACTGGACATACCCCATTTGCAATACCTTGGGTTGTCTTCTTTTGCAAATGGTATGCCATCATGGGGGTAATTCTCATTCCTGGGCTACCATACGCTCTCAAAGGCAACGTAACCAACCTGGCCATTTTCAATCTAAAAATATTTGACCCATATATTTGACCCTGTAACTTTCCAAAACGCTATAAAACCTGTACATGGGGGGTCCTGTTCTACTCAGGAGACTTTGCTGAACACAAATATTAGTGTTTAAAAACTGGAAAATGTATCACAACAATTATATCATCAGTAAAAGTGCTGTTTGTGTGTGAAAAATGCAAAAAAAGTCACTTTCACTGACAATATCATCGCTGTTATATGTTTTACTGTTTTGAATCACTAATATTTGTGTTCAGCGAAGTCTCCCGAGTAAAACAGTACCCCCCATGTACAGTTTTTAGGGTGTCGTAGAACGTTACAGGGTAAAATACAGTGATAGCAAATTAAATTCTCTGTACTTTCGGCCTGGGTTGGCAGGCAGGTCCCTTAAATTGCAATCAATAAAATAACTTAATTATGTAAAAATATTACATAAATACGCACGTAGAATTTAAATATATATGCATATTTATATATTTGAAGTCTACGTGTATATTTATATAATTATTTATGTAATTTTGTATATGGACATATGAATAGTTCGCATTCTTTTTATTTATTTATATATACATAGATATATATACAATTTCATTCTAAGTGTATTTTGATATAAATATATATATATTAATATCAAAATACAGTTAGAATAAAATTTCGTATAGATATATAATTTTTTTTTATTTTTATTATTATTTTTAATTTTTTTTATTTTAATTTAAATTATTTATTATTCGTATTTTATAATAATATATATATATACAATATATATAGTTATTATATATATTATATATATACGTGTGTAAATTAATTATAAGTGTATTTTTATATTAATATATGTACATATTAATATAAAAATACACTTAGCATGACATTATATATATGATATATAGACATATATTATATAGGTATAATATATGTCTATATATCATATATATACACATATATAATAATATTTTTTTTATTAACTATAACTTTACATTTTTTTTTTTTATTTTACACTGATTTTACAGTTGCAGGGAGACTGCCTGTCAGCACAGACAGTCCCCCTGCAGGCAGAGACTAGGACACCTATTGTGACCATGTGGTCGCCCTGTTGGGCGATCACATGGCCACAGGGGTCCTAAACCGCCATGGGGAGACTGTCTGGGCTGCAGGCAGTCTCCCCACACCGGGAGCACCGCCGATCACCGCCGGGGGAACGGCGGCGATCGGGTAAGTACATTGGACGGTTAGGACGGTTCAGGACCGTCACCGGTCGGCAATGCAAAAATGCAGATGACGGTCCTGAACCGTCCTCCGTCCTTAAGGGGTTAATGTAATTAATGTTTACATAAAAGGATGTTTATTTTTTGGACTCTCTTTGTAATAACACGATCCGAACTAATATGCAAATTTGATATTGGAATTTAAGAAAATTATAATGTCAAAAGTAAAGATGGCATATGTTATTTCCTATATCATATGATATTCTGCAAAAACACAGACAGAAAAAACCTTGCAACCATATGATATCCAGCAAAAAACTCTGAAGAATGTAAGAAGTAAAAACAACCATTAAACTTGCTTTTCACTTTTACAAAACATGCAAATATGAGAGTTTTTTGTAACTCTCAAAATGATTGTTTGAGGAAGTTAAAATAATTTCCCATGTTATTAGTTAATTTGGAAAAAACCAAGTACAACTTTTAAATAGCCCCAGTGCATACAAGCACACAACTTAATTCAATTGCCAGCACTACACACAAACACATCATATATACATTCAAATGCACAAAACATGGTTACATTCAAACACAAAAACTGCTCACAAATACAGCTCTGCAAGGATCGGTCTATAGGGATCTATCTTTTGGCAATGCTTGCCCCCCAAACATTACTTGCATCAGAGCCCTCTCTACAATTGTTCCTCCACTGGTCCTGTGAACTAAAGTGACAGTATACATTGACACAAAAGGAAGAAGAAAAGAAAATCCAGTTTATAACACAGAAAGAATAACTAGGGTTGATTTCATACAGATTTCAAACAGTAAGAAAGCAATATTTTAAAATAATAGCCTGGCTTTAAATGCTGCAATGACACCGTTTGTTGGGGACTCTAGGCTGGGAGTACATGAAGTGCATCTTTACTTAACCCCTTAAGGACCGCTGACGGTTCAGGACCATCATCAGAAACATCCCCTTGAGGACCGATGATGTATCTGGTGTCACAATAGCGTGCATTTAAAAACAAAAAACTTTTTTCACTGTTATAGATTGAATAGCAGTTAGTTGTCTGCAAGCGTCTGTGTGTCAGGCTCACAGTGGATACTGTGCCCACTTGCCCAGTGCCACCACTCATATCTGGTGTCACAATAGCGTGCATTTAAAAACAAAAAACTTTTTTCACTGTTATAGATTGAATAGCAGTTAGTTGTCTTCAAGCGGGTGTTTCAGGCCTACAGCGGGTACTCTGCCAACCTCTGCCACTGCACAGTGCCACTCATATCTGGTCTCACAGTAGCTTGCACGCATAGTACCACTAATCCAAAAAAAATGACAGGCAGAGGCAGGCCACCCCGCAGGGGCCATCGTGGTCGTGGTGCTGTGATTCCCTTTTGCCCTAGAATAATGCCCAGTTTTCAGAGGCCACATACCCTGAACTTGAAAAGTTCTGAGGACATAGTTGACTGGCTAACACAGGACACCCAATCTTCTACAGCTTCCGTTAGTAAACCTTGACGCACCATCCTCCTCCAGCTTAGCTTCGGGCACCTCTCAAGATACCACTCACCCGCCTGCCGCCACCACCAACACTAGCACCACAGCCGCTTTTTGGTATGTCAGAGGAGTTATTTACACATCCGTTTGAAGAAATGAGTGATGCGCAACCATTATTGCCAGAGGATGTAGATAACAGGGATATGTCTCAGGCAGGCAGCATTACACACATGGACGTATGGTGTGATGATGATGATGTTGTACCCGCTGCTGCTTCCTTTGCTGAGTTGTCAGATACAAGTGAAGTGGTTGATGATGACGATGCGTCCATGGATGTCACGTGGGTGCCCGCTCGGCAAGAAGAAGAACAGGGCCAAAGTTCAGATGGGGAGACAGAGAGGAGGAGACGAGTTGGAAGCAGGGGGAGGTCGTCGCAAGGAGCTAGTGGCACAGTCAGACAGCATGCATCGGCACCCGGGGTCAGCCCGACAGCACGCCAATCAACACATGCTGTGTCCACCACCAGAATGCCGTCATTGCAGAGCTCAGCAGTGTGGCATTTTTTTTTGTGTGTCTGCCTCTGACAACAGTGATGCCATTTGCAACCTGTGCCAAAAGAAACTGAGTCGTGGGAAGTCCAACACCCACCTAGGTACTACTGCTTTGCGTAGGCACATGATCGCACATCACAAACGTCTATGGGATCAACACATGAATACAAGCAGCACACAAACTCAAAGCCACCATCCTCCTCCTGGTCCAGCATCTTCAGCCACGTCAACCACTGCTGTCCTCCTTGCCCCCTCTCATCCATCCGCCACTCCGTCTCTCGCCTTGAGCAATTCCCGCTCATCTGCCCACAGTCAGGTGTCTGTCAAGGACATGTTTGAGCGTAAGAAGCCAATGTCAGAAAGTCACCCCCTTGCCCAGCGTCTGACAGCTGGCTTGTCTGAACTATTAGCCCACCAGCTTTTACCATACAAGCTGGTGGAGTCTGAGGCGTTAAAAAAATGTGTGGCTATTGGGATACCGCAGTGGAAGGTACCCAGACAAAATTTATTTGCACAAAAGGCAATCCCCAACCTGTACTCGATTGTGCAAAAGGAAGTAATGGCATGTCTGGCACACAGTGTTGGGGCAAGGGTCCATCTGACCACTGATACCTTGTCTGCAAAGCATGGTCAGGGCTGGTATATCACCTACACTGCACATTGGGTAAACCTGCTGACGGCTGCCAAGCATGGAATGCGTGGCTCTGCAGAGGAGTTGGTGACACCGCCACGACTTGCAGGCAGGCCTGCTGCCACCTCCTCTACTCCTCCTACTCCATCCTCTTCCATAACCTCCTCGGCTGAGTCCTCTTCTGCTGCTGCGTCTTGCTCCACATCAACGGCACCCTTCCAGCTCCCCAGGTACTATTCCACATCCCGGATACGGCAGTGTCACGCCGTCTTGGGTTTGACTTGCTTAAAAGCAGAGAGTCACACCGGACAAGCACTCCTGTCCGCCCTGAACGCACAGGTGGTAAAGTGGCTGACTCCGCAGCAACTGGATATCGGCAAAGTGGTTTGTGACAACGGAACAAATTTGTTGGCGGCATTGAAGTTGGGCAAGTTGACACATGTGCCGTGCATGGCACATGTGTTTAATCTGATCGTACAACGCTTTGTGCATAAGTACACAGGCTTACAGGACGTCCTGAAGAAGGTGTGTGGCCATTTCAGGCGTTCCTACAAAGCCATGGTGCACTTTGCAGATATCCAGCGGCGAAACAACATGCCAGTGAGGCGCTTGATTTGCGACAGCCCGACACGTTGGAATTCGACCGACAAGAGAAAGCTGTTAATGAATATTTGTATGACCGGGGTGCTAGGACAGCCTCTGGGGAGCTGGGAATTTTTTTGCCACGTTACTGGACGCTCATGCGCAATGCCTGTAGGCTCATGCGTCCTTTTGAGGAGGTGACAAACCTAGTCAGTCGCACCGAAGGCACCATCAGCGACATCATACCATTTGTTTTCTTCCTGGAGCATGCCCTGCGAAGAGTGCTGGATCAGGCCGTAGATGAGCGTGAAGAGGAAGAGGAAGAGTTGTGGTTACCATTACCACCAGAAACAGCCTTATCAGCATCGCTTGCTGGACCTGCGGCAACGCTGGAAGGAGGCTTGTGAGGAAGAGGAGTCAGAGGAGGAATGTGGCTTTGAGGAGGAGGAGAAAGACCAACCACAACAGGCATCCCATGGTGCTCGTTGTCACCCATCTGGTACCCGTGGTGTTGTACGTGGCTGGGGGGAAGAACATACCTCAATTGAGATCACTGAGGAGGAGGAACGGGAAATGAGTAGCTCGGCATCCAACCTTGTGCAAATGGGGTCTTTCATGCTGTCGTGCCTGTTGAGGGACCCTCATATAAAAAGGCTGAAGGAGAACGACATGTACTGGGTGTCCACGCTACTAGACCCCCGGTATAAGCAGAAAGTGGCGGAAATGTCACCAAATTACAACAAGTCGGAAAGGATGCAGCATTTGCAAAATGAATTAAAATGTATCCTTTACACAGCGTATAAGGGTGATGTCACAGCACAACGGGAATCTAACAGGGGAAGAGGTGAAAGTAATCCTCCTCCTCCCACGACCACGCCGGCAAGGACAGGACGCTTTAAAGATGTATTGTTGATGGAGGACATGCAGAGCTTTTTAAGTCCTACGCATCACCACAGCCCTTCGGGATCCACCCTCAGAGAACGACTCGACTGACAGATAGCAGACTACCTCGCCTTAACTGCAGATATCGACACTCTGAGGAGCGATGAACCCCTTGACTACTGGGTGTGCAGGCTTGACCTGTGGTCTGAGCTACCCCAATTTGCGATAGAACTTCTGGCCTGCCCCGCTTCAAGTGTCCTGTCAGAAAGGACCTTCAGTGCAGCAGGAGGTATTGTCACTGAGAAGAGAAGTCGCCTAGGTCAAAAAAGTCTAGATTACCTCACCTTTATTAAGATGAATGAGGGATGGATCCCGAAGGGACTGACAGTGGGCGATACATTCTACTAAAAATGGCCTGATGAGATGAGCTGCCTTGGGCTAAAAATGGTCCCCACGCTGCTGTATTTTAGCTCTGAATGCCGGTTGACTTGCGTGACTTATCCACCACCAACTAGGGTTCAAGCCGCAATGTTTTAGGGCACTTTCTGCCTGGGAAACAAACATCAATGTTTATGTCCACAGCAGCGGCTTCAACAATACCTAATTTTTCAGGCCTCTCGTGCTGCTTCAAAAGACAAACCAAAAAAAAGGCACATAACAGGGATTAAACTGATAGGAATAGTACTACTTAACACACCACTCCTATCTGGTGGCACATTAGATTGCACGCGCAGTGCCCCAAATTTGAAGTAGGAGGACCGACCAAGCATCTTTTTCCATCTCCCGGTTCCTAAAATCGATGCCATATTCACGTCCCCTGATAGGGCACCAGCTTGTTATTCTCTTGGGCACCAGCTCGTTATTCTCTTTTTCACTTCACTAGGGACACTTTACTGCACTATGGGCACTTAGACCCACTCTTTGTCTTGCACAGTGTTATTCCTAGCCAGCATCTGTGATGGGAAATCAGGCAGTCATCTAAACGTTTAGATTGAGCTTTAGCTTAGAACACCCTTGAAGGTGTTTAAGGAGATTAGGGCTAGTTTAGAGGATTCTTCTTAGACCTCTCTGAGTCTTTATAGCCCTTCTACCTATCCAGCATTTCTGGAAACTAGCTAAGAGAAAGGGTGGCTGTGTGTCTGTGATACATTTAAACATAGAAACATAGAAACATAGAAACATAGAAACATAGAAACATAGAAACATAGAATGTGACGGCAGATAAGAACCATTCGGCCCATCTAGTCTGCCCAGTTTTCTAAATACTTTCATTAGTCCCTGGCATTATCTTATAGTTAGGATAGCCTTATGCCTATCCCACGCATGCTTAAACTCCTTTACTGTGTTAACCTCTACCACTTCAGCTGGAAGGCTATTCCATGCATCCACTACCCTCTCAGTAAAGTAATACTTCCTGATATTATTTTTAAACCTTTGTCCTTCTAATTTTAGACTATGTCCTCTGGTTGTGGTAGTTTTTCTTCTTTTAAATATAGTCTCCTCTTTTACTGTGTTGATTCCCTTTATGTATTTAAATGTTTCTATCATATCCCCCCTGTCTCGTCTTTCCACCAAGCTATACATGTTAAGATCCTTTAACCTTTCCTGGTAAGTTTTATCCTGCAATCCATGAACCAGTTTAGTAGCCCTTCTTTGAACTCTCTCTAAGGTATCAATATCCTTCTGAAGATATGGTCTCCAGTACTGTGTACAGTACTCCAAGTGAGGTCTCACCAGTGTTCTGTACAATGGCATGAGCACTTCCCTCTTTCTACTGCTAATACCTCTCCCTATACAACCAAGCATTCTGCTAGCATTTCCTGCTGCTCTATTACATTGTCTGCCTACCTTTAAGTCCTCAGAAATAATCACCCCTAAATCCCTTTCCTCAGATGTTGAGGTTAGGACTCTATCAAATATTCTGTATTCTGTACTCTGCCCTTGGGTTTTTACGTCCAAGATGCATTATCTTGCACTTATCCACATTAAATTGCCACAACTCTGACCATTTTTCTAGTTTACCTAAATCATTTGCCATTTGGCTTATCCCTCCTGGAACATCAACCCTGTTACATATCTTAGTATCATCCCCAAAAAGACACACCTTACCATCAAGACCTTCTGCAATATCACTAATAAAAATATTAAAGAGAATGGGTCCAAGTACAGATCCCTGAGGTACCCCACTGGTGACAAGCCCAAGCTTCGAATATACTCCATTGACTACAACCCTCTGTTGCCTGTCACTCAGCCACTGCCTTACCCATTCAACAATATTGGAATCCAAACTCAAAGATTGCAGTTTATTGATAAGCCTTCTATGTGCAACAGTGTCAAAAGCCTTACTGAAATCTAGGTAAGCAATGTCTACTGCACCACCCTGATCTATAATTTTAGTTACCCAATCAAAAAAATCAATAAGATTAGTTTGGCATGATCTCCCTAAAGTAAACCCGTGTTGTCTCTGATCTTGAAATCCATGTGTTTTTAGATGTTCAACAATCCTATCCTTTAACATGGTTTCCATCACTTTCCCCACTACTGAAGTAAGGCTTACTGGCCTATAGTTGCCCGACTCCTCCCTATTACCTTTCTTGTGAATGGGCACAACATTCGCTAACTTCCAATCTTCTGGGACTACTCCTGTTAACAATGATTGGTTAAATAAATCTGTTAATGGTTTTGCTAGTACACCACTAAGCTCTTTTAATAGCTTTGGGTGTATTCCATCAGGTCCCATTGACTTATTTGTCTTTACTTTTGACAGTTGAAATAGAACCTCTTCCTCTGTAAACTCACGTGTAATAAATGACTCATTTATCCTTTTTTTTAACAGAGGTCCCTTTCCTTCATTTTCAGCTGTAAATACCGAACAAAAATATTAATTGAGGCAGTCAGCTAGACCTTTATCCTCATCTACATACCTTCCTTCTTTTGTTTTTAATCTAACTAATCCTTGTTTTACTTTTCTTTTCTCATTTATGTATCTAAAAAAAGTTTTGTCCCCCTTTTTTACTGACTGTGCTATTTTCTCTTCTGTGTGTGATTTGGAAGCTCTTATAACTTGCTTAGCCTCTTTCTGCCTAATCTTATAGGTCATTCTGTCTTCCTCACTCTGGGTTTTTTTATAATTACTAAATGCTAACTTTTAGTTTTTTACTATTTTGGCCACATCTGCGGAGTACGACAGTGGTTTCTTGAATTTTTTGCTTTTACTGACAAGCCTAATGCAATTTTCTGTTGCCTTCAGTAGTGCAGCTTTTAAATAATCCCATTTATTTTGGACTCCATTTAAGTTGCTCCAGTTGCTTTAACTTTATATCACCTTATTGACACTTTTTATGACAGCATCACTCCGGTCTCCATACTCTCTGCCTATACCCATCTATTTAGAGGGAATTTCCTTGCCCCTGGCAATATTATATAATAGGTAATAGTATTACCATTATTACACAATTAGCCACTATAGGGGGATGAGTATAGTATCCCTTTGTTATTTATAAATGATACAATAAAGACTTTTGTCCATTACTCAATTTACTTTAACAAAGGGTACTAACCACGGTATTAGGAAGCATTACTCTGCTTTCCCTTTCTCCCTCTATTATACACCTATGCTCACTAGGATTTGTAGGTATCACTTTATTATAGTTGTCTAACCTTTTCCTATGCCAGTTTTAGATCTCCTTCTTGGGAGATTTTTTCTTTTTTCAGTTTATTAGCATACCTGGGTACAAGGCCTCGGTGGGGCTGGCACCACCACCTGACCACATTTCCTCGTATCTTCCACTCATACCGCTTTTTCCATCTTTGAAGGGGTTTGGCGAAACAAGGAAATAGTCCTCTACTCATAACAGGGATTAAACTCATAAGAATAGTACTACTTAACACACCTTATAATAACGCAGAGAGAGGAGTCTGAAGAAAAGGAGTCAGAGGAGGAAGGTGGCTTTGAGGAGGTGGAAGACCAAACACAGCAGGCATCCCAGGGGGCTTGTTGTCACCTTTCGGGGACCCTTGGTGTTGTACGTGGCTGGGTGGAGGAAGAGACCTTCAATGACATCAGTGAGGACAAGGAACGGACATGGCTAGCTTGGTATCCAACCTCGTGCAAATGGGGAGATTGCGGTTGTGCAAATGGACTGTTTGCGGTTGTTTGCGGTGCGTTAAACGGGGAGTTTGGTCTGTCACTGTGAAGAGGGCGTAACCCTTACACTACCTAATCGATACAAGATCATACAGTAGGTCCCCCCTCATTATTTTTATGGACCCCACCCACCGCTCATGGGTGGAGGCGGGTGGGAGGACAGTAGGTCCCCCCATTGTGATTTATGGCACCCACCCACCGCGTAGGGGTGGGGGCTGGGGGGAGGACAGTATGCCCCCCCCTTATCATTATTTACTGAATATTCCCCTGTATAACAATGTTTGGCATTTAGTGAATATTCCCTATTCTGCTCTGTGTCAGTGTGTATCAGGGATCTCTGAGGACAGGTGTCAATCCATATCTGCCAAGTGACCCTATGTAGGGGGAACAGTCCCTATTCTGCTCTGTGTCAGTGTGTATCAGGGTCCCTGAGGACAGGTGTCAATCCATATCTGCCAAGTGACCCTATGTAGGGGGAACATTCCCTATTCTGCTCTGTGTCAGTGTGTATCGGGATCTCTGAGGACAGGTGTCAATCCATATCTGCCAAGTGACCCTATGTAGGGGGAACAGTCCCTATTCTGCTCTGTGTCAGTGTGTATCAGGGTCCCTGAGGACAGGTGTCAATCCATATCTGCCAAGTGACCCTATGTAGGGGGAACAGTCCCTATTCTGCTCTGTGTCAGTGTGTATCAGGGATCATTAGGATAGGTGTCAATCTATGTCTGCCAAATGACCCTATGTAGGGGGAACAGTTCCTATTCTGCTCTGTGTCAGTGTGTATCAGGGATCATTAGGATAGGTGTCAATCCATATCTGCCAAGTGACCCTATGTAGGGGGAACAGTCCCTATTCTGCTCTGTGTCAGTGTGTATCAGGGTCTCTGAGGACAGGTATCAATCCATATGTCAAGGTGTCAATATGTCATATGTCAGGTGTCAATCCATATCCATTGTGATTTAGGAATGTTAGGTGATTTATGCCCTTTATGGATTAAAACCAGACTCTGCATCAACTGTGTAATTTTCTATGGGAGTTTTGCCATGGATCCCCCTCCAGCATGCCACAGTCCAGGTGTTAGTCCCCTTGAAACAACGTTTCCATCACTATTGTGGCCAGAAAGAGTCCCTGTAGGTTTTAAAATTCGCCTGCCCATTGAAGTCTATGGAGGTTCGCCTGGTTCGCCAATGTTTGCGGAAGTTAACGTTCGCCGTTCGCGAACGGAAAATTTTATGTTGGCGACATCACTAGTGGTGATATGGGTTTTGCCTAAAAGAAAACTTACAGGAATAATATTAAACAGTTTTTCCTCCACAAATCCAAACTCTATCCAATTGATTCATCAGTTATCAAAAACAACACAGGCTTCCTGTATATATTTTTAGACTCTAATGGCATAAGGTTTAAATTACAAGCAGCCTGCCTTGCATTCTGTTTGTGAGATTTAACTTTCACTGAGCAGGGGGCAATGACCCTGGCACTTGAACTTAGGACAGCTATTTGACAGAGGGTCATAAGGTATAAGAGACAGACTAAGAATAATGCAGACAGAACATTTTAAATACTCTAAGCTAATGCATTCCACTGTAAAGTTATACGTATCATTGCACTTTCTACAAATATTAGAATGCAGCTAAAAATTCCAGTAGAAGATATTTGTTCTATTATTTATCCAATAATTCAAGACACATATTAATTTGTTTAAACCTTTGATGTAAATGTATCTGTATTTTTAAATGTTTATCCTAATTCAAAATACTTAGAAATTGGTCAAGTTGAGCAGATGAAGTAGGACAAGGCCAGAACTCATTGCCTCCCTTTTGCTTGTAATGATCAACGACCTAGTAGGCAATGCTAAGTTCTGAGAACTTACATTGAGAGTAGTATAGAATTGTCCTCAATGCTGCCAGAGGTAGGTGTTGCCAAGCAAACACCAATTATTTCATCAGAATGACTTTCTCAAGATATAAAAGTGGCAACATGGCAGTGGGAGGTCTTAAGTAATGCAGAGTTATAGTTGAGTGCAATATTAAAAAGTATCAAACATGCCACTGTTAAGGGTAAAATAAATACGTTATTTGGTATGGAGGCCATGCTTATAATGCATTCCCTAAAACAACCATAACCACAATAATTTAAATAGATGAACTATTAAATCTATAACATACTCATGTGGCTTTCATGTGTGTATATATGAGGGACCTGCTCAATAAGCAGACAAGTGTTAATAAATAAACAACAGATGGACATGAAAATAGAAGACATATATATATATATACATAGTGGTCTTCTATTTTCTATATTGAAGTCCATCTGTTTAAGGGTTGTTTATGAACAAATGTTTGCTTATTAACACTCATAAAAAGAATGTAAGCTCGTTTGAGCAGGTCCCTCAACACCCTATGTGTTGTGATCCTGTGCATCCAAATTGTTTTGTTACAAATACTTGCCTGTTAGTCCACCCATTGTAACCATTTGTTGCACTTTATTAGTAATAATAATAATAATAATAATAATAATAATAATAATAAACACTAATATCTCATTGTAATTTTAAATATGAAAAAAAAAATTGATTAGATGTCATCCATAGATGACATCCCATCTTTTAGGAAAAGGCATTCATAACATCCAAATACACAAATCTATCTATAAGTAGTAATAAATTAAATTCCATAGTTTTTAAAATTAATAGACAATAAAACAAATAACATATTAGTCTATCATTATAGATATATGGGCTTGCTTGTCAAATATTTGACTCTGGCATCTAAAAGAATTAAAGAGAACAAATGCTTTGCTGGCTCCAGAAATTGAAGGGTTAACCAAACATGCTGTGCCACACTGTGACAGCCAAGAGAACCTTATACTCTACAGTCCAAAATAGAGCACAGTGATTTGACAAGGCCGACGCACACAACTGTCTGCAAACTGCAGCATCTGCATGTCCGAGCACAGTCCCAGGAAAGTCTTAAATAGAAAGTATTACAAAAATGCAACAAACTAATGTTGTTGGATTGTCTGCTGACAAGTTCGGAGCAAGGTCGAGAGGATCTCAAGTATGCAAATGATTTATTTTGCTAGGACTGGAAGAAGGATTTAATAACACATTAGGTTTTCAAGAATTGATAAGGGGATAAAAATATAAATACAAACCAAGACCAACAAAACTTGATAATAAATATACTGAAGTGTTAAAGGGACATTATAGTCACCCAGACCACTTCAGCTCAATGAAGTGGTCTGGGTGCAATGTCCCTCAGCTTTTAACCCTACACATGTAAACATAGCAGGGTTAATTCAACCTCTAGTGGCTGTCTTCCTGAGAAATGCTTTCCTATAGACAGTTTGAATGCGCGCGCGGCACTTGCCGCACATGCGCATTCCGCTCCACTCGGTTGCTGACGTCGGCGGGGGAGGAGAGGTCACCAGCGCCGAGGGAGCTCAGCGCTGGATAAAGGTAAGTGGCTAAAGGGGTTTTAACCCCTTCAGCCCAGCGGGAGGGGGACCCTGAGGGTGAGGGTCCCCCAAGGATTATATAGTATTTGTTTTCCTGTCCCTATAGTGATCCTTTAAATAAAAAAAATCTATAAAAAAATCATTAATCCAGACTACACCTAATTCAAATCAAAGCTCTTTTTGTTGTTTAGAATGCTAGGGTTATGATTTTTGCATGATTTTGTGCTACCATTACATTTTCTCTTAAGTGTAACCCTTTAGTGACCAGACTGTTTTTCAATTTTCTTACCGTTAAGGACCAGAGCTGTTTTTATATTTCTGCGGTGCTTGTGTTTAGCTGTAATCTTCCTCTTACTCATTTACTGTACCAACATATATTATATACCATTTTTATCGCCATTAAATGTTCTTTCTAAAGATACCATTTTCATCATATCATATAATTTACTATAAAAAATATAAAATATGATTAAAACATCTAAAAAACTCACTTTTTCTAACTTTGACCCCCAAAATCTGTTACGCATCTACAACCGTCAAAAAACACTCATGCTAAATAGTTTCTAAATTTTGTCCTGAGTTTAAAAAAAACCAATATTGACATGTGCTTGGCTTTTTTTTTGCAAGTTATAGGGCTATAAGTACAAGTAGGACATTGCTGTTTCAAAATATATATTTTATTATTATAAAATGTATCAATAGTGTAACACTGTTATCTGTCATAAATCTCTGAATCACACCTCACTCACATGTACATATTTTTTTTTAAATAGACAACCCAGGGTATTCAATATGTGGTATGTCCAGTCTTTTTTATTAGCCACTTAGTCACAAACACTGGCCAAAGTTAGCATTAATATTTGTTTGTGTGTTAAAAATGTAAAAAAAAATTATGAATGCTAACTTTGGCCAGTAAAACGTGTCACAACAACGATATCATCAGTGAAAGTGCCGCTTGTGTGTGAAAAATGCAAAAAAAGGCACTGTCACTGACAATATCATCGTTGTGATATGTTTTACTACTTTGAAACACTAATAGTTTTGTTCAGCAAAGTCTATCAAGTACAACAGTACCCCCATTTGTACAGGTTTTAGGGTGTCTTGGAAAGTTACAGGGTTAAATATAGTGCTAGCAAATAAAATTCTCTGGACTTTCTGCCTGGGTTATCAGGCAGGTCCCCCAAATTGCAATTAATAAAATTACTTAATTATGTAAACATATGACATAAATATGCACATAGAAATTAAATTTAAATACATATTTATATATTTGAAGTCTACGTATATATTCATAAAAGTATTTATGTAATTATGTATATGGACATATGTATATTTCTAATTATTGTTATTTATTTATGTATATATGCGCTCTCCTAAATCCCTATGTATATTTAAACAAATGGAGGTCATTTAGTTACTCCAATGGCCATTGGAGGCAATGGCCGCCTGCCAACATCAAGGCAGACCCCCTCAGGTGGGTTCCTACACTGACCTTTTACCTTGCTTCCTTGAGCTTTTGGCATTTGAGATATCTTTACCAGAAGCTCAAGGAAGCGAGGTGAAAGGTCAGTGTAGGAACCCACCTGAGGGGGTCTGCCTTGACATTGGCAGGCGGGTATTCCCTCCAATGGCCATTGGAGTAACTAAATGACCTCCATTTGTTTAAATATACATAGGGATTTAGGAGAGAGTGCAGGTAATTTTTTTCTTTGGTTTTTACTGTATGTATTGGGGCTGGTGTGTACTGTGGTCGTTCCTGCCGCCCAGAAGTGATGGGAGTGAGCGCAGGACTTGTTTTGTTTATTTGTGTTTATTTATACATACATAAATAAATATTCAATTTCATTCTAAGTGTATTTTGATATATATTTATATATATATATATATATATATAAATATCAAAATACAAATTTATATATTTATTTTTAAAAATCATTATTTTTATGTTTATATTTATTTTTAATTAATTTATATATATTTTTTAAAATTAATTATCATTTTATTTTTTATTTTAAAACTTATTTTTAACTTTTTTCACCAGCAGGGGGACTGCCTGTCAGTTCAGGCAGTGCCCCTGCAGGCAACACTACGGAGGCCTATTGCGGCCATGGTCCTTAGGGTACAATTTTGCCAAGGGGGGACTGTCTGGGCTGTCAGACAGTCCCCTCAGATGGAGAAGAAGACCCATCTCCGTCGGGGAAATGGCGTCAATCGGCTAAGTAATTTAGGAATACCTCAGATGTAGTACGTCCGAGGTCCTGGGGGGGATTATTAGTTATATATTTGTTTTATTTTATTTTTTACATTTTATACGTACATAAACAAGATGGAGCTTCTTAAAATGGCAGTATAACAGATATTCTGTAAAATGGAATGTATACCATAGTGCAATACAGTAATGCAAATAAAATAAGGGATATACACACAATAAAATATCACTCACAAGCCTGGAGTCATAATCTCATATGACTCGGATGGTATGCGCCCTTGGACCATTACAGGATGTCCAGATCCTTCTTTCATACAGGATTCTGGTTGTTGTCACCTTTAAAAAGCTCACAGACAAGAAATGCCAGGTCAGCAGTGTGTTTCCAAAAGGATGGTGCTTTATTTTCAAATTAAAAAACTTGGATAAAAAGTAGTACATTAAAATATAACAATTCAAATGTTAATAGGGCTATATAGTCCTTTAAAAAATCGCCAAAACCCGAAAATAAAGCACCATCCTTTTGGAAAGGGTGCATACCATCCGAGTCACATGAGATTATGACTCCAGGCTTGTGAGTGATATTTTATTGTGTGTATATCCCTTATTTTATTTGCATTACTGTATTGCACTATGGTATACATTCTATTTTACAGAATATCTGTTATACTGCCATTTTAAGAAGCTCCATCTTGTTTATGTACGTATATTGTTGATTTTAAAGTGGTATAGGGGGCACCACTTTGAGGTGTATAGAGCTTCTTATTGACTCTTTTCCACATTGTGCACATATTTGCTATATTACTGTATTCTGTAAACCCATTGCACTAAGTGGTGGAGTTGGCTACAAAAAGGAGTATGGCTTTCACTGAAAGTAGAGATTATCTAATTAATAATATAGATCAAATGTTCACTACAACGACTGATTCCGTAAGTGAAACAAGTTATGTAGATTCGAATAACTGTAAATACCATTTGGAAAAAGCACTCATTAAAGAAATGAAGATAAAATGGGAAATAGCTACATTAAAGAAATATGTGAGGGAACAAATTACACCAAGAGGTTTGAGATACCAAAAGAACCCCTCCTTTGATAAGGAAGATATAGGGTTTATGACAGGTTGGAATAAAATGCTGGAGGGCTTTGCATTTAGTACGATGGGATATATTGTATCTAGACGGGAGGAAAATCTCCTACAACTGGATAAAGAAATAAAAAGTTGGAAGGAAAAGATAAGTGAGACAATTAGCCCTGAAATATATAATCAGATAATGAAAGATATTAAACAGAAAGTTGAAAAAGTTGAAAAAGAAACGATTGAAATAAAAAAGAGTAAATACTTGAGAGACATAAATGATTATAAAATGGGAAATGTAAAGGCCCCTAAAAAACAAACTAACCAAAAAACATATGGATAGGGAAAAACGCCCATTCCATTCACGACCTAGAAAATCTATAGAAAGAATGAGAAATAGAACATCATCTAGAAACAGATATAGAGAAAGGTATGAGAGGCAAGAAATAACCCCAAATCACAAACAAACGAAAAATTACAATCAAAGACCTATGAGAGGACAGGATAGGACATACGCCCCGAGACAAAGACCGCACTATTTGCAGTGGAGAAATCAAATAAGAGATTTCTCCCCTACAACAAAGTTCCCCAGACATAAAAGTTATAGTGAAGCATTAAAATCAAATCCAGCCCAAAGAGGAGAAAGAAGGAACTTCTCACAGAATTTAAACGAATTGAATAGAGAAAGAGGGAGATATCCCCGGAATGAAGGTGAAGTAAGTAGAGAAGGTAGAGAAAGTAGGAAATATTCTCCAAATATACAGAGGAAGAGATTAGATAAGGTACAGGAATTACCACACACATCTAACCAAGAACCTACATCCCCTTTTTTTCGGAAAGACCCGGTCAAGGAGAGATTGAAACAAACACAGCAGACCAGTGTATGGGAGTCTCAAGGCAAACGCAGAAGATCTGTAACACAAGAAAGAGAAATAGAGGAAGGAGAAGAAATTAGATACAGGGAGAAGAGAGGCAAGAGATAAATTTAGAGGGCATTTTTAATTTAACAGGCCAAGAATTATCTAAGGAGGCAAGGGAAGTTTTGCAGAAAGGCCTAAAATTTGCTCCTACCGCAGATTTAAATAAATTTGATTTGTTTATAGATGTCAACAGATTTGTTAGACAGTTATGTTTAAAAAAATGTTTTGCCAATCAGAAGGAAATTCAGAAGGAAGAAGCTACATCGGAGTTTATACACACGGATTTGAAAATAAAATCCAATTTTTTTTCCCAAATACCTCATCTCTGATGAAATCAAAGCGTTTGAATTAATGGTCACTAAAGAGATAAGACAAATTAGGCCATTGAGTAAATATCAGCATAATATGTCAAGTAAGGAAAAGAAAGTGGTCAAGGAATTAAAACAAAATAGAGAGATGGTTATTAAACCGGCGGATAAGGGGGGGGGGGGGAGTTGTCGTAACCTCAAAATCTAGTTACGTGCAAGAAGCAGAACGGATCCTATCTGACCCTCTTACATATCAAAAACTGGATAAAAATCCAATTGAAGATATAAAGAAAAAATTGCTGAATATATTAAGAAAGGTCTTGAAAAGGAAATATTGACAATGGATGAAGCAAAGTATCTGTCTACTCCACACCCCAAAACTCTGGTTTATTACCATTTACCCAAGATACATAAAGATAGAAGAAATCCACCTGGCAGGCCGATAATATCCGGGATAGATTCCGTTTTAGCGAAGGTATCGGAATATTTAGACAAATTGTTACAACCTTTGGTGACATGTAATCCCGCATATTTAAAGGATACGATACACATTTTGAAACTACTAGAAGAGATTACTTGGAAAGAGGGTAACTTTTTGATAGCGTGTGATGTAACCTCCCTCTATAGTATTATACCGCATAAGATTGGACTGGAAGCTGTGCAATATTTTTTAAGAAAACATAGTTTTAGAGAGGAACAGATTCAATATACTTTAGAAGGTATCTATTTGATTTTAACAAATATTTTTTTTTGGTTTCACGATGTCTTCTATCTGCAAATTCGGGGGACGACGATGGGCACCAAGTTCACTCCCAGTTATGCAAATCTGTTCATGGCGTATTGGGAGGAACAGTTTGTGTATAAGGGACACACTTGGGCAGCGGACTTGGTGTGTTATCGCCGTTTCATCGATGACATATTTTTTATCTGGACGGGTACCAGTGCAGAGTTGGATGCTTTTATCACATTTTTAAACAATAATGAATGGAACATTGTTTTAACGGCACAAATTAGTAAAGAAAGCATCAACTTTTTAGACCTTGACATCAATATAATTAATACATGCATTACTACAAAGAATCATTTTAAAGAAGTGGATGCAAACGGATACATCCGGAAAGAGAGCTGTCATTATACGCCCTGGCTATTGAATGCGCCTAGAGGGCAATTCTTGAGAATTAGGCGGAACTGTTTTAATGACGAGGATTATATGATACAGGCAGGGAGGATTAAAACCCAATTTCTGCAAAAAGGATATGTAGAAACAGATTTGCAGACTGCTCTAGAAGATGTCCATACAATACCTAGAAATAACCTTTTAATATATAAAGATAAAAAGGGGAAACAAAAATGGAACAATGGTGTTCCGTTCATTTGTAATTTTAACGGAAACCATAAAAAAGTTAATAAAATTATAAACAAATACTGGCACATCTTGCATGATGATCCGGTTCTTAAAAGCATTCTGCCAGAAAGACCTAAAATTATTTATAGGGGAGCAAAAAATTTAAAGAGCACTTTAGTACAAAGCAGTGACAAAGAAATTATAGTTAATAAGAATTTTTTAAGACAAAATAAAGGTTTTTATGGTTGCGGACAGTGTTTGGCATGCAAAAACACTAAAAGTAGGAAGCGTCACATAATAGATATGGAACCCTGGATAAATAAAAAATTCCAAATTCGGGACCATTTAACCTGTTACTCTAAAGGGGTGATTTATGTCCTGAAGTGTCAGTGTAATCTTCTATACATAGGTAGAACTATCAGATGTCTGAATACGAGAATAGCAGAGCACACGAGAAACATACAAAATGGATTGGAGTCACATAGTGTCTCTAACCATTTTAAAACGTTCCATAATCAAAATCCTGAAGGAATGTTTTACTGTGCTATCAAATTAGTTAAAAAAGACTGGAGAGGGGGAGATTATATTAGAAAAATAGGAATGGAAGAAATGAGATTCATTTTTAATTTCAACACTATGGCACCTCAGGGTTTAAACCAAGATTTTGAGTTATGTCATTTCATGAACTAAACTCCCTATGGAAAGTAACATGTTTTATTACCTCTAGCCCAGAGCATTGTGTTTCATTCATCTTTTAGGATTTTATTATGGATACTTATTTTCAAATCCCCCAAATTTTAAAATTCCCCAATTTTGATCATATTTTTTTGCTATCATTATAGTTCTTGAAATGACATATTGTTTAATAAATGCTGCTATGGAGATCTTGGAAGTACCACAAGAGCACTTTACTGAAAATTTGTTATAATTGATTTGGGGATCATTATTGGTATAGATCTAAAAAGAAATAAAATCTGTGGTACTATGCACATTTTAATAGAATTAATCCGTCCTACCCATGATCTGGTGCTCTTGTCCCAGTGTTTTAGTGTATCTTGTACTTCTCTTAGTAATTTGCTATGGTTATTTTTTATCATTTCCTATTTCGAAACTGAAAGATGAATACCAAGATATTTTATAGATTTATTTCTCCATTCGAATGGGTATTCATCTTTCAGCTTTCGAACAGTTGATTCTTGCATATTAATAGGTAAGGCTTGAGTTTTAATAATATTATTTTTATAATACGACACTGTGCCATATTCCTTCAATAAATCCATCAGCGGCATTATTGTTTTGTCTGGATTTGTTAGTATTATCAGGACATCGTCCGCAAATAAAGCCACTTTTTGAGGTCCTATGTGAGTATTTAGCCCTGTTATTTGTTCTTGTTTATTTATCTTATATACTAGAGGTTCAAGGGTCATAATAAAAATCAATGGAGAGAGGGGACAGCCCTGTCTTGTTCCATTAGAAAGGCGCAATTTACGAGACACAAAACCTGAATTGATAACTCTAGCCGTTGGGTTTGTATATAATGAGAGCATACCTTGTTTAAATTTGTTTGGGAGTTGAAATTTGTCTAGCACCTTCTCCATGTATTGCCAATGTAGGCGATCAAACGCCTTTTCCGCGTCAAGTGCCAACAATAATCCCTCAGTTTTCTGTCTTTTCATTATTTCCAGTACATCTATAAATCTACGGGTATTATCCCCCACCTGTCTACCTGGCACAAAGCCTGCTTGTTCTGCCCCTATCAATTTGGGCAGTAGTGGTTTCAGTCTTAGTGCCATTACTTTTGCAAACAATTTTATATCTACATTAAGTAGGGATATAGGTCTTAGATTGACACAGCTGGTTGGTGGCTTTCCTGGTTTTGGTAATGTTATTATAATAGCTTCCAACATTTCCGGGTGTACCTCACCTGAATCTAAAATACTGTTAAAAAGTATTGTTAGATTTGGGATCAGTTCCTTTGCAAATTTAAAATAATAATAATTAGAAAACCCGTCTGGGCCTGGTGCTTTATGTTTTGAAGTTGTTTTTATAGCTTCCCAGACCTCCTCCTCTGTAAAAGGTTTGTTCAAGATCTCCGCCTCTTCCCGAGTCACACAGGGTAGTTCAACATCTTTTAGAAAAGTGGAAATCATATTTAATGTGGGTTGGGTTGTATTTTAATCCTCCTTCAAATTATATAAATATTCATAATATAATGCTAACTCATTAACAATTTGATTTGGATCTATCAATTTTGCACCTTTTGGGTTTACCAAGTATGGAGTTTTTGATTGTGTTAACTTCTGTTTAATTTGAGACGCCAATAGTTTGCTCGCTTTATTACCCTGTGTATAATATTTAAATGTTGATTTTCTCAAATTACGTTCCGTTACCTTCAATTCAAAATTTTCTAATTGTTTTTTAAGTTTAAAAAGTTTATTTCGTAGGCAATTATTTAGAGTTTGTTTACATTGTTTCACTATTTCTCCTATAGATTTAAGGAGTTTTTCCTTTTCCTCTTCAAATTTACGTTTTGCCCTTGCGCCTTGTTTTATAAGTATTCCCCTCACAAGAGCACTTTAAAAGAAAAATGTTTGCACTATTTCTATATTGTAGAATTATTGATACAATGTTAACACATCAATCTGGTAATAACACATCAATCTGGTAACATATAAAGCACCTTCCATATATATGCAGAGTTTATTTGTGTATGTACATGAATATGTGGAAATAGTCTTTTGCGTTGGAAATATAAGTTAAATGAATTGAGAAGATGAGAAACGCCGGAATATGATGTCATTGGAACGCACGCTGCGTTCCAACCAGCCGAGAACGAAACCCGGAAGTGACGCAATAGGAAGTGACATCACTGGAACGCATAATGCGTTCCAACTAGGCAGAAACCGGAACCCGGAAGTAAAAATGAGCGGACTTTTAAAAAGAGAGGAAGGACCAAACAGAGGATAATATAGCCAACTGAGGAAGCCTGTTGTACCAGGTGAAATGCGTTTTGGCGATTTTTTAAAGGACTATATAGCCCTATTAACATTTGAATTGTTATATTTTAATCTACTACTTTTTATCCAAGTTTTTTAATTTGAAAATAAAGCACCATCCTTTTGAGCTGGTTAAAGGTGACAACAAACAGAATCCTGTATGAAAGAAGGATCTGGGCATCCTGTAATGGTCCAAGGGCGCATACCATCCGAGTCATATGAGATTATGACTCCAGGCTTGTGAGTGATATTTTATTGTGTGTATATCCCTTATTTTAGTTGCATTACTGTATTGCACTAGGGTATACATTCCATTTTACAGAATATCTGTTATACTGCCATTTTAAGAAGCTCCATCTTGTTTATGTACGTATATTGTTGATTTTAAAGTGGTATAGGGGGCACCACTTTGAGGTGTATAGAGCTTCTTATTGACTCTTTTCCACATTGTGCACATATTTGCTATATTACTATTTTTTATATTTTATTTAAAATTTTATTTATTTTACTTGACCCCTCGAGGCACTCAGCAGACAGAGAGAGCATCCGAAGCCTGCCTGATGGCTTTCGATGTTCTACCTCACTGCCGGGCACCACGTGGGGCAACCCGGAAGTAATCGCTCCATAGGAGCGATCACACGGTGGCCCGGAAGGCAGGGAAGGTATTGCAGGATGCCTTGACATCGAGGCGGCATCGCTGAAATACCGTTACGATCGCTTTCAGGACTCAAATTTGCCGCGGACGTACCAGGTATGTCCGAGGTCGTTAACGGCCATTTTTTGTTGGACTTACCTGATACATCCACGGTCACTAAGGGGTTAAATACATTAGCTATAATCTCGTACCAACCCTTTTCAGTCGCGCCCACCTTTTGCAATATGGTATTCCTTTTATCCTCATTATTGTCATGTCCAATACTATTTTACTATTTCTGTAAAATGCTTTGTCATTTGCTTGCTATCACCAGGTCTTTTCTACAACCTCTCTATCTTGTCTCTCCATGTTTTATCTTTGTATCGGTTTACTGTCTACTATCTTGTATCTTAACTATGATATCATTGTTTTTTCCATTTTTTTATACTGTGCATAAAAAGAAAAATGCTATTGTAAGGTGTACTATAGTATAAACACATGGTGCTGTGTTTTTGTATTGTTTATTCTCAGTTATTTTACAAAACAATATTAAACTAGTTCTAAAAAACTTTTTTTAACATATGTAAAATTAAGGTAGCAAATAAAAAGAAAGTAAAATCAGGCAAACGTCACAGGTTAAAAAATAGCCTCATTATCAAAGCAATATTCTAGCAATAATTCTACTTAACGCATGACAAAGCAGAGCATATTCAACGTTATGTACATATTAAACATCGCATGCAGTCAATATGCTAGAAAAATGTGCACTTATGCCTTGAATTTGTTCATGGATAGACATCTTTAAACAAATCATTTTTGAAAAGCAAATCGGCTTACACACCAAATTTAGTCATCGACACGTCTGTGAAATATGGTCTGTTTTAATGGACATGGTGATAGCTCAGAGAAAATTGTTGAAGATATGTGACAGCTGTCATATCACTAGAAAACAATCTTACTGTAGTGACCCACAGCAGGTTGCAGACCCTCCTTTGAGTCATTTTTTTTTTGCAAGTTGTGAATGCTACCATTATTTGAATTTATTCACTAAACATGCAATTGTTGAAAATTGACAGAGGAATTGCAAATTTTTGGACAACATAACATGAGCTGGGGAAAAAAACACAGAAAACGAGCTCAGATGGAGAATTTTTCAATTTTTGCTCTTTCGGCATGACGTTTGATATCCCTTAAAGGGACACTGTAGGCACCCAGACCACTTCTGCTCATTGGAGTGGTCTGGGTGCCAACTCCCACTACCCTTAACCCTGCAAGTGTAATTATTGCAGTTTTTCATAAACTGCAATAATTACATTGCAGGGTTAACTCCACCTCTAGTGGCTGTCTACTAGACAGCCACTAGAGGTCACTTCCTAGTTTCTAGCACAGGTTTCCTGTGCTAGAGCGTCGCTGGACGTCCTCACGCTGTGTGAGGACCTCCAGCGTCGCTCTATTCCCCATAGGAAAGCATTGAAATGATTTTTCAATGCTTTCCTATGGGGAGACGTAATGCGCATGCGCGGCATTTCCGCGCATGCGCATTAGGTCTCCTCGGCCGGTGGGCGAGATTAGTCTTGCCCACCGGCCGACGTAATCACCAGGAGGAGCGTCGCGGAGGCGGAGACAGCGGCGAGGGACATTGCCGCTGTCCCAGGTAAGTGACTGAAGGGGTTTTCACCCCTTCAGTAACCGGGGATTGGGGGGTGGGAGGGAGAGGGAGAGGGACCCTCCAGTGCCAGAAAAACTGATTGTTTTTCTGGCACTGGAGTTTCCCTTTAATCAATTGTCCACAAATTCAAATTTAGTGAATACATTCAAATATTGGTAATATTCACAAAAAGAGTGAATTGGGATTGTTGGAATGTTTTTTTTGCTTTGTAAGCATTTTGGATTTGCTTTTTTAAATTCAATATTTAAAGAGACAAAGCTTGTGACAATTGTTGGATTATTACCATTTAAATCTGTAGTAGAATTAAATTTTGCACCCTATATCTGTAATCCCCGCCTCTTTGACTATGCTCGCTTACATCCATACACTTTACCTCTGACCAAATGAAATATCACACCTTGTTCAAGACCATGTGAGTAACTTTCATGGAGGTTTGGTTTGTTCCAAACTGCAGTTTGTCCAAATTGTGACCAATCGGTCACTGTATGAATTCTCGAACTCTGAACAGAAATGTAGACAAATCACAAACCAAACTAATAAAAGGACAAGCATGCTTGCTCAATTAGTGATTCACAATTTTGCCCATGGCACCAAAAAAAAGAAAGGATTGATGGGAAAAATATGATTGATGGCTAAGGAACAGCCATGGAATTATACTATAGGTAGATCTTGGTGCAAACGTCTTTCCTTTCTTTCCATAAAACATGGCATCCTTGGCTGGAATATTGTAGCGGACTGTGTGTTATTACTCCATATTTTATTGTTGGCTGTCCCTACCCCTAATTGTTAAAGTATTTTATTCCATCCTCCACGGTTCAGTACACTAACAAAAGAACCAGGTAACCCTCTATATGTTGTGTCATTCGTCTGGTTGTTCGTTAAGAATTTACTTTGAACCATCTGAAGTTGTGCCATTTGACAAACGAACAAACTACTCAACAACCAGGCCATCCGGAGAGGAGGTGGCACTAATTAACCTTCCCCATTGTTATTCCCTTTACCTCAATTGACAATTACCCAAACACACTATGTATTCCCTGGGTGGCCTCCGTTCGGCATACAAACACATGGTGGCGGCCATCTTGCCATACGAAAGCACCAGCGATGTTTGGTCATTGAGTGTCTGGAACCCAAATCGGACACTGGACCACGCGAACACCGCAGTACCTCCATACTTCCACCCGTTTGTGGGGAAACATATGAACGGCACGGCGTTGGGTGGAAAGATGCACACGAATGAGGGGAATCATCCAAACCCAGGCAGAGCCCATTATATTGAATAATTTCGTGCTTTTCATCTCACAAACAGACCGACCGCAAGGCCAAAACACATGGAACTATTTTCGGCTATCACCTCGTGTGCGGTCGGTAAAACGAAGACCTCCAAGAAATTCACGAACCCCTAAACCGATCTGGGTGAATTTTGAGTATGTTGCTCACCCAGATCAGGGCTATCAGGGGATATGTAATTTATGGGTGTAAGTTATAGTTTTGGGGTACATCCAGGAATTGGGTAAAAATGTGTGTTTCAAATGCACAGTTAATTATGTTATCTCCCAGGCTAAGGGGAGGGTTGTCCAGTTATTGGGAAAGGTGATGGGATATTTGTGGATTATTTTATTTACTGCTTATGCTGTTCTTCCTATGATAACCTACTTCATCCTGAATGAGTAACTATTGGAATATCAGAAGAGAAAGTCTATGTTAAACTAGCGCTCCGCTACAAATATGATTCCAGTTAATTTGCTTTTATTGTCAACGATAATTGTCTTATTGCAAGACCTCAGACTACCTTTCTTTTTTCTTCTTTGTGCTTGTTTCCTTTTCCTTTTCTATAATTATTTCTTGTTGTCTTGCTTCTGTTTTTATTATAATTGTTAACTATACTAAAAATGATGGATTGGAGATACATGTCACAATAAGCTGTTATATTGGCCAATGGAGCATGCAATATATTACTGTCTGTACCTAAATAAAGAATTTTAAAAATGAATGAATTGCTTTTTTTTCTGTCACTCTTTTTCAAAGATGGACATCTGACTGATCTCATCTGATCCAGATCTTTCTGGATTAAATTACTGACCCTTAGAAGAGAGGTATAGGGTGTCAGGCAAGCTCTCTTACATATACTCATCCAGAAATACCTTCAGAGTACCAGGCTGTAGTCAGGAAATTTCTAAATAAGCAAACTCTTAATAAACTATGAAACATTTGCCCTCCTCAATGAGAATATGCCCACCTACCTAGAGACTATGATAACCAGAGTACATTTTTATCATGACTAGTACAGCTTCATGAAAGACTAAATACTTGCAGGTGGGGTACTAAGACATAGAGAGTCTATGACATTCAGAGTCACACAAACTCACTTATTTCACTTACACATCCCATATTTTGACATCATTTCCATAACTCATTCATATACTGTCATTAATCTAAAATATAACTGTTGAGTCTCTTGCAGCAAGCTATCACGTCACTTTACCAGGCTTAGTCTCACAACTTTTGACAATACCCAGCTCTTTCCCAACTAAATACTCTGCCTAACCCTAAATGCTAACCTAAACAAAAACACTATGCCTACCATTGAATAGTGTCCCTGATCCTAAATACTGTCCTTAAATAATATGCTTCACCCTAAATACTGCCCGTAACTCTAAAACTTGCCTCTAACCCTAAATATTGTCCCTATCCATAAATACTATGTAACACTCTAATCTAAGCATACTTCTTACTACTGTTCTAGCCCTTAATGTTGTGCTGTGCCTAACCTTAAATTCTGTAACTAACCCTAAATACTATCACTAGCACCAAATACTACCCTAAAACTAACTCTAAATCAACTTTACCACTAAAACACACCCTATAGCCCCAATCAATATTTTCACCATCCCTTCCATTGTCCTTTTTCGAACGTTTTCTTTATAGAGCCTTTATCTTTGCTTGCCATACTAAGGATATATTCTGTTGCTCTAATTTTAAAAATGGTGGAACAGCAGTTGTGCTATGGACAACCACTTTACATACAGTTGGGAGCTAAGATACTGGCATGCTGTGTATTCATTGCAGGCTCACTGGTTTACTTCTGAGCTAATTTTATATAGTTCTGTAAAGATTAAATTAGGCAGAATTGCAAGTAAATACTGTCAATCTGTTTGTTTTCAGCAGAACTTGGACTGAAGTTGAACATGGTAGGATATCTTGATAGTTTCTAAGGCTACCAAATTCAATTTCAAACAAAAGTGATATATTTATCATTGAACAAGTGGAAATAAGCTACTGAGATGTCCTACTGCTTTCATCTGCCTTTAGATGAAAACCGAGGACGTTAAGTCTATGGATCGTCTAAACATTTATCTACAGAGTAGAACCTCAGTAGCCCAATTAAACTCTGTTAAAAAAAATGGTATTAATGGTGTGTCTTGCTACTAGAATTGGTTAACTATGCAATTCAGTAATTTGTGGAATAAACCTATAATTCTTTGGTAGGCTTAGAGCACAGTTTATTATTTTATTCCCTTATATCAAAGGACGTTAAAGCTTTAACCCCTTAAGGACCAAACTTCTGTAATAAAAGGGAATCATGACATGTCACACATGTCATGTGTCCTTAAGGGGTTAAAGCCCAATTACACGTACAACTATTAATGTCTCAAAATATCAATTTATAACTGACTTCTGTGTCAATGAATTATAACCAATGAGCTTTAACTTTCTGATATTACTTTAAAAGTTAAATGCTTACATTTTTTATAAGAATGCCAAACATCTTCACATTAAAAAACTAATGATATTATATTGTCTAGAAATACCTTTATCAACTTGGTGAGCTCTTGATGTATGCTCGTGTTCTACGTAATGGGAAAGTCTATTCCTCTAACCCTACAGTCAATTCTAAGCTCAACGATGCAAGGTTCAAGTCACTTCTTCTTCCCTAAATTTGATTACCATTGTTACATAGTATTTTACCAGATTAACAGTGTTGTTTAATATCATAAACCTTTATGAATAAATAACTATTTCAACCAAGGTGGGCTGGAAAGCTGGGCAAATGGGCAAAAGTTCCCCCAGACTGTTGGAATACAGGAATTGTGGGCTGCTGCCTCAAGCATTTCTTCAGCTGATTCTAATATCAAGAGGTGCTATGGGATATCTGTTGGCATAGCCCTGCAAAAAGTAAGAAGCAGGCTTGACTGAGCAGGGAATTTGCTAGCCCAGTACTGCAAGGGTTTGTGCTTATGATGTTCTCCTGTGCACTGCTGCATCCAGGGCTTTCAAGTGATGAGTATGGCAATGTTTGCTCTGGATTGAGATGAGACAAAGCTCATAGCATTTATAACGCATATCGGTTGTAATAAGAAATTAAGTGTGCACCCGTTGCAGATCTCTGTGAGTGCTCCATCATGCTATAAAGGGCATACCGATGGAAGGTCACCCCTGATATCAACAATGCTGAGTTCATTTAAGTATGGATCAAAATGTATAAACCTACTGATTTATTTTTTTAATTCCCTCCTCTAAAATGTCATTCATTCTCCTTACTGTTCCTGCTAAGACTTCCAGACCTAATTTACCTACCAAAAAGAAAAAACAAAACATCAGTTTGGAGTACGTTTTTCAAGAGAGCTAAGGAACCCAAGGTATTGTTAAATTGATTAAACATGTCATAAAAATAACTTGTAAAACATTATATTTTTTATTTTGTGTTAGGAAAAGGAAATTTTGAGACCTACAACATATAAGGCTGAAGACTTCTCATGAAAAATTGTTATAGATTAAACAAATTCATACTAAAATAATGGTTTATGTAGTAACACCAATTTATGATGTGGTAAGAATTTTTTTTTTTATATGTAAATTAAACAATTCAGATCAGATCTCATTTTTCAAGGACTAATCCCCAGTGCACACCTAAGGGTTTAGATCATACGTGGTTTGAAAGTTTATCTTTAAACATTTTTATTTGAACATTCTTATCAGTTTAACATGTCTTTCCATGATTGAATAGGAATCAGTCTTTATAACAGACTACTTTGTTTTTATCAAATCTAAGATATATGAGATATAGTTAAACAGAAAAAAATAATATATATTTTTTATCATTTCCAAGACATTTATTATTATATAGCTAGTATAATTAATATATATTGTATACAATAACTTGATAACTGGTTACCTAAGTTAATATTTCAACTTTGTAAACTATCAATGCCACCACTCTAAAGAAGCAGTGTAGCATTCAAAATTATCCAGAATTGCAGAGAAAAATAACCAGTCAAAGACTTTTCAGTATAACCGAGAAGAACGGCTGATAGAGTTAGATATTTTAATATACAAACATTTGTATTAGCCTTTAAAGAATCATTTCTACACTTTTATTGCTACTATATTTGGGGGTTTGAGTCAGTAATAAGTTCCCCCTATACCTGGTACACCATAACTGGTTATTTATCATCACTGTAGGAGTGAGATGGGTTCTGCTGTATATGTTATACACCTACCATTAAAGGGGTACTACAGGTTGGAATCGATTATTTTGTTTTGTGTTGTGAAGAAAATGCATTAACAATAAATTAAAACAACTAATCAAAGACCCCAGAGGGATCTAAAATGCCAGTGTGGGATGTCCACAAAACTGTAATACAAGGTTGCTTGATAGCAGTTGCTACCAAGAGAAAGAGTCTGTGAATTCAGCTTAAACAGGACCTAACAAGGCCTTATAGCGTAAACATAAATTCACTAATGATTCAGTAGTATTGAGCACCCTGGTGGAGGTAATGGTTCAGCTCAACATGCTGCTGTCCCAGAGGGCCCTCCAGGTGGTGTAATGGACAAATAAAAAATGCTGGACACGATGCGATTCAGATTTTTACGAAAGCAAATCAGTGAACGCACACTACGCACCTTGAGCGGCCAGAGCAGGGTGATCGCCCATTGCACTAGCAAGGTCTCCTCGCTGCTTAGGACCTATTATAGTTTCCTATACTAGGGGGATGGGACAGGAAGGGGCTTGGGCGGGTACCTTTCTCAGAGTAATTTGCCAGCTCTCTCGGGCAAGAATGTGGAGTATTAATAGGAAAATTCTGCAACGAAGTAGCAGCAGCCCAAAAACAATTAAAAACTTCTAAAGCTTTGGGGCTAAATAGCTTTTTGATAGAATACAATAAAATATTCCCCTTACTCTCCTACTATGGCTAACTACACTCTTTAACAGCTTTAAGCATGGATAGAAAAGGGTGAGGGTTGAGTGGGAGGAATACAAGCTCAAACTCTACACTGACAACATCCTGCTCACCTTGAGATGACCAATGGTTTCCCTTTCTAATAAGATTAATAATATCCTAGAGGCGTTTAGAAATTGGTCTGGTTTCTGGATTAATCACTCAAAGTGAAGCCTTGTACCTAACTTTGCCTCCCATCCTTGGTAATTCATTTGGAGTAAGTCCATCCATTTAGATGGTGATCAGACTATTTTAGCTCCTTGGGGATTTAATAGAGTTCCCCCGCAACAGGGGGAAATGGTCGCAGTAAATGGTTGCAACAAACTGCGGACCAATGAGCAACATACTGAATTTATTTCTTAGGGTGAATTTACACCATTTTTAAGACATTGTGGCCAAAAATTCTATACTTGTTTCAATCCAATGTCTCTGAAGTGGAGGGGGGGGGGGGGGGGGGGTGGAGGAGAGGTGTGAAGGAGGTGGTGGAGATTTACTCATTCTACTGGTGGGGATTTACTCATTTATATGGTAGGGCAGTAGAGGCAGTCTTACAAAGTCAGGTTTTGGTGGTGCCATATTTGTTTACGTATTGTAAAGCAGCATAATTCACAATGTTATCCCAAATTAAGTTAGTGACAAATAGAGCTAGGTGAGCAAATAGAGCTAGGTGGGTGTCATTGCAAATAGAGCTAGGTGGGTGTCATTGGAGAAGGGGATACAGGGGACCCTTTGCAATGTCATGTGGTACCCCAATGCAACCATCATACAGACGCATACTAGTCCTGCCTTATAGCACTTAAGGTTGTGGCAGAGATACAGGGTGGTAGGGGCCTCTTCTCAGAGGGGAGAAGATCCCTATTTTTATGAAGTATTTTGACAGCGTTGGAATTTTAATAAAATTCCAACACAGCGGATGTATTTCAAAAAGATTAAATCTTTAAATGTTCAAAATCTAGAGCCGTGTGATAGAGCAACTTTAAATATAAGAGGAGAGGATGACTAACTCTCTGTGAACTGCTTCTTCTTCTCAGAACACGTTTATGTGACTTTTAGGTCATTTATCAATGTTCTTCTTCTGTTCTATTGTACAGCTGTAAGCTGAACAACTAACCTCAGAAAGCGTTGCTGTGCTGTGTTTATTGATAACTTGTGGAAGTGTGTTATTGTGGAGGGTAGAGTAAAAGAAAGCTATATATCATTACAGCTAACATGATGTATTTTGGAATACAGAAGGGAAGGCAAAATAGGCAGGGCTAACATGCGGAATGCTAAAACACGTTATTCTTATTATTATTTTTAAAGTATACAATATTGGGCATGCAAAAATAGCCAAGACCTATAACTTGCAAATTACATTGGTTCTTAGAGTGTCCCTTTAATTGCTAGTCTTTATGTCAAATAGAGAGACGTTTTATACACTGATAAATTTTGCAATTATTATCACAAGGTAAAGTAAGAAAAGGGTTACTGTCTAACTTTCGCCAACTGCCTACTCTTAGTGAAAAACTGAGTAGTAGGAAAACTAAGTCATTTTTAATAACAACCAACGTGGGACAGAACTAAAGAGAAAAGTGTCCTTGGGATCCAACAATTATTTTTTAATTTTTTTAATTTTTTTTTATTTTTTGGTATTAAAATTATTAAAACTATGTTCTCATCAAATATATTGTCAAGGCAGCAAGAACCATTTAACACTTTTTTTGGATGGAGTTTACCCACATTTAAACAGTGTATCATGCAAAATGCATTCTAACTTTGAAGTCTTTTCTTAGTGTTCAATGTTTTTAGAATGAAGATTTTGTTTTTTTTACGCTACATCTCATCATATTCCGGTAGGACGAGATTTTCATGCACTGAACAATCCAGCCAGGTCGATTTTCTATTAATTTTTGAATGTAGAAATCCTGGGGAGGGAAATAAGCCACTTTAACAGCTGTGAAGTAGAGAATCTGCTCACTGGCAAACCTCACATATTTGATTTATAGTAAAGATAGAATCTATAATGTAATTAAGTTACAGTAAAAGAACATAATGTTAACTTTTTCAGCTAGCAAAGAAAAGAAAAAAGACACAGAACAGGAGAGACATGACGATTTCTACCTCAATTGCTCTCCTTATCTTTCGGTGCAGATAACAGCGGTACCTATGCATAGAAAATTAATCTGTTACAGAAATAGTTTTGAAGTTTGACCAATTAATATTGGGTAATTCATATTCCATTAACATTCAACTTAGTCCGGGTGAAGGAGATTTAGAAGCTTTTCATGTAATAAATTCAAATATGTCACAGATATTTAAAAAAATAAAAAAGTGAAGATACATAAGAGCGGTCTAAATAAAATAAATGTTGTTGTTTTAATATGAAATTAAAAGGTGATCCAGTTAAAAGTGATCATCAGGGAGGTATTCCCGTGTTTAGAGATTTGCTCTCATATTGTGCCATTCCAAAATCGAGGAGGCAGATGCCAGAGTAGGTGCAATATTAGCATTACACTCACAAAAAAAGAAAATGGTAACACTGTATAGAAGGTGCATTTTGTAATGTATCAGAATTAGCAGTTACAAATATATTCTGTTATATTCATATGTTGGGGGATTATAATTCATCTTCTCTGACTATAATATTTTTTTTGTTTACATATCATATAAAATCTGATTGGTCATTGGATGTCTTTAAGAGAATACATTTTAACATCTAATACATAGAGGGGATCGTAATTTCAGAGATTTCTTTAAATAATATTTAAAAAAAACAAGTGTCTCTAAGGCCATGGATAGATAGATCCAATGAACTATTTGGAAATTAGCAACGGTTAACAAAACATTTGGCTTTGTCGATGAGAAAAACTAGGTACTGTACTATTTTTAGTAATGATTTTTTTAATTATTGCCATTAAAAGGGATAGCTTATGTTATCTCTATAACAGGGTTTTAGGTCAGTTGAGTTCTTCATTATCTTGTTCTATATTTATAACATACTGTAAGTGTTTGTGGAATAAGTGAAGCCCTTTGCAACAGCTTAATAGATGACTATATTTGTATTATTGTCATATACAAGATAAGTAACAGACAAATCAAGCTTTGAAAATATTTTATAATAAATGATAATAGAATAATACAGATCCCATAATTGCCCCAAGGTGGAGAAACACAATGTACAATAAAATGTAAAACTAATCACTCAAGGATTTTAGAGCTAAGACTGCTTAAAAGAGCATCTAAACAGTATCTGATGGTGTATACATTTTAAACATAGCACCACAAAACAAACTGTGATACTTAGTTGAAGATAGCCTATTTATTTATTTATTTTTGTATGATAAAGTTTTTCTCCTAATTTTTTTCATATATCTAATTTAATTTAGAAAATAATTTATCATAGGACTCTTCGGTCTAAAGGCATAGAAAGTGCCATACTCATAATTATATTATTTTGCTTATATAACATTTGCCCACAATTTCTATATAATGACTGCTGACTGACACCAACCAATTAACACTCTGATATCGCAAGTTACAGATGTTCATTAATAAAATATATATATATATATATATATATATATATATATATTTACACAATATTAACCTGAAAATCTCACATTGTACATAAGAAAAATAATGACACAAATTAGGAGACTAATTTTATTATGCTATAAAACAAAAACATGACATATAATTTAAAGTGAGACAATGGGAAGTGAAATTTATGTTTTCTTAAAAGTGTATTTTGAGAGACTAGGCCTGCTTGAGATTGATCTCTCATTAATTATAAAACTAATCAATCAAGGATTTTAGAGCTAAGACTACTTAAAAGATTTTCAGTATAATGCACGGTAAATTTTAATGACTTGTCCAAGGTTTCAAATAGTCAACATAAAAAGTCATATCATGGTTCCCTGATTCATAGTCCTCAAGGTCTGTGCATTTACTCAATTAGACATCCCTTATAGCAAACAATCTAAGTATGAAATGTTAAAATTTCATGTTTTTGTAAAATTCATGATGACCAGATATTAGATTATGGAAATACATATGGATCTAGGAGACATGTTACCCTTTTGACTAACGACCAGAAAAAGTATACATTATTTCTTGGTGATGTGAAAAGACCTTCGATGTAAGGTTTTATTTAAGTTCATAAGTGGAACCTTGTCTTTAATTTGAAGAAGAATTATATGTAACTTCTAAAGTAAAGGAAACTTTGCACCAATATCTCAAATTATACTGGAAACTTTCTGGAGTGGTAAAGGAGACTTTAGATTTAGATTTAGGTCATGTTTACTGCTACAGTAAGATAAATGTATATCACTCTTACTTCTGTGGTCTCAGCTTAATAACGTACTCTAACTTTTTACAGCACTATATTCAGTATCTTTGTTACTGTTACTGCTAAATGTACTGTATTCAATAGGATTAGATACATTTTCCATGAGATCAAAATATTCTAGCTGGTGCTAGCTGTATTAGACTTGAAGAAAGTAGATTTCACCTATAGCAGAGGAAATAGTTCTCCATTGTCAGAAGAATAAGGATGTGGCATGTTTTACCTACAGAAAGAAGTTGTGTTATCAGATTCTAAAGAATATATTTATTTTTTTATTTTTTTAAAGGTCTGGATGATTTTGATTTATTTAAAAAAAAATCAGCATAATATTACATGGTACAATAATTAATGCACATGGTAACAGTGTGTATCTGTAAGGAGATTTTTTTTGGAATCAAGATTTGTTTTCCTGTTTGTGGCACAATTGGAAATTGTTATTTGCCTTATTTTGGACGATGTGTTTAGGGTTGAACTTGATAGGCTTAACACTTTTTTTCAACCTAGATTTTTATGTTAGTATATTACTGTATAGTATGATAGACAGCATAATGAGCCATGTAATGCTTTTTGTCTCAATTTATAGAGGACAAAAAAAATCAGACCCTGACTCTAAAGTTCCATGAAGATTTGTCTGTGGATCCATCTGCAAGCAGCATGGTCACAAACGTCTCCACTATGAAACAAAATAAGTCTACATTATTTTGCAATTTTGATATTTTAAAGCAGTGGTTCCAACCTTTTTCACTTAAATGCCCATTTGGCAGCCCTTTTTCATAAATTGTACCCTTAGATTGGCGACATATTTGTACTTATTATAGTTCTATTATGTTTTTCTCTTCCCTATCTCCCCTTTTTCTCTGCATTCGGATCTCCATGCTTCTTCACTGCCCTAGGTTCTCCCAGCTATTCCTATGCCACAGGCTCCCCCTGCTTCTCTTCTATCCCAAGTATATATATATATATACACTAAAAGACATGCAGATACACAGACTCACGCATACAAATACTGACACACATATAGATACATATACACAGATACAAACACTGACAGACATGCAGATACACAGACACACAGATACAAACACAGACAAAATCAGACACACAGATACAAAAACTGACACAAATTAAAATGCACAGACACACTGATACAAACAATGATACACATAGATATGTACTGGCACACAGATACAAACACTTCCACACATGTAGATCCACAGACACACAAATACACACAGTGACACACACAATTTCAGATATACAGATATACACACTGACCCACATGCAGGTATATAGACACACAGATACAAACACTGACACACATGCAGATATACAGATACACACTGACAAACATGCAGATACACAGACACACATACAGTTTTACAGGCACACTAATGCACACACTGCCACATAAAGTAACAGAGGGGTTGAGGGCCCTGCTCAATGCTGGAGGGAGTGGGGTATAGTGACACAAAAGGTAAAAGTAGGGGTAATGAAGTAGGTTGCTAGAAAAGTATTCACTGAGGGCTTAGTAGGTTATTTTTGACAGTTGCAGGAGAGGAGTCACAGTGTGGGGTTGAAACAGTTTAATTGATATGCTTTCCTGAAGAAGTAAGTTTTCAACGTTTTTTTTTTTTTAAGGAATGGAGACTGACAGTATGACAGCCACTAGAGGTGGAATGTAAACTTTACAGTTTCCTAAAACCTGCACTGTTTTACATAGCAGGATGTAAAGAACATGGCTACAGCGCCCAGACGACTTAGCTGAGATGAAGTGGTCTGGGTGCCTATAGTATCCATTTAAACAAAACACTGAACTCTGCATTTTTATTTTTTACAATATCTCCTCTGGTGCTGATAGTGTCTAATTATTGTAATATTATTGTAATATTTATATTGACAGAAGAATAGTTAGGATAGTTTTTCTAAGATTTTTGAAAAAATCTATTTTTGGAAGATGTTTTTTATCTCCTTGAACCCAACTACAATGCTAGGGGACTTTAATATTACCTTAATTGTTCGGGTTAATTAAATCTGGACAGGCAAAATGTAGATTTTTAGATTTGAGTCATTGTAAATAGTCCTGCAGAAATGAGAGGAGGACAGTAGGCTTGTTTTACTACGATTCCATTAATGAGCATATTACTGAATAAGTATAGATATGTCATAAATATAGCATTAGAGAAAAAGATACAGTTACGGGGTTATAGAACAGGCAATGCTGTAGAAAATCTTAATCTATTTCTCTGTCTTATCTACCAAAGATTAAATTATTCATTTAAAAGGTAATAAAGCAACCTTAGAAATGTAAACCACAAGCCATCTTTATCTCAGTCTCTGCATATCGGCACAAAGGAAATTACTGTGTAGTTATTACTAGGTAGCCAGTGATAATAGGGCCAAAAAGCTCGGCATGTGTGATGGTGCTGTATTGTTGCTCAGTGTAATTGTTACAGGATTCCTTAAATCAGGGGTGCCCAAAAGGCAGACACCCACCGGTGTTTTAAAACTACAGTTTCCATGATTCTTTGTCATTCTAAAGGCATTCCAAAGGCACACAAAGCATCATGTGAGTTGTAGTTCTACAGCATCTGGAGATCTACATTTTGGACACCCCTGCCTTAACCCCTTAAGGACACATGACATGTGTGACATGTCATAATTCCCTTTTATTACAGAAGTTTGGTCCTTAAGGGGTTAAATGGTACAGACACTCTAAGGTGATGCTTCGCCATGCCATTCACTTCGCCAGTTAAAATAATCATTTAAATGCTGTCAACTAATTAATATAAATTGCACTGCAGAAAGAGAAACATTCTTTATGTCTCTCCTCCTCTCTCTGTGCTGACTGACAGGTGCAAAGTGCGACGTTTCAACAATGATTGACAGTCGGGTGCTCTGTTCCCGAGTCAGAGATAGTCGTAAATACAGTAGGGTGAGTTTCTACATTTTATTTTATATTTCAGGGCGCATAAACACAGATTTGTTAAATACATGGGAAGAATAAAGACAATAATTAAAACCTTGAAGTCACAGTTCTTCTTTAATTGTCTTTCCATTTAAATACCGTCTGTGTAACCATGCATACATATGATTGTTAGGCAGGGACATGGGTGGTTCCAATAAAATAAAGTTAGCAACTAATACATTACCAGGGCATTCTCCACCAAGAATAGAGGGGGTGCAATGGTTTATTATATTCTTAGATGCGGTGATGTGATTATAATGGTGTTACATGTAGCATGGCAGTGAACTTGAACCTGTTAATAGTCATGTGAAATATCATTTGAGATCAATTTCCATGTGTCAAGACTAACACAGGAAAATTGGTCTAACACACGCCCCTAGGTTGAAGACAATGTATGAAAGCCTACCAGTCCTTAGAGTGTCCAGACTAGCACAAATAATATAAGACAGAATGTCTGGATTACAGAGGTACACAGAAACGAGAAACACGTCAAAGTCAGGGTTACAGAGAGCAAGGATAGCCAGAAACCAGGTAAGAATAGAGAACCATGACTGGGCAAGGAACAACCAGGAAGTTAAATACCCTATACTGTGTAGTGATTGGTTACAGGTATGTGTGATGTCATCCTGGAGTTATAAATATTTTTAAAAAGATCCATATAGCTTTAAATATATAAAGGGACGCAGAGTAAGCATTTCGCATCACGAATTATGTCAGAACGAGACCTCAGTACGTCAGGATGTCCAGAGGGCACCGGAGGCCAAATGCAGAAGTACCAGGTGCTGGGATCATGCGAAGCCGCTAGTAATCAAGAGGAGACTCTATTGAGTAAGTATGTCACATTACCTGTGGATCAGCTGTCATGTTGCCTGGCATTTATAACTCCCCAAGATCCAGAGAGCCATGCCTGATGTCAATCCTTAAATCCTCTACAGCTTTCTTGGATGTTGAACGCTGCATGTCTCCATGTATATTTGAGACATGCACAGTAGACACAGTAGACAGTAATTTTCTAGTGCATCTAAACAAGTTTGCATTTATCTGAGTGTGACTTTCTAGTAAACGTCAAGTGACTTTTAAGTGATAATAGAATAGATGAGAGGAAGGATTTTTGGCGCTTGTTTTGTATAAATTTGGCAGCTGGTACTTCCCAAACCAGAGTCTCTTCTTTCTGGCCATAGAATAGGTGATACTGGAAAGGGGTGTAGGGAAGCAGCATCTTCAAGGTGCTCGTAGGTCTGTATAGGTGTTGCGTTGTATGTATAAAAAAAGAGCAAAATATTCGACATAATGTAATATTTCTTTAGCACCCACATATCCACAGGCGGGTATCATCGCACCAAGGTATATATATCTTAAAATTGTGAGTGTTTTTCCTTTATTCTTATATTCACCAGTCTAAAGAAATATTACACTATATCTGATCTCTTGCTCTCTTTTATATATACCACGCAACACCTATACGGACCTGTGAGCACCCTGAAGGCGCTGCTTCCCTACACCGCTTTTAAGTGATAATAGTAAACACACCAACAACGTGCTATATGGGTACTGTGGTTTTCTACATGCCTATATGTAGCTGCACTAATCGTATTTCTTCGATGGATGGCTTTACCCATATGAGAGGGTCTAACTGATGAGCTGCCCTATGAATATGTGCACAAATGTCCTCTTGTCTCAATATGTATGTGCCTTTCCTTTGTCCCCACTGACTTGTACTTGTGTTTTGGTACACAAAAGAAGACTTATGTTTTGTCCTTGTAGGGCCCACTAATATCATTTATTTTGCTTACATCATTTGAGTAAACTGTCTTTATAAAGATGGAATTGTGTATTCTGCTGCATCTCACCTCCCTTGCAAGCAGCTGTTGTCATTGAATTAATGAGGGAATTCTGCCTTTCTCATGCTAGTCAAACATTTATGGACATTGTCAGGTGGTGCTTAGGGGCCATGTTATATAACCTGGTAAATATGAAGACATGACTGTGCTTCAGTGATTTGGGGCACAACGTGTCCTTCGTAGTCACTGTTACATGGTGTCTGTCTACCTTGTGTAGTATTTAATGCATTACTTATTCCATGTGATCTTTGTTTTTGACTTGGCTAGGTATTTCATTATTACCATTTTCTTAGTATGTCCTCTGAAATGATCTAGCTTGTTCTATGATAGTATGTATGGCCAGTCTTACCGTTTATATTAGCCTATTTGAAGAGACTCTTTCTTTTCACTTTTTAGAAGTATTTTGTTAAACTCAACCATTATAAAAAACAGCAGTACCTTCCTATCTCTCTCTTGCAGATACATATTATTTTTTCTAAACTAAAACTTTGCTTATTTGGGTTCTTCTGTATCCTACCACCAGCAGAAAAAAGACCAATGCCAATGCCAAAATATGGTGTGATTTCTTTTATGAATAAGTAGTATAAATGACAACAATTGATATGTGAAATTAATCAACTAAAATTCGTATGTAAGCTTTTTTTTTAATGGATAAAAGAAAATTCACATTGTGATTGAAAATATTGTATGAATACATTTTTAAGAAAAATTTCTAGAAAATTAAATACATTATGATTTAAAAACTGAGTGGTGGAAAAATGAAGCTTGGTTTATTGTACTTGTATTGGTTGGGAGTTCAATACAGAGAGGAATATGTGATTGCCTGGCTAGAAGTACATGCATGAATGAACCCGTCAGTGTCTGTGAAAATGTAAGTGTATGCTAATAAATAAAGGAAATTAATTTGTCTTTGGGAATGAATCTCTGAATGGTTGAACTAGTAGGAGTATGTGATTAGGTGAAGATTCCAGATACACTTGAACAACTACAGAGACACTAAGCACAAAAAAATTATTTTAGAATACTAATACTTCATTGAGTTTTGTAAAGGTATTAATCCTTTTCATTTAACTTCTAAAATTTGGCATGCTGATTAGTTCATTTTACTGCTAAGATCTGCTCAAATAATTATACCGACGTATTGAGGAGGCTTTACGGGGGTTTGATTTTGAAGTCAAAAGATGAAAGCAATTACATTACAAAATGTATTTTTATTTATGATTAGAATAATACACACACACACACACACACACACTAACATATTTGGTAGAGCAGTATCATGGGTAAAGACAATTTACAAGTAGCTTTTAAAGTTTTTAAAATATTATATAATAACTACTGTAATTGTAGACTACTTCTGGTGTGAGTGGCAAGCAATCTGTTTTGATGGCTATTGCTTGTAAAGGTTAGTTTTAATCCTTAATGTTCTTACTGAAAATAAAATATCTTTGTGTATTTGTTTATTCTATATATTTGCATAATTTCCAATATTCTGTTCTCTTTAACACTTGCCATATATAAATGTTCTCTTTGCAACCTTATTTTCTAAAAATTTGATTTTCGTGACATATTCATGTTGGAAAAACAAATTTGTTTTAATAAATTATAAATAATTCTTCAGTTGGTAATTTGTTATCCACATTCAGGTTTATTTCCATTTTTATCTAATCCATTATTCCCCGCATTTAGTACAGAGTTTAATAAGTTTAGCTTAACAAAATTTTATGATTTCCCCTGTTCCATCTAGAACTTGTGTTCCTCTATTTCAAATGCATGCTGTTTATTGATTTTTTTAAATCCTCCTGGGACCATGTTGGACGTAATATGATTTTCTAATGATATGAGATCAAACCAGTTCTTGGTTTTAACAATAAGCAATTTCTCTTGAGACTCAAATAGATTACCAGGGTCTTCTGGGGTATGAGGCTTTTTCAGATTGTAAGACGTGTTTGGGATGTTTCCTAAAGTGTTAGTTATTCTACTGAATCTTTAAAGTTTTATTTTCTATATCTGGCATACTGTGTCCAATACATTCATTTTGGGTTAGTAACCAGTTTAGATTTTCATCTCTGGTTTGAAGACACATAGATCTGAAACACTTATCCCAAATGGTACAATTTATTTTAGGTACAGCACAGCTGGTGGTGTTCCATGCTGTTTCCGCTGCCCGTCAAGTGCCAATTTCATCATCTCATGGCACACTAAGAGGGGAGACCAAAATGGATGACTTGTAGCAGGTGACAGCAGTACCACATGTTTCCACAGTGCACAAGGTAGAGATAAGGTCATATGACTTCATATGTATGTGAATCCCTGCACACCCCAGATTCTTGCCATGTACCATAATGGTACTGAAGGGATAAATAAAAGGTCATAGACGGGCACCTCTCTAAAGTACCCGTAGACACATGCTTACTGCACCAAATTATAAATCTGGTTCTGGTAGTATTATGCTGTTTACTCAATGGTCAATTTCTTTTTTTTTTTCCGTATATCATTTTTATTAGAGAATGTTATCAATGCATATAATATCAAAACCGTAACATTTCAATGTGAACCCCCCCACTCCCCTTTTTTCCTTTCAATGGTCAATTTAAAAGGGTCAAGAGAGATGACAATGCCTTTTTTGTTTTACAAAGCTGTAGTTGCCATTAAAGGAACACAATAAACAGTTTTGGTCTATAGATCATGCACCTGCAGTCTTACTGCTCAAGTCTCTGCCATGTAAGAATTAAATCACTTTGTTTATGCAGCCCTAATTACATGTGTCTTACACGGAATTTCTAAAACATTTCCTGTAAAGAGTCATCTAATGTTTACACTTCCTTTATTTCAAATTCTGTTTAATTTAGGTTTTCATATCTCCTGCACTGTTAATAGCTTTCTAGATCTTGCAGCAGCCTCCTGTGTGTGATTAAAGTTAAATTTACAGAGCAGGAGATAAAAACGTATAAAGCAAATTAACGTGATTGAAAATGAAACAATTTTTCAATGCAAGTTGTCAGTCAGGGATGTGTAGCTATTATTGACAGAAAAAAGTGATTTAAAGGATCACTATAGGGTCAGGAACACAAACATGTATTCCTGACCGTATAGTGTTAAAACCACCACCTGAAGGGCCCCTCATGCCTCCATAAATATAGCAACATCTTACTGTATTCAAGCAAGGAGCTGTAGATCTGCATGCTGTTTGCCTAAAAAAACAAGCAGTCTGCTGACATCATCAGAAGTGGTAGCCTGAACCAATCACAATGCTTCCCCATAGGATTGAGACTGACAAAGAGGCAGATCAGGGTCAGAGCCAGCAAGATTCAAACACAACCCTGGCCAATCAGCATCTCCTCATAGAGATGAATTGAATCAATGAATCTCTATGAGGAAAATGTTCAGTGTCTGCATGCAGAGGGTGTTGACACTCAATGTTTGGATGCATTTTAGGCAGCCATGACCCAGGAAGGATCTCTAACAGCTATCTGGGGAGTGGCCAGTGAAGTTATCACTAGGCTGTAATGTAAACACTGCATTTTCTCTGAAAAGACAGTGTTTACAGCAAAAAGCCTGAAGGTAATGATTCTACTCACCAGAACAAATTCAATAAGCTGTAGTTGTTCTGGTGACTATACTGTCCCTTTAACTACTAAACGGCAGAGAATTTAGCAGTGAAACTACAGGGGCATGATCTATACACCAAAACTGCTTCATTATGCTAAAGTTGTTTTGTTGACAATAGTGTCCCTTTAAGTATGATTTCATCAATTGTTGGAATCCATGATGCACTCGGTAGTTTAAAGATGCACAAACTCCCTTATACACTACGAGCCATGGGATTTGGCCCCCGTCTGATGACCTGGATCACATCCCTGTACACCACGCCTACGGCCAGAGTCCGAATTAATGGAGCTCTCTCCGCATCGGTACGCATTCGCAATGGTACACGACAGGGGTGCCCTCTCTCGCCCCTCCTGTTTGCCCTCTCCCTGGAACCTTTCCTGGGGGCGGTCAGGCGGGACAGGGGGAATAGAGGGCTTCACCCTACGGGGAGAGGTACATAAGGTGGTCGCATATGCGGACGACATGCTATTTTTCATCCGCAACCCGTTGGTCTCCCTCCCGAATCTTCTGAAGGCCTTCAAGGAATATGGTCAGTTATCGAACCTAAAGCTGAACACGGACAAATCTGAAGCGCTTCCCATAACTTTGAGCGCGGACTCCGTAGCTCACCTGAGAGCACAGTTCGCTTTCACATGGTGCCAAGCCAGGCTTAAATACCTGGGAATCTGGCTACCCACGGACCTCTCCCAGCTTTATGACCACAACTTCGCCCCAATGGCACAAACCCTGAAAAGCGACCTAGCTCGATGGGCGGGTCTGTGTATTACATGGTTTGGGAGGCTAAACGCAATTAAAATGAACCTCCTTCCCCGCCTACTATATCTGTTTCAAACCATCCCGATCAACCTCCCGGCGTCCTACTTCCACGAAATCGACAAGACAATCTCTAGGTTCGTTTGGCAGGCCAAAGCACCGAGGCTGAGCAAACTACATCTTCGCAGGCCAAAGGCGAAGGGTGGAGTGGGGCTCCCATCCATACGGGACTACCATAGAGCCACCCACCTACACCGTATTGTCGACTGGCATATCCCTAGAGCTGGGAAGTCATGGATAACCATGGAGACTACACAAATGGAGGGTTCGCTCCCGGCAGTAGTATGGCTAGACAACCACCACGGAGGACAACTTGCCAGGAACCATCCGCTCATCGGAGCAACGCTGAAGGTTTGGTACTCCGTGCGGACTAAGCTCTCTCTAACCACCACACCAGGTCCAATGACGCCGATAACACACAACCCCGATGTGGCCGGGGGCCTCAAACACCAAGATATCAGTGCATTCACGGAAGAAAAATGGTCATATATACAACGATGGTGTTCAGCGAATTCGCTGAAACCACTGCCGGAACTCATATGGGAAGGAGCCCCACGAGGCATAGACAGATTCAGATACTTCCAGATTAAGTCTTATTACCAATCGCACGCTGGACGCCACCTGTTCCACAGGACTATGACTGAATTTGAGAAAATATGCACAGCCCGGAGACCACTACACCGAGGAGTATCTACCATGTACGCTCTGTTACAAACTTCTACCCAACATACTCCCCTGAAACACCTGGCGAGATGGGAGGAAGCTACGGGAACAGTGCTCACCGACCCCCAATGGGACAAGATCCATATACTGACACATCAGGGCACGTTGAGTTCTAAACACCAAGAACTAAACTACAAACTGCTAACTGGGTGGTATAGAACGCCGGAGCGCCTACATCGAATGCTACCAGACATCCCGGACTTATGCTGGAGATGTGAGTCAGAAGTTGGCACAGACCTCCATATTTGGTGGTCCTGTAGACACATCGCCCCATACTGGAAACAAATCCACACGCAGATAAAAAATATTGCGGACTCGGACCTCCCTCTCCAGCCATTGCATATGCTCCTCCATCACACTGACATGCCCCTCTCGAGGTATAAAAAATCACTCACGGGGGGCGGAGCCTAACAGCGCACAGGAGCAGTCGCCATATTCCGAAGCTCCTGGGTGCCCAACTTAAAATAGGCAAACATCAGCGACATCTCGCCAGCCACAACATACCTGTAGTTGGCATCATACTCGGGGCACCGTCCGGATTCGACCGATGCCTTTCTTTCTGGCTACGGGCAGAAAATACCGCAACCGAGGCTCTAAGGCCTACCGCGCAGACGGCCGGCCGCAAGTGACAGCGGGAGATTATTGGGGAGACCTGGACTTCACCAACTTGCTACCACCCTACCTCCCGGGCAGTGAAATGGGGAGAAAGTCCCTAAGGACACCCGCAAACGCCGCGAAAACGCAGCGTGAACTAGGCCAGATGTGGCCGTCACAGACTCCAGCAAGTGACTCCAAAGAATCCTCTAGAGAGAGGGACTCGATACCCCAGCAACCGGAGAGCGGGAACTCACCCCGGAGCCCACTCCAGGCCACCCAAGAGACAGCCAGCACGTCAGGGCCTCTGGCTCCTGCCACAAAGCAGGACATACAGGAGATGCTCACAGGCCTCCAATCCAATCTCATGGCGATGTGGAAAGCAGATCTGGCAACACTAACCACAGAGGTACAAACAGTAGCAGCACGCTCCCAAGCCACAGCAGCAGAAGTACTGGCCCTGCAACAGGACTTCCAGGCACTAAAAGACAGGGTACTCCAAATCCAAACAGCCCAGACTGAAACAAACAGACAAGTGAACACTCTCGACGATAGAGGCAGGAGAAAAAATATAAAGATTAGAGGAGTCCCAGAAAACATACCCCTGGAAGAACTGCCGCACTTCGTGAGACGGCTGGTGGCGTCCCTCCTACCGGCGAAACAAGCTAAGTACTTCACGTTTGATGGGGTGTATAGGATAGCTAAATCCCCTACAGCCCCAGCCACAGCACCAAGAGACGTTATCCTCAGGTGCCAAACTGTTGCCGACAAACTAGGCCTAACTGCAGCGCTTAAGGGGAAATCCCCATATGACTTTGAAAACAGCCATATCTCGTTCTTCCAGGACTTGAGCAGGGCTACCTTAATTTGGCGCAAGAGCATGCAACCACTCACAAGGGCATTACAAGGGGAAAACCTGACCTATAGGTGGGCAACTCCAAACACCCTGTGGGTTACTAAGGATGGACAATCCTTCAAAGCTACGGCCCCGACGGACGCACCAGCCCTGCTGACAGCGCTGGGCATCCCCGCTGCTGGAACCTCAACACCGGGAACAACTCATCCCCACCCCGGAACGGATGCCAAGTCATCTACACTAGCGCCGAGAAAGAAGCAGGGACCTACTACCTGAAAAGACGATGACAAGCGCAGAGCCCCAAGAGCATCACGCACTGTTTATTGTTGCAAGCCAAGGCTGCTGGGACAAATAAGTTAAAATTATTTTAATCAACCAAAGTTCATTTGACAGTTTATTTTCCTTAGTTCCTCTATGTTCACACCTGCTGATACGCTCCACATACACAACCGCAGTAGGGCGCCAGAGCCTCTACTGACCGGGAACCCTCGACACACGGGTTTGGTAAACCTGCCGGGAGGCACCTTAAAGCACCCTCCCCCCCCCCTTTTACCCTAGGTTACAGGGATAGAAATCACAGGGGCACACAAGGGTCACCACTTACACGCTGACCTCCAAAACAAGGGTCACACCTCCAATGGAGACCAATAACCCCACATAATCATAGCCTAAGTCATGCGGCTCACCACTTGCTCCCCACATAGGAGACTACTGCAGCAGACACGTAGAGCGTCAGGAAGGAGCAATATCTTCATGGCACACCGCAAACAAAAGAAGCGGACATACCTACAGACAAATCTCACTCGGCACTCCCAACAGAGACACACTCACTATGGAGATACATTACAAATACATAGGTCACCCCGGTACAACCACACAGCCCAACCAAAACAAAATGTGCGACTTATTGAATGCCATGTTAATTGTATAACTGTGAATTTTAGACCACATGAAAGTGGCAACCATAAATGATCTGTATTATGCAACATGCACCAAAAATAAAGAATAAAAAAAAAAAAAAAAAATCACTCACAAAACAACTCCTCAATGCGGCTAAATTGCTTATCCCGGTCAGCTGGCGGACCCCGCAAATCCCCACGCTGCAACATTGGATGGAAAAAGTGGAGGAGATCCGTGGCATGGAACAGCTCACAGCCTCATTAAGGGGAACAACGGAACGCTATCTTCAGACCTGGATGCCCTGGCTCGAATTTATCTCGGGTAGAACGGCGTAGTCACCAGACAAAGAGAGCCTCTGCATGCCCCCCACAGGACTCACAAGTGACTAAATGCAGTGACGTGGCAACGATTCCCAGAGGAGCCGCGGACACACACTTGGCCGGAGAGACTCCGAGAGGGACGGGATGAGCCGCCACAGGGAGAACGACGACGAGGAGGTCTCTCTCTACCCCTCCCCCTCACCCTACTACCCTTTCCTCTCTCCCGACCCCTGCTATATTTCACATCCAGACCGCTCAAGGAACGGATACACGCACACGCTCGCTCCACTTCATCCTTTCCCTGCCCACCACACACACAAATACACACCAAACTAGACATAGACCACCTGGGAAGTAAATCCCGACAGATCATAGGACGACAACACGAGGATTGAGCGAGACAGAGATTAACACCTAGTCAGACAAGCAGAGGCAGCAGAGCTGCGATAAAGAGGCATAATGGATCACAGGACACTATGACCCAGCTAACCAAACTTCGACGCACCAGACCTGGATAGGGCGGTCACCTAACGCACCACAAAGGCCCAGACTTTGTGGAGACAAACTCTGCCGCACCGGATCCCCATAAAACACGACGTAGAACGCACACAAACAAAGATGGTGGACACCTCACGAGGACCCCAACCTTAGAATAACCACTGGCTGTCACCCTAATAAAACCAAGCATACATGTAGGGACTTACCGACCTTAACCCGCTTCCTGACGCATAGTTAGGCAAGACTTAAGGATAAGCAATAACGAGCTAAAGAACATGAAGGATGGGTGGGAAGGGAAGGATGAAGGAAGAGAAAGGGGAGGTTAGCCCACACTAGCCTTCAGCACGAAGGTGCACCCGTAGCACGACAAACGAAGGTGGCCGCGGAGGCGACCCAGGTTCATCTGTACTCCTAAGACATAGTTGTTTATACACGAATGCATAATAGATAGGATTTGTTCACATGTTTTACTGTTAAATCGCAATACTTATTTCGCGAGAATGTTATGCCTACCGAGACAACCTTGAATGTTCTAACTACCTGTTGAATCTGTTAACAGTACTGATGTCAATGTTACTTTTCAAACTTGCAATAAAAACTAAGATTGTCTAACACAAACTCCCTTATGAGGAGGAGAATAGGAAAACTAAAAAATACTAAAAATAAAACTGCTGCTTGCTAGATTGTGCAAGTGCTAACATACTACTACTGATGAGTGTGGCATGGCTGTTAACAATTAGCTAGATATTTGTACTAGATGATGCTAGACCTCCTACTGTGGAGTTTGGCTTCACTACTGACAAAATATTCTTAGTGGAAGGATCTAATACTGCGGCTAATGAGTGTGGCTTGACTACTGACAGTATGCATGTATTTATTTCCTATATTGTGCTAGAGTTTCTGATGCTGAATGTGGCATTACTGACAATAGATGATATATTCTTACTTGAGCATAGTCCTAAATTTCAAGTCCTAACCTACAAACCAGGCCTAAAATGTACTTACCACTGCAAGCCTGAAGGGTCCATGGCACACGTACCAGACATAAATTTCTACTCACCGGGGCTGAATTTTTACTTGTCAATGGCTAGACCTTAGTAGACATTTTGAGCCCTTTACTAGAATGTGCTAGCACTGCAACAGGCAAGTTGCTCCAACTAAATGATGCTACAAGTAATTCTGTTGATGGATGTAAATGGTGAAACATTCTTGTTCAGTACCATTAAGGCATTATAAACATCACTTTCCCTAGACTTGCTCAAAGTATATTTATTCTTCAATCTTTCTTTATGATGTACACATGTGAAGACCCCTCCTACATAAATTGGACAATTGGTTTTCTCTTAACCTATGCAGATATTGTTTGTCTCCAAAATAAATGCTCATGTTCATATATTAGCATTTTCTCTAACTTAACATGGACTCTTTTATGTTGGTATCAGAAGCAATGACAGATTTTATTTCAGTGACTGAAGTAAGGCGATGGTGTATAACTAACACTTTGTAATGCTTTACTGCTGCATAGTTCCAAGAGGTCATCCTAAGATCACTCACTGGTCTAATTCTGGATCCAGGGTGCCTTAGTTCCATCACAATGATTTTCAGCATGTGTGCTTGGATTTGGACAAGCCCTATGTATAATATAATATTGATATATTTCAGCAACTGAGCACGACTGTACGGACAAACATAATCTATTTAGAACATTATCATATACTGCTGAAAGGCAAATTCGTAAATTTCGAGTAAAGTTTAAAATAGCTGAAAATGTCTGAATAGGGATTTTATTTATTAATGCAAGAATTGAGCTCCCCACCCATAACTCTTGTTGAAACAGAGGAGCCATCGATGATGCAATACAGTCTGTGTATAGACCAATCTTCAATGTTTATAAATCCTCTTTTACTCTACCACGCTGCATTGTTTTAACAAATCTTCTAAAAATTATCCACTTGCGTTTTAAACTGCACACAATTTAGGATAATTTGCATGTATGTTGCATTTTTTTAAAATTAAATGAACATTATATGCACCATAACCACTTTAACAGATTGAAGTGCATATGGTACCAGGTCCCACATCCATGCTTGTGCCTTATTCATACCAGGGACTGGAGAGATGATTGGCTGAGAGGCCAGGCTTGACATGGAGTGGGACTCCACCTCTTTCATTTCATCATTGGAGACCAAGATTCAGGCAGCGATAACCTCTACTAATCTTTAAGCAAACCATATTATAGTAATGTGGGTCTTGGTACTTACAGCGTTTCTTTAAAAAAAAAAAATGTATTAAGTGGAAGCTGAAGTAAAAAACAAATAAACATATGGGTGGAGCTTAACAGGGCACAGGAGCGGCCGCCATTTCTCAGAGCTCCGAGCAACCGTTGTATAATCTGCCCACAATCAACAGCATCGAGCCTCACATGACCCTAGGGCTAGGGGGCACAGCCTCCGGACACTGGGCTGATTAAGCAAATGTCTTTCTTCCTCTCCCCGACCATGAAATATTGCAACCGGGGACTTAAGGCCTACCACGTGGGCGGACGGCCGCTGAGTGTACCATTCAACAACCCGACGGTCACACTAATACGGCTGTGGGGCAGCGATCCGGCAGACGCTACAACCCCTCTTGAAGGCCTAGGATCAAGCCCCTGAGGAGGCCTAACTGCCAGTGCCAAAGGGAACAGACTCCACAGCTGTGGAGGGTCCACGCAGAGAGACCCCACAAGACGCAGATGACTCAGCCCCTGATTCCAGGAGGGACATTCAACTCATGCTAGCTCGTCAATTGCAATGCAATCTATAACAAATGTGGGAGGCAAACAGCGCTCTCTAAAGAGGTACAAGCAGTGACTGAGCATATTCAAGCCACGGAGGAAGACATCAAAGACTAAAACAAGGCCTGACCTCGCTTGGCGAACAAGTACAAGCTCTGCAGTCCACGCAAGCTACCTTCTCGTGGTAAATCACAACACTGGATGACTGAGGTAGAAGGAAGAACATAAAGGTCAGGGGGATACCTGAATCAGTGCCCTTAGAAGAGCCTTGCACTTTATTAGATGCCTGGTGTCCACAATCCTCCCAGCAAGGCAGGCCAAACACTTTGCCTTCAATGGAGTGTGCTGAATAGCCAAGTAACCTCAGGACCTACAGCAGCGCCCCATGATCTCATACTACGCTGTCAAACGTTATCTGACAAAATCAGCCTAATGTCGCCGCTCAAAGGGAAGACATCTTATGAATTTGAGTCATGACACATCACCCTCTTCCAGGACTTGAGCAGGTCCACATTGCTCTGGCGCAAATCCATGCAGCCTATAACCATGGATCTCCAAACTGCTGGACTGACCTACAGGTGGGCGACCCCGGGGTCACTTCTAGTCACCAAAGATAAGAAAACGCACAAGGCCTCAGATTCCAGACATGCCCGGCTCTACTAGCGACTTTGGGTCTCACCAAACACAGCGTCGTCCCACAAGGACAGCCTCACAACCACTCCTGGAATGTTGATAGCATACCCTGCATTAATACCTAGGAATGGCAAAGGCTCAAAGATCTGACCCATCCCCTGCAACCCATCTACAATGATTCAATACCCTTGTTCTAGATGGCTGAATACCCGCTACGCTCTGTGTCCCTTAGACACGTGCCCGGCTGGCATACTATGCATCCGGTGATACAACCTCTTCCCCCCCCCCTCCCCCCCCGCAGCCCCATGGTAAAGGAGTGATACCTGCTCTGGAGCACTTCTCTAACATATAGTAGCCACCACCTCCTATGTCTAAACCCTAGAAGTTCACGACTGACTTTCTCAGTTCAGGCAACTCTAAAGCTCCACTCTAGATAGCCTTCACCTAATGTCCATTTAAATGTCTATATAAGCTACCCAAGTTCACCTGGCATAAATAAATCCACACTGACGACTATATAAGGCTGCCAGCCCTCAAGATACCACATTGACCCTATTTTCCAAGCAGCCCCAAACAACTAGCATCCTACTCACACTATTGCATGTAAGCACGCTGCAGACGATGCACTTAATTTGCGTACTCAATTACCCAGTCACCCACAGTTTACTATATCTAACTATCTGATGCAATTGTTGAGCCCAACATTTACAAAAAAAAGTGCAATGTCCAAGCAAGTCATGTATTTTTTATAAATCAAGTCAACTGTTTTATTAAAAGTCAACTGTAAGCCTTATACTGTACAATATCGTGACACTGCTAATATCTTTGTACAAAAAAAAAAAGAATTACAAAAAAAAAAAACATACGGAAAACTAAACTAAGACTTAGTCAGTCCACTTGTAGCAGCCCCCTATTTAGCTTTTACTTATAAAGGGGTTACTCTGAGGACTAGTGTCCCATTAAGAAACCGTTTTTCCAGTCAGGAGATGCTGAATTCTTGTTTAGTTAGTATTGAGAATATTTTTGAATTTAGTATCCAGAATTGCTTATTTCTTTAGCATGATCCATAATCTATGGCCTACCCCTTATGTACTCATTCAAAACCTCACTGTCTGCTATCAAACTATGTGCAACATGTATTATCATTATCTACTGACATCTCACAAATTGCATCAGTATTATTATTAATATATTTTATTGTATTTTCTTTTTGCAGATCACTGATATTACCCTTTGTCAGAGGACAATAACTAAGGAATCCCTGGCTAACTAAAATGTTTTTCTACTGATAAATTCTGTCAATTTATTTATGTTTATGTTTAATCTTTTTTTCACAAAGAAACATTAAATATATTAAATGAAATACTAAGTAAAATATCAAAACACTTTAAGGGTTAAAACTGCAAGTTATGTGTACAGATATATGCAGGGATAATTTTTAACTAACTTTCACTCTCATATCATTTGCATTTTATAATGAAATCTTAATTGCAAATTTTAAATCTCTTGTGAGAGCTTGATCTTGCATATCCTAAATAATTTTTGGAAGTCAAGTAAAAGTTAAAAATATGTATTGATCAGTCCAATAACTGCATTGTGCCAGTTTTACATTACTAGAGGGCATTAGGAAATTAATTAATTATACAATGGATTTTGGTGAGTTGCATATTTTAGCCCAAAAGAGCCAAGCAGGAAATATAGATAAATTGGTGATTGCTTCTGGCTTACTTATTGTAGTTAGTTTTGCCTAAAATCTGTGGCTTCATTTTCAAATCACCGCAACTGGCCGGTAAATAATTTGCTTTAGTAGTATAAGATTTTATTAAAGACACGGAGGCTCATATTATGCATAACTCTTTCTTTATTTCCTCAGCAGCAAAGATAGAGGAATATAAATATTGTCAAAATGAAAGAAAAACTGTATAGGCATAACGGGTAGCCGATCACATGGTAGAGGAAGTAGCTATATAAGTCCTGTGTCTCCCACAATCCCCCTCTTTCTTTGCTGCTTCCTCAGACAGATAAGTGTTACTTGTTTGCTCTTGATTCTGATTTTTCAGTTTGGTGTTTTACATGTATTTGTATTCATCTTGTATTTATTTATTCTGTTTGCCTTATTGTGCACTCTATTCTGTCTTGACCTGTACCGTCAGTGCCTCGGACTCCTTGGGGGTTCTACCCTTCTAGCCGGAGGTTTTCCACCCTTCCCCTCCCTCCCCTATTCTCCCGCTTTCCCGCACGGGACCCGGCGCTGCCTCGCTGCCGCGACCGTCTCCTGCCCTCGGCCGCGGCTGAGTGCTCTCCTCTCCCTTCTCGCCGGCTGCCCGCGCGGCTCGGGTGCACGCGCCCCTTCCCCCGCCGGGAACCCGGTCGCGAGCGCCTCCCTCACGTGCGGCGGCCATTTTGGGCAGACTCCGTTCTGCTTGCAGTGCTGCCGTGCGGTCGGTCGCCTCGTTTTGTCCTCTGGGTCCCCTGGCACTCTGACGGTCTGGTCCTTCTTTGTTTCTCCCTGCTATTTCTGTGGGTTACTCAACCCTTTTTTCTCCCATAGTATAATTTGTCAGTTTTTCTTAACTTAAGCTCACTGTGGTTTTGCAAAAATGCAGGATAGGGAGGATGGCCCTGTAGGCCCCCCTGGGGACTTTCACTCAGATAATCCTGAGGGTAATATGGCCTCTCAAGAGTTTCAGGCCATGCTGGAGGCCACTATGGCTTCTTCAATCCAGAAGGCTATTGCCTCAGCCATGGGGGCTGTTTCCTCCTCATTCTCACAGTCCCTGCATTCTGTGGTTTTACCTAATATGGTCCCTACTACCCCCCTAGGTGTGGGTTCCCCTTCCCCTGCCCAGACTGTGCCTGGTGCCCGTAAGGCAAGGACTAAGTCTAAGAATGTCGGCTCCCACTCCTCTATGCAGGTGCTTCCTGCCATGACTGACACGCTGGAGGCGGTCACAGATAGCGCGCACCCCACGCGCAAAAGAGCCCCTGGCCGGGCTAAAAAGGCTAGATTATGGAAACGGGCTAGAGCCCTTGATGATGGGTCGGATACCGACCGGAGTGTGGAGGATGAATCCGACCTTATGGAGTACGACTCCTCGGGGTCCTCCGCCATGGACCGGGGCCAGTTGTTAGGCCCCTCTGTGGACGCCAAGCGATCCTTGACCCACAGGGTAACCCCCTGTTCGACCCTGACGATTTGCGCCACCCCCGGTCCGCTGAATGGGTCCCCCCGGATCATATTGCCCAATATGTTGCTAAACGCATCCGCACGCCCCTTTCTAGGGAAGGCCACCATAAGCTGCGCGCCGAATGCCCACGACCCTCCCTCCCGGGCTCTGCATGCAAGACCCCTGACATTGATCCGCAGATTGCCCAGTTTTGGAATAAGTCGGGGTGGAAATCTAAGAAGGGCCTTGACCATTCCCTAAAGGGTTGCCAGGACAAGATCCTGGATACGCTGGGACCCCTGTTGAAGCTCTATGAGCTCCTCGACTCTGCTAGAGCGGGAGACTCTGTTGTTGATGTGGATGTGGCCATAGGTTGGGTCCAACGGGCGATATGCCTACTGGGGAACGCCAATACGGCGATGTCCACTGAGAGGCGTAAAGCGATCCTCTTGAAGATAGACCCTAAACTGGCCACTATGACTGTGGCGGAGCCTGATCCGACCGATGAGGGTTTGCTGTTCGGCACCTCTTTTGTTAAAGACATGGGGTCTTTTGTCAAGACCTTCACTGCCATTGACAAGGCACAGGCGAATATGAAGCGCGTGTTCGCGCCTAAGGTTTTCGGAGGGGCCGGGCGTAGCAGGAACCGTCCACCCGGCCGTGGTTTCCGAGGCGCATTCCGCGCAACCAGAGGTTCCTTTTTTCCCTCCCGGGGATTTCAGGACCAGAGAACCCCTCCCTTCTTCCCGGCCAGAGGTCGGGCTTGGGGCTCCAGGTATTCCCGCGGCGGTAACCCCGGCAGACGTCCTTATGGTAAGTACCCTTTCTTCCCCTGCCATTCAAGTAGCGGGGAGGTTGGCCCTATTTTACCGAGAGTGGGAAAATATCACCTCGGATGCTTGGGTTCTGCAGTGCGTAAGGGGGTATCGCCTAGAGTTTGTTTCCATGCCTGTCCAGTTTTATTCCCCCAGAGAACTATCTCTTCCACCAGATCAGGACGAGATGATCTCCGCAGAGGTCACAGAAATGTTGTCCAAGGGCGCTATAGAGGAACTGCCGTTCACCGCCAAGGGCTTTACGAGCAATCTGTTCCTGGTGCCCAAGAAAGGGGGCGGCGTTCGCCCTGTGATAAATCTTCGTCCCCTCAACGCCCTCCTGCGTTACCGACACTTCCAGATGGAAGGTATACACTGCCTCAGAGACCTTCTACGCCAGTCGGACTGGCTGGCCAAACTGGACCTGAAGGACGCTTACTTCACGGTCCCTATTGCTCCGGAGTTCAGAGACTATCTCCACTTCACATGGCATGGGCGTCGCTGGCGCTTCACCTGCCTGCCTTTCGGTCTCTCCTCGGCTCCCTGGTGTTTCACCAAGCTCTTGAAGCCGGTAGTGGCGTTCCTTCGAACCCGCGGGGTTCGTCTCATTATCTACCTGGACGACATTCTGATTTTGTCCCAATCAAAGGAGGATCTCCTTCTTCACCTAGAGTGGACTACCAACCTGTTACAGAGGTTAGGTTTTCTGATCAACTGGGACAAGTCGGTCCTGGATCCCGCCCAGTCCATAGAATTTCTGGGCTTCAGAGTGGACTCCGTCCGACAGTTTCTGTTTCTACCGGGCCCCAAGGTGAAAGCCATCCAGAAGGAAATTCGAAGGGCTCTTCGCGTCCCAGATTTGTCCGTCAGGCAACTGGCGAGGATAATTGGCCTTCTCGCGGCCTCTATTCAAGCGATCTTCCCAGGTCCACTACATTACCGAGCCCTCCAACGGCTCAAAGGGGCACACCTTCGGTCAGGTCACTCCTACGAATCTCGGATACGCCTGGACGCGGAGTCCAAAGACGAATTGGTGTGGTGGCTGGCACACATGGAGGCGTGGAACGGGAGGGCCATTTTCGGCTCCATCCCGGACGTAGTGATCGAGTCCGATGCCAGCTTACACGGCTGGGGTGCTCGTTGTGGAGACGTTTCCACAGGAGGCAGATGGTCAGACATGGAGAAGTCGTTGCACATCAACTGCTTGGAGCTCCTGGCAGGGGCGTTCGCGATCCGCAGCCTTACCCCAGGGCGGGCGAATTGCTGCGTTCTCCTCAAGATGGACAACGTGTCGGCGGTCCGTTACATAAATCACCTGGGAGGTACGAAGTCCAAAATGTTAGCGATGCTTGCAAAAGATTTCTGGCAGTTCTGCCTATACAACAACGTCTCGGTGACAGCGGAACACATTCCGGGTCTGGACAATTCGGGAGCGGATTGGAATTCCAGACACTTAAGAGACTCTGGCGATTGGTGTTTGCACGCTTCGGTGTTCCAGGGCCTGGAAATGTTGTGGGGAAAATTCCAGATGGATCTGTTCGCATCACGGCTGAACACACAACTGCCGAAGTTCTACAGTTGGAGGCCGGACCCGGCAGCGGTGGCGACGGATGCCTTCCTCCAAGACTGGCCACAGGGTCACCTGTACGCTTTTCCCCCGTTCAACATGATCGCACGCACGATCTCGAAACTGGTTCGCCACGACTGTCGTGTGGCGCTGGTCACTCCTCTCTGGAGATCTTGGCCATGGTTTCCTCGCTTGATGGAGTTGTCCATAGATTTCCCTCGGTTGATCCCAATCTTCCAGGACCTCCTTCTGGATCCGGATGGGAACTCGCACGAACTGGTGTTGCAACACCAACTGCCCCTGATAGCATGGTTCCTTTCAGGGGACCTTGGGTTGTCTCAGACGTTCCGCAGACAACTCTCCTACTCCTCGATAACGCCTGGGCCCCAGGCACACGAACAGCTTATCGAGCTTCATGGAGATCGTGGTCTGGTTGGTGCATGGAACGGGCAGTGGATCCCGTATCTGCCCCTCTACATTTGATCCTGGAGTTCCTCACGTTCCTGTTTGATTCGGGTAAGGCTTACCGCACGATCAACCTATCCCGCTCGGCTATTTCGGCCGGACACAAGGGTTTGGATGGTTCCCCTATCGGCAGACATCCTTTTGTATGTCGCCTTCTCAAAGGTATTCGACTCGCCCGTCCTCCTCGGCCTCGTTTCTCTGCCTTTTGGGACGTCAACGTGATGTTGCAGTTCCTCTCATCATGGTACCCGAACCAAGAATTGACTTTAAAGCGATTGTCATCCAAACTGGTGATGTTACTCTGTTTGGTCTCTTGCAAGAGGGTCTCTGATGTCAGGGCCCTGGATTGGGACGCCGTTGCATTCACCCCGGAAGGCGTTACTTTTGACATATCCAGGAGGACGAAATCTGCATCCAAGTCCTTTACATACCCTAGGTTTTCTGGTTGTCCGGCACTTTGCCCAGTGGATTGCGTCAAAGTTTATCTGGATGCTACACGTTCCCTCCGCTCCGCTGATCTACATGATTTGTTCTTATCTTTTAAGTCACCTCACCGGCCAGTTTCGACACCTACTCTAGCACGTTGGGTGCGTTGGTTACTATCTTCTGCAGGTATAGACACCTCTGTTTTTACGCCTCATTCTGTACGGGGCGCGATGGCTTCGAAAGCCTCCTCAGTCGGATGTCGTCTGGAGGATATTATGCGGGCGGCAGATTGGTCCAGAGAATCGACCTTTAGGGACTTCTATTTCAGACCTATTGAACACATCGCATCTCGAGTGGTTGCACAGCTTTGAACTTGCATAATATGAGCCTCCGTGTCTTTAATAAAATTCCCAGATTTTACTAGTAACATGACGTAAAGTCATGATTTTATTAAAGACACGGAGGCGAGTATTATTCCCTCCCACCCTCCCGGTGTGGATTTGGGATACGAGATGCTTGAGACTCTACGGGTTTTTTGCTGTTCTATTAGGTATGTATTTATTTATATGTATTTATTTATATATATTTATTTATAAGATTGGATGATATTGTACGTCTCATTATGTTTTTACTAATTATTTATATTTTGTATTTCAGAATCCAGTTTGTTGTTTGTGACTCCTCACAGTGATGTTTGGTAAGTCTACAGTTTTGAGTCTGGAAATTACCATATTTCTCCGTCTTTTTTAGCTTGAAGTTATCGTATTGTTCCTGTCTCCTGTGTTGATCAAGTGGGACATCGTTCTTCTTACCTGGTCTTCGGTTTTCGCAAGAAAGAGGGGGATTGTGGGAGACACAGGACTTATATAGCTACTTCCTCTACCATGTGATCGGCTACCCGTTATGCCTATACAGGTTTTCTTTCATTTTGACAATATTTATATTCCTCTATCTTTGCTGCTGAGGAAATAAAGAAAGAGTTATGCATAATACTCGCCTCCGTGTCTTTAATAAAATCATGACTTTACGTCATGTTACTAGTAAAATCTGGGAATTTTAAGGTACTATGCAATTTGCATTCTGGATTATTCAACTCTCAATTTAACTCTGCACCCACCATGCAGTTTTTAAGGTTTTGATTTTATCTGCTTTCTTACAATCCTCATAGATCAATTAATTTGTTACTATTAAAAAAAAGCCACCACCGAGTCACATGATTGTATCACTTCTTCTGGACTTGTTAATCTGATAGTTGCTGTGCAATATGGATTTTTCTCCAGTCTGTGATGCTAGTAATGTTCAGGTGGTGAACGTCTACTAATGAGAGTCACGCCAGCTGTGTGTAGGGGTATTAAGGATTAGGGGTAGATGCATTAATGACATGGGGTAGGGGTATTAAGGGGTAGGGGCATTAATGACATGAGGTCGGGGTATTAAGGGGTAGGGGCATTAAGGGCCCCAAGTCACTCACTTACCTTTAGTGAGATGGGCTTTCCAAGTGTTCTTCAATAGCTTCAGTAGAGCGGCGACCGGTCCAAGATGGCTGCCGCATTCCTCGCCGCTCAGCACAGAATGCGGCGTCTATGTATTCTATATCTATGCCTCTCCCTATACAACCAAGCATTCTGCTAGCATTTCCTGCTGCTCTATTACATTGTCTCCCTACCTTTATGTCATCTGAACTAATAACCCTTAAATCCCTTTCCTCAGATGTTGAGGTTAGGACTCTATCAAATATTCTGTACTCTGCCCTTGTGTTTTTACGTCCAAGATGCATTATCTTGCACTTGTCCACATTAAATGTCAGCTGCCAGAACTCTGCCCATTTTTCTAGTTTACCTAAATAATTTGCCATTTGGCTTATCCCTGGAACATCAACCCTGTTACATATCTTAGTTTCATCAGCAAAAAACAAACCTTACCATCAAGACTTTCTGCAATATCACTAATAAAAATACTAAAGAGAATGGTTTCAAGTACAGATCCCTGAGGTACCCCACTGGTGACAAGCCCAAGCTTCGAATATACTCCATTGACTACAACCCTCTGTTGCCTGTCACTCAGCCACTGCCTTACCCGTTCAACAATATTGGAATCCAAACTTAAAGATTGCAGTTTATTGATAAGCCTTCATGTGCAATAGTGTCAAAAGCCTTACTGAAATCTAGGTAAGCAATGTCTACTGCACCACCCTGATCTAATATTTTAGTTACCCAATCAAAAAAAATCAATAAGATTAGTTTGGCATGATCTCCCTGAAGTAAACCCATGTTGTCTCTGATATTGAAATCCATGTGTTTTTAGATGTTCAACAATCCTATCCTTTAACCTGGTGTACATTACTTTCCCCACTACTGAAGTAAGGCTTACTGGCATATAGTTGCCCAACTCCTCCCTACTACCTTTCTTGTGAATGGGCACAACATTCATAACTTCCAATCTTCTAGGACTACTCCTGTTAACAATAATTGGTTAAATAAATATGTTAATGGCTTTGCAAGTACACCACTAAGCTCTTTTAATAACTCTGGATATATTCCATCAGACCCCATGGTGTATTCCATTGACTTATTTGTCTTTACCTTTGACAGTTGAAATAGAACCTCTTCCTCTGTAAACTTACATGTAACACATTACTAATTTGTCCCTTTTCCTAACTGAGGCCCCTTTCCTTAATTTTCATCTGTAAATACTGAACAAAAATATTAATTGAGGCAGTCAGCTAGACCTTTATCCTCTTCTACATGCATTCCTTCTTTTGTTTTTAATCTAACTAATCCTTGATTTACTTTCTTTTTCTAATTTATGTATCTAAAAAATGTTGTGTCCCCCTTTTTGTTACTGACTGTGCTATTTTCTCTTCTGTGTGTGATTTGGAAGCTCTTATAACGTGCTTAGCCTCTTATAGCTATGTCTATCTTCCTCACTCTGTTTTTTAAAAAAATTATTACTAAATGCTAACTTTTTATTTTTTACTATTTTGGCCACATCTGTGGAGTACCACAGTGGTTTCTTACATTTTTTTCTTTTACTGGCAAGCCTAATGCAATTTTCTGTTGACTTCAGTAGTGAAACTTTTAAATAATCCCATTTCTCTTGGACTAAATTTAAACTGCTCCAGTCTGATAATGACTCCTTTATACATATTCTAATTTTAAAAAAGTATGTTTTTGTGTGGTGTGACTTAGTCACTGTTCTTTTATTAAACCACACTGACTGATGATCACTGGATCCTAAACTTTAACCTACAGTAATATCTGAAACCAAATCTCCATCTGTAAACACTATATCTAGTGTGGCCTCGTTACGAGTTGGCTCCTCAACGACTTCTTTTAGAGACAATCCCAGTAGTGAGTTTAGAATATGTGTGCTCCTGGCACAAGCAGCTATTTTGGTTTTCCAGTTCACATCAGGAAGATTAAAGTAATCCATGATGATAACTTCCCCCTTCATTGTCATTTTAGCTATTTCCTCAGCTAGTAGATTATCCAACTCTTCTATTTGTCCTTGGGGCCTAGAAATCACACCTACACGAGTTACTGTGTGATTACCAAATTCTAACATAACCCAAACAGACTCTATGTTCGCCTCACTAACTTTTATTAGGCAAAATTTTATGCTATCCTTCATATACAAATTAGATACTACTTTGTTTTATGTATTTTCCCCACCCTTTACAAAGCTTGGCAAAATGGGGAAACTCATGCAACCTCCCAACACACTTACTGGTTAAAAAAAGTCTACATTTTTTTCACTTTCCACTTTTTGCGTGATGACATAGGGGGCCGCACGTGGTTGCGTGCGCGCGAGCAGGGGCATCAATAGGGTAAGAACCGCATCTCGCTGAGTTCCATCAGAGAACCAAGATAGGTGCTGCCACGAAAGAGATCTGCATATGGCTGGATGCAGCCACAATACGGTGATGCAAGAGAGGCTGAGAACATCGAGATAGGAGCTGCAGGCGGAGCCAAAAGTGGTTGCAAAATGGATTGGATAACAAGTGGCTAAGGAGAAAAGTACTAACGACTACTTGGCTTGAGAGTGAAGGAAAGGAGAGACACAAAGCAACATCAAATAAATCTAAGTATACCCCATGAAGGGCTAGGAATATCTGGGGAATATTAAGGGAAATAGTAGGATTCTCCAACAGAAATTTAGTGGCTCTTTCATTAAGTTTGGGGGATATACAAAAGTAAGACCTGGAAAGGGAGACAGTAATCACCATGGCTGTGAAATCTGCCTCTGAATACATTTGGGAAACACACTTTTAAAAACATAAAGAGAACAAACAGCAAGGATACAATTTGTGAAACAACTGGGGAAAGGAAAAGAAGGTTGGAGGGTATTTGTGTAAAGAGGTTTCCATTATTAGCCCTATTTCATAAAACATGTAAATTCTCTAAAACCCTAAAAAATTTCTAACAAAATGCTTCAATACTGGACTTGAAATTAACATTGTGGTACTCCAGAAATTCCTGATGTAAAAGAAAAATTCCTGTTTTAAAAGACTAGACAAATTTAAAAAAAACAAAACATTTGATACACTTTTAAAAGCTTACAACATATTTGTAGAGCTAAACACCACGAAATACTATACTGAAACAGATATAATACATTGTCATTAACCTCACTAAATAAGATTGAGGAACTGAAAGTAAAATAAGGAAGTACTGACGAGGTCAGAAGTCCATCAGAAAGAAAAGAGAAAAGGGAGACATAAAATAAAATAAAAAACTAACCATAAAAGGTGAAAATGGGCCCTAAAAAAGAGAAAACTCAAGAAGGTTAGAAGACTAAACCAAGTAACACCAACACTTTCGTTTCACCAAAAACAAACTAAGCTCCCCATAAACTAGGTGCCCTGTACAGAAACAAATCCTGCCTAAGCCCTACAGTAAGGAAACAGATGCTAATGCCAGTCATTGATTATGGGCATGTAGTGTATGCACCCGCTACGCAAACCTACCTTCATAAACGTAATACATTGTAGAATTCGTTCTGCCACTTTGTACTAGAATGTAATTACTTTACCCACCACGTGACATGTTAAAAGAACTAAACTGGCTGTCGCTGGAATCCCGACGCACTCTTCATCTTTCCAGCCTTGTGCAAGAGAGCATTTCTGGGAAGCTCCCACCCTACCTGAGTAGAATGCTCTCCCCGGCTATTCCCACCTCCTATAACCTCCGATCCAGTACTAGCACGATATTTAGCATACCGCAATACAAAAATAAAGTGGCTCGATCCTCCGTTGAATATATTTATTACCTGTTATGTATTAAATTTGTAAATGTGTGTATGTGTATATTTATTTATAGTTTGTATATTGTATTTTTGTAGTATTGTATCCTATTAATAATCTGTATGAACAAATCCAAAATGATTTTAAAGCCCATATCTTGGATGTAAAGCCAGAAGTGATTGAGCTGAAGACAAAAGTATCAACACAAGATGATACTATGCAAGACATACGAGAGGAAGTAACATTTCTTCAAACACAAAATTCTTTGCTGAAAAATCAGGTAAAAATGATGGAAGCAAGGACTACAGAAATTGAAGATAGATTAAGAAGCAACAATGTAAGATTTTAGGGAATATCAGCAGACATCAAACCAGATATGTTGGAGGAATATTTAAAGGAGTACATGGCACAGTATTTAGACACACCAAAGTTGGGTTTGTCCATATTTGAAAGAGTGCATAGAATCCGCAAACCAGCAAATATAAAATTCTCTAAACCAAAAGATGTGATAGCACGTTTTTTTGAACTGTGCAGACAAAGACTCTCTGTTGAGGAAGGTCCATTTTAATAAGCCCCTGGATTCAAAGTACACTGAAATCTCTATGTTCCCAGATTCATCCCTGGCTGCAAGGAATAGTAGCAAACGATTTAAAGATATGACTATAACATTGAGAAATAATAATATCTCATATAGATGGGGTTTCCCCACCAAACTTTTCATCCATTATGGCAATAGAATTATAACTATAAATGACCCTTCAGAAGATCTTGACAAACTAGGCATTTCTATAGGAAAATAACGTAACTGTTCAAAGACAGTATGAGAGTACTTTAGCCCACCTCATATTTATGTGATTCCAGTCTCATTCCTTCTCTATCTCGTCTGTAGAATTGGATTCCATCTTATTCGACTATAAGATGAAAACCCTCTTACTTTAGTACATCCTTTGGGACAGATTGCAGGTTTTTTAAAAGTGGAAGAAGAGGAAGGGAAAAAAAGGGAAAGAAAAAAGAAAAAAAAGGCAATAATAATTTATGAGCTCCAAACACTGGACATTTAAATGAAAACTGCCTGTTTAGACCTAGTGAAAAATAAAAATCTAACGTATAACCACTGGACTTTAGGGATATTATGAGACAAGAAATCAGTTTATTATAAATTGGAAAGAAAGTCTACGTCAGAATCATTAAGCAGAGATAGTGGAAACGACATCTTCATAATACAAGGAAACTATTATTTTATCACAAGAAGATAAAAAAATGAGAGTATATTCTAACATATATTATACATTTTAACTTATTCTAAACTTGCATTTGGACTGAAGAGACCCTTAAGCACTCTAATAAGATCTAGCCAAATTATAATTAAAGGAAAATCATTAGGATTCTAATTAATACATTTAGATAATAATCGCAGATATATGCAAAGCATTTTACGCGATATTCTATGATAGTAATCTAAATCTAAAGAAGAAATGTTTGATATTTTACCAGCTTTATTACACTATCACGATAAAGGAAAAAGAGTAAATGGGAAATTTTAAGACATCCTACACATTAATATTAGTACCTATTTTGAAAATTTCAGGTACAAACACTACAAAGAATAAAGATTTTCGATTTTGATTAAAATATCAGATGCTTCCCTAACTATATATATAAGAGGAAATCACTTTAAAGCTAATTATATAATATAACAAGGACACAAGTTTATATCACATTTATCCAAATATTTGAGGAGTCATTTTGGAATATATAGAAACAATATAAGTTTACATATAATTTTAAAAAAGGGACAGAAAGAGGGAAAAGTGGAAGGGAAAGGAAAAAAAAGAAAGGGAAAAAAAGGGATGAAAACACTTTTGATTCAATGAGGCTATTGATACCCTTATAATATTACAACACAATCAACATAAGTACTTTGATAGATCAATTCAGGATTTAAAGAACTGATTCATAGAGTGTCTCACAAAAAGTGCGTTATTAATTTAAATTAAAATGATATTTGGAGGGGGGCGTGGCCTGGACGTCGACCGAGATGGAAGCATAAGCACTGAGCTCCGCTCCACCGGCTCTCCAAAAGCCCTAATTTAAAGCAAAATTTCAGCATTCATGGGACGTAACCGTAGGGGTGACCCCCCTGGGACACCCAGAAACTCACAGTCCAGCCAATCTCACGGTCCGATGGACGACTTTTTACAAGCACCGGCCGTTATGCACGACGAGGCCGAAGGCCCCAATACGGCGGCGCATCCCTCAGGACGAGACGGCACCCACACACCTTCATTGGAAGGCATCGGAGACGAACTCCGCACGATATCAGCAGCAATGGCCACGATGGCCACGAAAGCGGATCTCCTGGTCCTGACAACCACGATTCAAGACGCAATGCGGGCGGAACTAGCCGGTCTCCGGACGGAGGTGACGGCACAAGGCGCCCGACTACAGGCCTTGGAACACTCCCACGAGGCCCAAACGCACAGGATTACGGCAACCGATACTGCCATAACGAGACAAGGCGACCTCCTGCTTCAAATGAGGAGGTCAGTCGAAGACCTCGACAACCGCGGCCGCAGATGCAATATTAGGGTCCGCGGTATGCCCGAGGCAGAAGGTGAAGAAGATGTGGAAGGCACCCTAACAGCGTTATTTCGTCTGATCCTCCCTGGCGACACCTTACCACCGCTCAGATTTGAAAGAGCACATAGGGCCCTGCGTCCCCGATCCCTGGAGGAAGGCCCCAGAGACATAATCTGCTGCATCCACTCATTCGCTACGAAAGACGCTATCATGAAAGCAGCTAGGGCACGACCCACATGGGACTATCATGGCGTGCAAATTTCGCTATTCAATGACCTGTCTCCGATCACCCTGGACGCTAGAAGGGCCTTGCGGCCTATCACCTCCTTACTACGAGACCGCAATATACCATACAGGTGGGGCTTCCCATTCTCCTTATCGGCAAGACACCGGAATGGCTGGGTAACGCTCCGCGGGCCAGATGAGGCCCCCAGCTTTCTAGAAGAGCTGGAGCTCCCTCCTACACCTATACCGAATTGGATACTGGGGCCTGGTATGAGACCACAACGTATGCCCCGCCGACATAGAAACCACTCACCGCCGGGACCTGCCCATCGCAGACGCGGAGCACATGAGGCCCAGAACTGAATACCGACCTCGTAGATCCACCGTCTCATCGATGCTGTGACACTCATTACATTAAGGTACTGTCCTCCCCTTGCCAAACTGGCCGAGACCTGACTGCTGGCCCACACACACATGGCATGCCTGCCTGCCTATGGACTAGGCCCATACCCCCTCATGATGATGTTCTACCTGACGGCCACATTTGCTGCCATCTCCGGACTCTGTTTCTCCCCCCCCCCGTGATGATGCTCTACCTGACGGCCACATCTGCCGCCACCTCCGGACTCTGTTTCCCCCCCCCCCCCTTGCCCCTTCTCCCATACACGAGGGGCCTGATCCACAGTCACCTACTCAAGGGCTCCCAACAGACATTTTTGGGGCGGGGGTAATGGTGGGACAAGCTGAACGGATCACCCCTCATCGGGCTGGGCCCAGGCCCAATATTGTGGGACTGAATTCTCTGACTAGCACACCGGGACTGTAACAGTATACTACATCTCAGAATCTGATTATTGGACGCGATAAGTATCATTGCCTTTCTTTATAACACTGGTTGTTTGAGTACAATATGTTAACATGAGCTGATGCATGCCACTTTTCAGCACACCACGTATTAATTATTTTGCTAGCACCACACTACATCAGCTCTGTACTGCATACGGGGGGGCGGGAGTCGGGGAGGTGGGGGGGGCCCCGGAGGGCCGGCTCTGTGTGTCACTACTGTAATTGGGAATATAAAACGATGTAGAAGGGAAACCTGGGGGACGCATGATGGGGGGTGGGGCTCTGTGGGGGGGGGGGGAGTGGGAGGGGTAGCAAGGGGAAAGGAAACACGCTACGGGGGGGGCCGTTGCGGGGGGGGGGGGGGGGAGATGGGACTTAGGGACGAGAACTACCGTGGTACCCATGACGCAGGCTGGACCACACCTCTACCACTACTTTTTACAGTAGCCCCCACCCATTGTGGTACAGACAACACAACCACGTATACCCCGGTGACCTACGAGGGGACGGGAATCACCCCTACATGCTGTACCCGTATACCTAATGGGACCTCCCGCACTTGAGGGCACAAAACATGGGATAGGAGATGAGGGGAAAACGAGCAACCATAACTTATTTAAACTCCGCTGCACATAACGTTCTAGGCCAGCAGAAACATGGGATGGGACGGGGAAGAGAGGGGGGACAGAATGTAACATCCACACCTTGATAGGGAACCAAGATGGGAATGAGTGGTAGCTGATATGACCAACGGAAAATGTTAAGGACCTTATATTTGTCAACTGTTACTGCTGTTAACTAATCTTTTTTCTTCACTTGTATATGTTGCTGGACTGGACACCCTTGGGTACACCCACATCTCCCATGATCAACAGCACTCGGGCTAGGAACCGGTCGGAGCGGACACTATTGACCCATACCTAACTACACATCTAGACACGCTTCACGATCTAAGGTTCGACCCCAGTCATTGCTCCACATAACCACTTGCGCGAACATCTCGACGGAGCCACAGGCACACTCACTCACCGATCTGATCATCGGGGTGACGCCTGGCCACTCACGCCGAGGCGTAAGTGTTACTCCTTCTCGAAGGAGATACCGGGATAGTACTAACGTCTATCCATCGGGGATACTTCCCCATAGGGGGGCCTCCTTTGCCCACCCCTATTTTAATCCCCCAACCTACACTACCTACCCTACACCCACACTCAAACACACACGCGAAAGGACTGGACGCTGGCACCACAGGGGAAAGACCGGGGACAAGACAGACAATAACCGAGAACTACTACATAGACTCTGACCGGACATACGGACACCCATAGGACAGCGCTACACACACACCCTCACGGGGCTGCGCCGCCGACTGGGCACCCAGTACCGCTTAGGCGGACCTCCTGAGGTCGGAAACACCTAAGTATCGGGAGAGACTATGGCGTACCAAAACTCCCCTATGACAGTCATGACGCTTAACTGCAGAGGATTAAACATACCTGAACGGCGCTCCCACCTACTGAGGACGCTTCGGCGGAAGCACATATCAATCGCAATGCTCCAAGAAACCCATTTCAGGGACGGAGCGGCGCCCAAGCTCCGTAACACCTACTACCCGACCAACTACTATAACAACCACCCGCTGGCTCGACGGGCAGGAGTAGCGATACTCATAGCTGCCGACCTAGGATTCCAAGAATTAGACAAGATGACAGACGACCAGGGCCGTTTCCTCTTCCTCAAGGGAACAATAGCCGATAGAATATTCACATTCGCATCAATTTACGCACCCAACTCAAAGCAAGCACGGTTTCTACGAACAACATTACGTAAACTACACGACTTCTCAGAGGGCGCCCTGATCGTAGGAGGCGATTTCAATACCCCCTTGGACCCACTTACGGATTCCTCCACGGGACACAGCAGCCTTCCTCAGACTCACATCAGATCCATACGGAAGTCCCTGGGGGAACTGTCCTTAGTCGATTGCTGGAGAACACTTCACCCCGCTAGCAAAGACTATACATTCTACTCGAACATCCATAACCGTTACTCCCGGATCGACTATATTTTCATTAAACAAGAAGGCCTATCGCGACTGAGGAAGGCATCCATTGAGCCGGCAACATGGTCGGACCATGGCTCGGTCCAGATAGAACTGGAATCCCCACTATTCAAACCGGCGATCCGGTCCTGGCGCCTGAATGAGTCCCTACTCCAAGATCTAGCGGTACGGGCTGAGATTTCTCAAACCTTGAAACACTACTTTGAGGAAAACGGGACCGACGAAACATCTCCGGTAACCGTATGGGAAGCACATAAAAGTGTCCTACGTGGCACCCTTATCAGTATCGCGACCCGCAAAAGAAAAGAAACGACACAAGCGATGTCTGCCCTCTACGATACCATCTCACGCCTCGAGCTTCAACACAAACGCTCTCAACTAGTCGAAACCTATACTGAACTCACAGAAGCCCGACGCAACCTAACAACCCTCCTCACACAACGACACCTACGTTCGCTCCAGAGATCGAAAAACTTCTTTTACACGCACGCGAACAAAGGAGGAAAATATCTAGCACGGCTACTACGGGGAGAAACAACACGCACACAGGTACGCAAGATTCGCCTGGCCTCAGGAGCCACCTCACAATTCCCCGAGGATATAGCACGGGAGTTTCGGGACTACTACGCCTCGCTATATAACCTACACCGACCCCGCGACACATCACATCGACGAGCCCTGGAACAACAAGAGCAGACATACCTACAGGACAACATCCGAACGAGGATAAACCCAGATGCGGCACTCATGCTTGACGAGCTAATTACGACCGACGACCTAGCCGCGGCACTCAAAGGTACGAAATCGGGAAAGGCCCCGGGACCGGACGGATTCTCCACGGGCTATTACAAACACTTCGCCCCACTACTGTTACCATGGCTAACTAAAGCTATTAACAGGATAGCAGATGGGGCACAATTTGGCATGGAATCCTTAACGGCTACTATCACGGTAATACTCAAACCTGGGAAGGATCCAGAACAATGCAGCAGCTATCGCCCGATCTCCCTGCTGAACGTCGATACGAAGCTCCTCACAAAGGTCCTAGCTACCAGACTACAAAGGGTCCTACCGCACGTTATCCATGTTGACCAGACAGGATTTATCCCGGGCCGAGAGGCACGGGACAGTACATTACGCCTGTTTTCCATACAACACCACGCACGGAAATACCGGAAACCTCTGCTATTACTCTCCACAGACGCGGAGAAAGCGTTTGATCGGGTAGACTGGTCATATATGTCCCGAACTCTCCGACATATGGGCGTTGGACAGCGGACCATGACATGGATCGCGGCCTTATACAGCTCCCCAAGGGCGTCAGTACGGGTCAACGGCGCACTAACTACCACCTTTAGTATCGCGAACGGCACTAGACAGGGCTGCCCCTTGTCGCCTCTCCTATTCGCCCTCTCCCTGGAGCCACTCCTACAAGCGATCCGAAATCATCCGGACATACATGGATACTCGTGGCACAACACGGAACACAAAGTGGCTGCATATGCGGACGACCTCCTATTTTTTGTCTCCCAACCACGAATCTCGCTACCTAGCATACTCTCCGAAATAGATAGATTCGGCCGGATTTCTGGATTCAAGTTGAACCTAGCAAAATGCGAGGCACTTAACATAACCACCCAGCAGGCGGAATACGAGGCCTTGGGCCCTCTATTCCCCTTCCGCTGGTGTACGAAGGCGATGAAATACTTGGGTGTGTGGATCCCCTCGGATCCACGAGACATCTACACTCTTAATTTCACGCCGCTCCTGGAAAAGATTGAACTGGACCTGAACAGATGGGCACACTCGCACATAACCTGGCACGGCCGCGTAGCGGTCCTCAAAATGAACATTCTCCCGAGGGTCCTCTACTTATTCCAAACCACACCCATAGCCTTACCACCGACATTCTTCTCGAGACTTAAAACGGCGGTCATCCGCTACATATGGAGGGGGGAAAGACCTAGGCTGCGCCACGACCTATTGTGCCTACCCAGACACAGAGGGGGTCTGGCGCTACCGGACTTCAAAAAATACCATCAGGCAGCAACACTACAGCGTATTCTCGAATGGCACGTGACAACCTCGGACAAACAATGGGTGGACCTGGACAGGGAGGGCGACACAGCGAAACTGAAGGCATCGGTATGGCAGAGACGGGCGACGAGGGGCAGCAGGAGACAAGACGAGGGCCCAGTGGCAAACACACTCATCACGTGGGAGACCCTTAGGGAGACTCACGGGATCTCCCCGACCCCGAGCCCCCTGATACCAATCGCCCACAACCCCAACATAGGAGGGGGACTACCCACAGAAGCCTGGAGGTTCCTGGGGGACGAGGACTACATCCCGATACGGAAGGTCACTCAAGACGGTACCATTAAGACACTGGACGCACTGCTAGAAGACCGACAAAAAACTCAGATGGTCACTCTCCGGTATATTCAACTTAAACACTACTTAGCCTCCCTACCTCATAAGGACAAACTACAAAGGGAACTGACACACTATGAAAAACTCTGTACCCGAGGCACACCACTTGAAAGGACCATCTCGAATCTCTATCAGTACCTGCTGACCGAGCCCACAACAAACGCTAATACCTTCCAACGACGATGGGAATGGGCCATGAACAGGACCTTCACCCAGACACAATGGGAGACAGCCCTAATATGGCAACATAAGAGCTCCTCTAGCTCTCGCTATCAGGAAGTAAACTACAAACTGATATCCATGTGGCATAGAACACCAGCGCTACTACATAGGATCTTCCCTGCCACACCACCGACGTGCTGGAGATGTCTGGACGACGACGGGACCCTCCTGCACATCTGGTGGGACTGTAGACTTATCGCACCATTCTGGGAACAAATTAAATCGGATATTCGCCTGACCATTGGAGAGGACACCGAATGGTCGGCGGAGCTGGCCCTACTGCACATATCCACACTATCAATCTCGGCCTACAAGAGGTCAGTTCTACGCCATCTTTTGAACGCGGCCAAGTCACTCATCCCGGCACACTGGAGGGCAACAGACACCCCCACCAGGGACGAGTGGATCCACAGAGTCGACGACATCAGAGCAGCAGAAACACTTCAAGCGGAACTGACGGGCAGGGTAGCGAAATGCGCGGCTGTCTGGGCACCATGGCTCGCCTTCCGAACGCGACTGTAGGGGGGATCTGCCAGGGAAGGTCTGGACCTGGAAGGCGACGCAGCTCCCGAATACCACCAACCTTACACTCATACGACCTACAGCAACCATAACCATCTGACGCGGACGCCACCACACTCCACAGACCACCCGCATCCCCCTGACAAGAAATACACACAAACACGGCTAACTAACTTTAGAGACCATACCCACATACACGGGACCACCCAACAGACACACACCCATAGCCTGCACACACTTGTAATGTATAACAACAACACGACCATGAATAAACTCGGGACGGAAAAGCCGAACCTTCAAACTCTCCTAGCCCATGCGGGACGGACGGGGAGACACGACACTGACCTAACGATACGCGACCCCTACACCCGACCAAATGCACGACGCCTAACACATTGCCTCAGCACTTACAGACAGTAAATCCACGATAGGCAGGACAGCGGAGAACACCTGAGACCGAATCAGACATGACACACACCATGACCCTTGGAGCTACTCAAAACCCACTGACGTTCGCCTACGGGACTCCCACAACTACGCACTCCCTGACTACCTACATAGAACCCCCACCGGATCACATGAGACCCGACCTGACCCGACTCACACACCTCCATCATCACACACCTTTTCCCACGATACCTCTAGCATGCTCTAACCGAGAAGTATGCACTCAGACAATACAAGACCCGCTACGCAAACCATATATCCACTACACGAGCCAGCTGGGATCTAGGAGCTTAAACGAAGAGAGGGGACCCTCTCTGACCGGCTTCCCCCACGACACATCGGGGCAGGCACGACACACCCGTAGAAACCATGAGTGGGAACACGTGTAACTGTTAGGGACCCTATTCACTACTAGGTTCCCCCGCTAACCCTACTTTGCACTTGTACACTCCTTAACTGTACAGTACCACTCCCTTTCATCACACTCAACAATCTCGTACCCATTCGGGCTACACCACATTCTGACACACCACACTACCCCACACTCTCACACAGCCCATTACAACACACACGAACACAAGGCCCAGTTGCCTATAGATCTACCCACCCAGACCTAGCCCGCAGTTGATTGATCCTGGGAACTAACATAACTAACAAGAGCTACGATGATGCGCTTCCCGAGAGGGAACGAGACATCACCTGACACTGGCGCTCTATTGCTACATGAGCCTGCAACAGTAAATGTTAATATTTTATGATATGTAATGTATAGTATTCAATTCTTACTATGTTAACCCTGCTCTGTATACTTACGTTTTCTCTGCGGGCCTGCGGGCCCAAATTTATCTACTGATATACATACCGTATATACTCGAGTATAAGACGAGTTTTTCAGCACATTTTTTGTGCTGAAAAACACTCACTCGTCTTATACTCGAGTCAGTTGTCTGTATTATGGCAATTTTCATTGCCATAATACAGACAAGGACCGGGGGCTGTCAGGAAGCTGTAACTTACCTTCACCGCAGCTCCTGTCAGCTCCCTTCTCTCTCCTCCGTCCGTGCAGCTCCCAGGTCAGCTCCCTCTGCAACTCTCGCGAGAGCCGCGGGGTCAGAGCGTTGCCACGGGTTACCGTGGCAACGCTCCGCGCGGCCGCGAGAGTTGCAGAGGGAGCTGACCTGGGAGCTGCACGGACGGAGGAGAGAGAAGGGAGCTGACAGGAGCTGCGGTGAAGGTAAGTTACAGCTTCCTGACAGCCCCCTCCTACAGCCCATCCACTGGACCACCAGGGAGTGAGAGCCCCCCTCCCAGGCCAGATAACAAGCAGGGAGGGGGGACGAAAAAACAAATAAAAAAAATAAAAAAAAATAATAACAACATTAAAAAAAATATATATCACAATAATAATAAAATAATAATAATTAATAAAATGCCCACCCCCACCAATGCTCTGCACTCACACACACTGCACTCACACACACTGCATTCATACACACACTCATACACACACTGCACTGCATTCATTATATACACACACTGCATTCATACACACACTGCATACACACTGCATTCATACATACACACACACACACTGCATTCACACTGCACTCATACACACACTGCACTGCATTCATTATATACACACACTGCATACACACTGCATTCATACACACACTGCATACACACTGCATTCATACATACACACATACACACACTGCATTCACACTGCACTCATACACACACTGCACTGCATTCATTATATACACACTGCACTCATATACACACACTGCACTGCACTCATATACACACACTGCACTGCATACACACTGCACTCATACACACACACTGCACTCATATACACACTGCACTCATATACACACACTGCACTCCATTCATTATATACACACTGCATTCATACACACACTGCACTCACACACTGCATTCATTATACACACACTGCACTCATACACACACTGCACTGCATTCATTATACACACACTGCACTCATACACACACTGCACTCATATACACACACTGCACTCATATACACACACTGCACTCATATACACGCACTGCACTCCATTCATTATATACACACTGCATACACACACAGCATTCATACACACACACTGCATTCATTATATACACACACTGTAAATAAATATTAAATTAATATAATTTTTTTAGGATCTAATTTTATTTAGAAATTTACCAGTAGCTGCTGCATTTTCCACCCTAGTCTTATACTCGAGTCAATAAGTTTTCCCAGTTTTTTGGGGTAAAATTAGGGGCCTCGGCTTATATTCGGGTCGGCTTATACTCGAGTATATACGGTAACTATTTTCCTCAATAAAATGTGATTAATGAAAAAAAAAAAAAAAAAAAATGATATTTGGAATCTTCTGATATAACCAACCTAAGGGAAAGTCTTTTAAGACCCCTCCTCCTTCAGCTTGTCTAGTAAGCTTAAATTATTGCTAATAACAGGATTAATAGCCTGAATAATGAAGATATGATCTATATCACTATAGGGGGATAAGTTCTATATATCCAATCTCTAAGAAGAAGGAAAGGGATAGAGGAAAAGGAAGGGGAAAAAAGGAAAAAAATTAAAAAAGGGGGAAAAAGGATATGGATAAATAGAAATTCCTCAAATATTAAAAGCAAAATGATTTCCAAGCAATCGGAATGGATGAAAAAGAACTCTGTGATCTAAAGGAGTTTGACCAATAGTAAAAAAAAAAAAAGGAAAAAGAAAAAAGGGAAAATATATATATATATATATTAACACAAGAAGGAGTAAAGATAAACAAAGTAGAATCTCTTCAAATTAAACATTCTCTGTTAAAAATACAGGTTAAGAAAATGGATACCAAGACTATAGAAACTGTAGATAGATCAAGAAGGAAATAAAATGAGGCTAAAAGGAAAATTAGAAGAACTGAAACTAGATACAATGAAGGAGTATCCAGATGAGAACATATTACAGTTTAGAGATTCATTTCTCTACGAAAGAGATTATATAATCTGGAAATATGTTAATTAAACATATAAATTAAGATAAATCATAGTAAGACCCCTGAACCAAGCAGATAAGGACTCAAGGTAAAGGAAAGCTTGCCTTAACAAGCTTTAGGACCGAATATATTAATTTCCCTATATTTTCAGACATATTTGTAGCTATAGGAAACAGAAGTTAATGATCTAAACATTTGATTATAATTGGGAAATGAGAATATCTCTTATAGAAGCAGTTTTTCCTTCCAAGTTCCGGAATTATTAAAGAGAAAAAATGTATAGAAGATCTAGTCAAACTAGTCATACTACTAAAGCAGATGAGTAAAGATACCTTATAAGAAGTATTCCTGGAATTGCAGGAACAATTGAATACTAATTGAATCAAAATAACATCTTGAATAGTGATGTCCCGAACGGTTCGCTGGCGAATAGTTCCTGGCGAACATAGCTTGTTCGCGTTCGCCTCGGACGGCGAACATATGCGATGTTCGGTCCGCCCCCTATTCGTCATCATTGAGTAAACTTTGACCCTGTACCTCACAGTCAGCAGACACATTTCAGCCAATCAGCAGCAGACCCTCCCTCCCAGACCCTCCCACCTCCTAGACAGCATACAATTTAGATTAATTCTGAAGCTGCATTCTTTTTTTTCTTTTTTTTTATTCTTTTTTTTTGTGTTTGTGTTTATTATACATTATCCTCTATAATGTTTATTATGTTTATTTTACATTACCTTTGTTTATTTTACATTATCCCCCATAGCTAGTAACCTGTGTTTATTATACATTATCCCCCCATAGCCAGTAACCTGTGTTTATTATACATTATCCCCCCATAGCCAGTAACCTGTGTTTATTATACATTATCCCCCATAGCATGTAACCTGTGTTTATTATACATTATCCTCCCATAGCCAGTAACCTGTGTTTATTATACATTATCCCACCCATAGCCAGTAACCTGTGTTTATTATACATTATTGCCCCATAGCCAGTAACCTGTGTTTATTATACATTATCCCCCCACAACCAGTAACCTGTGTTTATTATACATTATCCCCCCACAACCAGTAACCTGTGTTTATTATACATTATCCCCCCATAGCCAGTAACCTGTGTTTATTATACATTATCCCCCCACAACCAGTAACCTGTGTTTATTATACATTATCCTCCACAACCAGTAACCTGTGTTTATTATACATTATCCCCCCCATAGCCAGTAACCTGTGTTTATTATACATTATCCTCCCCATAGCCAGTAACCTGTGTTTATTATACACTATCCCCCCATAGCCAGTAACCCGTGTTTATTATACATTATCCTCCCATAGCCAGTAACCTGTGTTTTGGGGAATATCGAATAGTCGTGTAAAGTAAATCAGAGAGGGCTCAGAATATCTAACCATCGATCGGTAACCTGGATGAAGTTTCTATCTGTTTTATTAAATACGCGGTAATATGCTTTTAATGAGATAGGACGTTAGGAAAGGTGTGTGATTGGGATAAGTGGTTGTGGCTGTATTTACCTTATCCTGGGACCGACCTGGCTCCTAAGCTTGAGCCGCGCGTGGCTGGATCCCTCCTGCCTCCACACAAGCCGCATGCGGCTTGATCTCCTCTTCTGACTTAGCCACGTGCACTGACCGCAGTTATCGGTCACGTGGCCCATCTGGCACTAGGAGCATGGCTCGAGTCACAAGCTCGCTCTTAAAGGGGCAGTGGGAGCCAAAAGTTGATTCAGGCTCCCATTGGCCCAAGTCATTCCAGCACCCCCACACACGAACGTTTTGGGGGCGTAGGCATGACGTGGGCCAATCACTGGTGTAACAGTGACAGTGAAATAATACCAGTCAGTTTCCTTCACACGTGTGCGTTTCAGGGCCTGCCAGGGCACAGTGTCACACCAGTGCAACTCATATCTGGTGTAAAAGTAGTGTACATTAGTGATGTCCCGGACGGTTCGCTGGCGAATAGTTCCCAGCGAACATAGCGTGTTCGCGGCGGCGGGTGAACATATGCGATGTTCGGTTCGCCCCCTATTTGTCTTCATTGAGTAAACTTTGACCCTGTAACTTACATTCAGCAGACACATTCCAGCCAATCAGCAGCAGACCCTCCCTTCCAGACCCTCCCACCTCCTGGACAGCATCCATTTAAGATTCATTCGGAAGCTGCATTCATTTTTTTTTTCAATTTATTATTATTATTTTTGTTTTTCAGTGTATATAAATGTTACACGCAGATACTCCCCCCAGACACTCTGTATTACTGCAGATACTCCCTCCAGACACTCTGTGTTACTGCAGATACTCCCCCCAGACACTCTGTGTTACTGCAGATACTCCCCCCAGACACTCTGTGTTACTGCAGATACTCCTTCCAGACACCCTGTGTTACTGCAGATACTCCCTCCAGACACCCTGTGTTACTGCAAATACTCCCTCCAGACACTCTGTTTTACTGCAGATATTCCCCTCAGACACTGACACAGAGCAGAATAGGGACTGTTCCTCCTACATAGGGTCACTTGTCAGATATGGATTGACACCTATCCTAAGGATCCCTGATACACACTGACACAGAGCAGAATAGGGACTGTTCCCCCTACAAAGGGTCACTTGACAGATATGGATTGACACCTGTCCTCAGGGACCCTGATACACACTGGGGGGGGGGACCTACTGTCCTCCCCCCCGCCCCCACCCCTGCGCGGTGGGTGGGGGCCGTAAAAATAAGGAGGGGGGGACCTACTGTCCTCCCCCCGACCCCACCCCTGCGCGTTAGGGTGGGGGCCATAAATCACAATGGGGGGACCTACTGTCCTCCCCCCCAGCCCAAACCCCTATGCAGTGGGTGGGGGCCATAAATCACAATGGGGGGGACCTACTGTACTCTGATTGGTTAGATTCCAAGCCCACCAATCAGAGTGCTCTTTGTCATTTTACACAGCGTGGGAAAGTTCTTTGGAATTTTCCCACGCTCTTCAGCCCTCCATGGGTGAAGATGGATTATTTTTTTTTGCGCTCGTTTTTTTTTTTTTTTTTTTAAATTGGTTCTTATGGCTTTTTATTTGGCCTTTTTGAGGCTGAAAACAGAAGATTTTAGAAAAAAGAAGACGTCAAATGGTAAGTTGAATTTTTCTTTACAGGTTAGTTATTTTATTCCCACCTCACTATTTTTTAGGGTGAGGGGGGTAGGTAGGGGGTAACTTCTTTTGTGGTGGGGGGGGGGTGACTAGGGGCTTGGGGTCCCCTTGTCACCTTTGATTGGGGGGGATTTTTTTTTAGGGCCCCCACCCACCGCTCAGGGGTGGGGGCCAGGTGGAGGACAGTAGGTCCCCCGCCTCATTATTTTTATGGCCCCCACACAGGGCGCAGGGGTGGGGGCCGGGGGAGGACAGTCGGTCCCCCCCCTCATTATTTTTATGGCCCCAACCCACCGCGCAGGGGTGGGGGCGGGGGGAGGACAGTAGGTCCCATGCCCGATGCAAAAATGGATAAAACAAGCAAAAACGTTACAGATAGGTATTCACGATATTAGAGGGGGCCCCAAGGCTACAGTTACATAAAAATAGAAAAAAAAGAAAAGCAGAACACAAAAACGTATATGCAGTAAAACATGAGAAGAGAGAGTTGCAATGGCACAACATAGACGTAAAAGTAAACACGGGAGTGAGTGCTCAGGGGGCTTACTACCACCCACCACATATGGTCTAAGTCAACATTTTGGCGGCTTTAACCGTGCCAATCTAACTAAATCTTATGCTATATATTGCAATGTAACGGATTCAGTGTTAAACATTCTAAAAGAGAAATATAACTTTACTTGGTCTAACTGGAATAAAATTATTCAGAATAACTACTCCTCTTTTCAAGACATAAAAAAATAATTAATTAAATGGAAACCATTATATATATCATGGTTGGGTCAAATTAGTGTAATAAAAGATTATATTATACCTAAACTCGAATATCTAATGCGCACAATTCCACTGAGGATACCCAATAAGATCCTGAGCACGTTTCATGGAATTTTCCTGAAATTCATATGGGGTCAAAAAAATAAAGAACTTCTTATAAAAATCTTTCTTGAAAACCAAAGAAAGGTGGAGTCTAATTTCCAGATATATTCATGAGACACGATGCAATTATGATCACGCATAGTTTAGCTTCAAATTATAAACTTCAAATTAAAACGCTACTGCCTTTTGCATCCTAGATCCTTGAAAGAATTGTGTATGCGAGATTGACAGACTTCCTAGAGTCCAACTCTCTGCTAGACCCGCTTCAGTCTGGTTTCCGCGCTAAGCCCTCTGTGGAAACGGCACTGACCAAAGTATCCAATGATCTACTCGCTGCAAAATCTCGTGGTCACTACTCTATCCTAATTCTCCTTGACCTGCCTGCGGCTTTTGACACTGTTGATCATCAACAGCTTCTTCTCATCCTCCGCAATATCGGTCTACAAGATATTGCTCTCTCCTGGTGCTCCTCCTATCTCTCCCAACGCTCTTTCAGTGTTTCTTTCTCTGGCTCTGCTTCTTCTCCCAAACTCCTCTCTGTTGGTGTCCCCCAAGGTTCAGTCCTTGGTCCCCTACTGTTCTCCATCTATACTGCTTCCCTTGGTCTATACTGCTCCTTTGGCTTCCAATATCATTTCTATGCAGATGACACGCAAATCTACCTGTCCTCTCCTGATCTGTATGGCTGCCCACTTCCTTAAACTAAACTTGACCAAAACTGAAATTCTGGTCGTTCCTTCCTCAAGTGTTGTTACTCCTGTGTCTGTCTCCCTCCTAGTCAATGGTGCTACCATCAGCTTCACCACGCAGGCTCACTGCCTAGGACTTATCTTTCTGCATTTGTATCCATTGTTTGTATCACTCAGCCTTGTTACAATGCAGCCGCCCATCCCATGTGTTCCCTATTAAGGGTTAATAATATATTGGGGTGTATATAAAAATACCCCTTTCTGTAGAGATTTTTGCCAGAGGCTCAAGGAAGCAAGGTGGATGGTTAGAGTTAGGACCCACCTAGGGGGGTCTGCCTTGGCGTTGGCAGGTGGGCTCATCCTCTCATGGCCATTGGAGGTAACTAAAAAACCTCCATTTGTTTAAAAATACATAGGGATTAAGGAGAGAGCGCAGGTAACTTGTTTTTCTTTGTTTTTACTATATATTGGGGCTGATGTGTACTGTAGTCATTGCAGCCGCCCAGTGATGGGAGTGAGCGCAGGACTTATCTTTCTGCATTTGTATCCATTTTTTGTATCACTCAGCCTTGTTACAATGCAGCCACCCATCCCATGTGTTCCCTATTAAGGGTTAATAATATATAGGGGTGTATATAAAAAATACCCCTTTCTCTCTCAGTAGAGATTTTTGCCAGAGGCTCAAGGAAGCAAGGTGAATGGTTAGAGTTAGGACCCACCTAGGGGGGTCTGCCTTGGCATTGGCAGGTGGGCTCATCCTCTTATGGCCATTGGGGGTAACTAAAAGACTTCCATTTGTTTAAAAATACATAGGGATTAAGGAGAGAGCGCACGTAACTTGTTTTTCTTTGGTTTTTACTATATATTGGGGCTAAAGTGTACTGTGGTCCTTGCAGCCGCCCAGTGATGGGAGTGAGCGCAGGACTTATCTTTCTGCATTTGTAATGAGGAAGATTGTTATCCTACGTCTTTTGCGTAATTAAAAATAGCAAGCACATAGAGTTGGAATGAATGATGGGGGGATTTCACAAGATATCTAGTTTACTACAGCTAAAATTAGATTCCTCAGGAATGGTAGAATGAAAATTGAGTAACGTACAATACTTAAGGAAAAAATGGAACCAGAAAAAACAAATGATGATTTGGTATTTGACATCAATGTTCATAAAGACTAAGAAAACATGAATTAAAAATTTATATTTATGATTAAAAAAAAAGTCTACATTTTTAATGTTTGATTAGGAATTCATGATCTGCTCTGTCAATTACCTGCTAGAGCCTGAAACAGCATCACATGTGTCATTAACGGAGACAAAAACTTATAAAGTAAACACACTAAGACACTATATTATCTGACTTAATATGAAACCATGTATAGTGTTTTAAAACTTTTTTTTTTACTAGACTTCAAAATAATCAGGATTGTATTTGCACATTCTTGATCTCAGACGCTGACCCCAAATTAATTTTAAAAATTATCTGGAATGCAATTTGGAAATTTAAATCAATACTCAAGCAATAACACTTCAGTAATTTAAAGTGTTTTTTGGTAAATTTAGTGAATCATCCTCAAAGCCCCACACCTGGTCCTTCACAAATTCCACCCATTCAATATATGCATCTAAACATACTTACAGACACATACATAAAGACACAAACTTACAGCCAACTAATTAAAGACTAATTAAAGACACACACATAAAGGCATACACATTCACTGATGCATATATAAAAACATAAATCCATAGGCACATGCATAGACACATGCATGCACACAGACATATGCACACACATCACAACAGGCACACACTGACAGGCACATACAGGCATACATAGACACAGAAACACATAGGCAAGTACACATATGCACACAAGATGCAGGCATAGATGAGCAATAACATACAGGCATACATAGACACATGCATATATAGGTACATATAGACGCACACACATACACACACACACACACACGCACACACGCACATACACGCACATGTGTATAAAGTACAATTTGTAGTTTTTTAAACTAACTTTTGCATGGAAATCCTAATAATAAATAAATGGTATTAACGGGGAGGGGGGGGGGAGAGTAGGGGGGAGATCGCAGTTGGAGGCAACTTTGGAGTTAAACCGTTTGAGAACGGTTTAATCTCTTGAAGTTGGACACCATGAAACATAATTTAGATGAAGTTGTTATGGTGACTGGAGTGTATTATAACTCAAAGTATAATACATAAACCTCATAATCTGTCATTGGCCTGAACAACTAGACATTTAAACACCCAATAAGATAAATAGGTATATGGGTCACATTGGTGTCCACCTATGTTCCATTCTGTATGGTGTTACATTCTCCTCTATTTTTCCTTCTGTTGAAATGCAGATGTGAAACTTTAAGGAACACTCTAAGCACCATGAACACTGTTATGGCACAAGCAGGCTACTGGCAAAGTAATCTCTTTCTGTGCCAAACCGTTTTTATGCAGTTTGACATAAAACAACAGTACCCAGGTGCCCATTACCCAGCCCCTACATTGCCCTGTTGCTACTGTGAAAGTTAAACTTGAGCATTAACCATGTCAGATTCATCCAAATTAGGATGGCATTGATTGGCTGAGAACATTAGCTAAAATGCTTATCCAATTAATGATGTACATATTTTCAAGACATTTACATTTTTAAAGGAACACGATAGTTACCAAAACAACTACAGCTTTTTGTATTTGTTCTGTGAGTATAATCAGTCCATGCAGGTGTTTTGCAGTAAACACTGTCTTTGTAAAAATGCAGTGTTTACATTACAGATAAAAAACAGAAAGGGTCAGCGCTAAATAAAAAAGGTAAAATAAGGCAGCAACCCTAAGAAGGGGATCCCTCTGAACCCTTCAAAATAACAGAAAAGAAAACAGATGGGGAAGGGCTGCGCCACAGAAAGAGGTACTAAAATATATTAAAATATATTCCCAATGAAATACGATATACAGAATTAGAATAGTCTCTAGGTAAAATATTTTACCTAGAGACTATTCTAATTCTGTATATAGTGTTTACATTACAGCCTAGAGTTACCTCCACTGGGCACTCCTCAGTTGGCTGCAAGAGGTGCTTCTTGGGGCAGTGCTGCACATTCTGACTGACATTCAGTGTCTCCACCCTCTGCATGGAGACACTGAACTTTCCACATATCCATGAGGGATCCACAAAAATGAAACGGAATCGCCAGACAGCACCAATAGAGTACAAACACTATAGCCACTAGAACATGCTGCAGTGGTTATGGTGCTTTCAATGTCTCTTTAAGAAGAGTTGGATTAAGATTAGTTTTACTCCATAAAAAAAAAATAGTATAGTCCTTGCTAGGGTTTTTTTTTTTTTTTATCTATTAAATACTTTGAAAATGTATTGTTTAGTTTAAATATTGCCTCAGAATCAAAATAAGAAACAATATTTATCTTACACACCAACACATAGGATATACTAATTCCTGCTAACATATCAGTAATGACTGATCACCCAGATGTTGTGGTTTCTATAAAAGAACAGACGTTTGTCTTTTATATTGTGTTTTCTGATCACCAGTGATCCTGGTCCAACGCAGAATAGACTTCTGATTTTGTATCAACAGCTCTATATCAACAGCTCTATGTGACGCTTCTATCAGTTAACACATATGCCATTCCTGCTAGAATACAATATGAATTGTGAATTACCGGTAATGGGAATTTCATATATTATGTTCAAAATCACTGAATTAATAAAATTCTTCAAATCACCGTCACTGTTTCAATTCAAGTTTTCGCTTTACTTTATCTTTTTTTTTTTTTAAAGGAGAATGTAAAATTAGTGTTTTTTTTTTTTATAGAGTACAACAATGTACTGCTAAATAGTGGATGGTGGCAGATACATTAGAATTCTTTAATACTTCTTCCTCTATAAATCAGGTATGCCTTATAAATGTCTCCATAATCTCATCTAAACCGCTAGGAACGGCAGGAAATCTAATTAATATCTTCTTCTCCTTAACCACATTAAATTCAATTAAGCACATCTAAAATGATAACCTCCTCCTGAATGAAAGCCTAAAGATTCTAAATTGCGCTTTCAAAAACTTTCCGTCTGTGATCAGGTGAACGTCACGATGACATTGAGATGACATTAAGAGAAATGGCAAAATAATTCTATGTTTCTATTCATATCTGCAAATGAGAGACAACCTATTCTAAGACTCCGGGCAATTATTTTAGATCCAAATGCTCTGACATATAGACTGATATTGCCTCTCTGGGTAAATGAAGGAAAAACTCATTTCCAACTCATATCTAAAAGCTCATTAGATAACCCACAAATCTGTCTCGGCTGTGTAATAGATGGGTTTAGGAACTGGGTCATTTACTTGTGTTTAGACTTTTTCAGGCTTTATTTTGGTGCCGCTGAATGGCTCTAAAGAGATGTCACTGGCTTACAGGCTTCAATCTGAGACACGGATATGTCTGTCATGTGATTTAGAAAGCATCACTTCACTGGATTAATCACAAAATCTATTTGCATAATTACTTTCCGCTGCTGCCAGGAAAACCTGCAGAGAACGTTGGTTATAAAAAGTAGATTTAGGAATTCTGAAGTCGAGAAGAATGAATAGGTAGGCTCAAACGTGTGCTTTGCATTTTATTCTGTCGCTACCAACCAAATGCATTTAGAGTTCTAGAAAAAGGCATTTTCTCATTTATCATTCTGGATAGTTAATGGTCTTATTAGAATTTTAGAAAAAAAAAAATAGACAAAATATCACATCACATAATACAACGATGTCCAACATGGTCAAGTAAAGGGCACTCTTCAATGCAGCCATAAAATATGAATTTTGCTAAGTATTCATTCACAGCTTCCCTTGTCATCCAACTAATATTTTTGGACTACCTCTTTCATTATTGTCATAGAGCTGGCTAGGCATCATGGGAAATATTGTTTAGAAACATGCTGCGAGAATGAAACCATTCAAAGCCTGCTAACTGCATATTGTCATATTGTTGGATCGTGGGACCTATCATCCTCAACCTTTTAAAACAAGGGCCTAAAAATGTTTCCTAGCACAGGCAGGGTTAAACCACTTACTAGCTAAGCTGCTTTATTTCTGGGTGTGATGTTCATATCTAGCCAAATTGGCAAAGCAGTTTCATATTCTTTGTGTTTGTATAAAATATTTATGGATTACTGAATATTTGTTCCAGGTCACTGATCTTTGAGTTAGTGAAGTAAGAATATCCAGTGCGTTCATTTCATAAAGTCAAAGAAAAAAAGAGGCAATATTTAATTGGCATTATATAATCCCTGTCTTTATTCCACCGTAGGACACAGAATATTTATTCAGGAGGTTGTCTTGCACATTATACTGGGCCTGCAATCTACAGAGCTTTAAGCATGATTATATGCGCTAATAATTAAATCTTATATATAAATATATATTTCTGATATATTTCATTTGGTGGCATGAAAATCCTGTCTTTACGCTTTGCTTGTGTGGGGGATCAAATCCATCTGTAGCACTGGACCTTCGTAATAGAAGCTCTCTACAATGAGAAGATGAGATATCTAGACATTATAAATGTGGAAGAAAATAAAGAAGCAAGGCAGTACAGGAGTAAGTGTAGTGATTAATTACTCTATAAATCTGAGCATAATATTCTTTATATATCACTAATAATGAGCCATGCAAACATCTGATATCAATGTACCATCTCGAGGTAACTGACAATGGAACATTAATTGAACAGTAGAACCTTTTAAATAATAACAGTTATACCGGAACTCTGAATTTCCAGACACTTCCTCACTGTTGATGTCACATGCCAGGTTCCCTGCCAACACATCAGCATCAGAACATTCTACACTGCCTCGTCAAGAGTAAGAAGAGGAGCACAGTGACAGGAAGCAGGAGAACCACCTGGATGAGGGTTCTCATGCTCTTCCCTGTCACTCAATCCTCAGCTTAATGACAGGTGCAGGAGATGCCATATTTTTAAAGTGCATTAAATTACAATCTATATATTTGCTAGCGTTTCTACAGGCATTATGTGTATAATGCATTGCATGTGATACTCTTTAACTTAAAACCCAAGTTTAAGACAGCAACAGGTACACTTTTAGATGACTTATTCCACTGACTTTCAAATGCAGAATTTGTTGATTGAATAGGTTACCTTAATTGCTTCCTTTAATTTGTAAACATCGTTACATGAGTTCATTAAGTATAGCAGATTTTAAAATATAGGAATTGGAAAAGTGTCAGGCTTACTTTAATAGTATTTAATTGATTGGCATAAGATAAGTTATCAGAATGGAAGCATTCACCCATGACTAAGAGGGATTTCGAGTGCTGGCTTTGGCAGAAAATTTTGGAAAACAGTAAAACATATTACTTGCAGAGTCTCATATTCAGGACCCCCCCTTGGGCAGAATGAGTGGCTCCTACACCAAAAACCCCAAAACAGAGGAAAGTGAGCAGAAGCAGGTGCTGTAATTGTGATGTAATGTCTTAATACCAAAAGTGTCTGTGTGTTTGTGTTATTGTGTGTATGAATGTCAGTGTGAGTATGTGTATACTTATATTAGTGTGAGACTGTGTGTGCTAGCTTGTGTACAATCCATCATCAGTGCCAGGTCCTGCATTCAGGATTTAAATGCCTTACTCCATCAAATGGTTGAATATTGTCCTTTACTCAAAAACAAAATGAAATTTGAACAATATGTGCAGAAAGGGGCACAAAGAAGTGGGGACACTAATGCATCTTATACCATGCAGGACCCGGTGTTGTGGAAAAAAAAACACCTTCCTACATTCTTACATGGCAGGACCATTTGATTTTTATAATTTAGAATGCTCTGCCAAAGAACTATTCCATTTTAAATTGTGTTTTCTTATTATTGTGTCTGTGTTTGTGTGTGTGTGTGTGTGTGTGTGTGCGTGCGTGCGCGCCCGCATGTGGCTAATTCCATGTATGTTTTAGTGCGAATGATGTTGGGGACGGGTATAGGGCCCTGCATTTTTTTACATTTTATTTTTTTCTCAGAGAACAACAAATGGTACAGGTGACCCTGCACACATGCACAACATTCAACAAGCTATATCTGGTGAGGCTATTTAAGGAAGGATGGTGCATTCCCACTTTTTTAGATCTGGCTTAGAAACATGTTAATAAACTCTAACAACAAAACAAATTAAATTGCACCTGTTATGATACACACTACTTGGAGTTACTCTGTAGGGAATTAAATTTTATCTATGCATCATCAAATTATGTCAATTACATTGTTGCAACATGTTCAGATTAATGGGTATTCCTCTTGTTCTATATATCCTTATACAGCACAACAGTTACGATATTGATAAGGTATGTGGGATACAGGTTATGTTATTTGGAAATGGTGCAGTTGCTTGTGTAGCCGATCTATCCATTGCAGCAATAATGGAGGAGTAGCAAGCTTTGTTTGGGTAATTATATCTTATGATCTATACGGGGATTTTACCAGCACAATGTATAGCTTAAATCTATCTATCTGTTATATATCGTTGATCATTTCTCATAATTTTTCATATTCAGAGAATTGTTTTATTACTTTAATAGTGCTGTAGATTTTAGTGAAATTAAGATGACTAAACTGGCCATTGTCTTCGTTTTGTTGCCCAAAAATATTATAAAATTAAAAAACAGTTAAAGTTGTTTAAAATGAATTAAAGGGACACTGCAGATGCCAACATATTCATATGCATTTTATTGTAGTTTTGTGCTTAAGAATTAGCTGCATTGTTGCATGTATTCTTTTTGCCAAATAAATACAAATACAAAATTGCATTACAGCATTCTGCATCTTAACCCTGCCTATATATATAGTTGCAACTAGAGTTTGTTAAGATTTTTGCCTCTTTTGAAAGTTGCTAGCTATATACATTGCTATTCAGCTAGCAACTTTCAAAAGAGACATAAATCTTAAAACACTCTAGTTGCAACAGAAATGAGGCTATGTGCAGAGTCCTTTAAAATGTGCTATTAACCCCCTACATATTGTGCAGACACATGGATTTTTAGACTGACAGATTTATGGATGAGAGCAAAATGGAATTTAAATCATCTGTGTGTGTGTGCTTGACATATTTCAAATATCTGCAAAGTGAGCTTTAAAGGAGCACTATAGGGTCAGGAACACAAACAGGGATTCCTGACCCTATAGGGTTAAAACCACCATCTAGCCACCCGGGTCCTCTCGTGCCTCTCTAAATATAGCAAACTCTTACTTGTATTCAAGCCTGAAGCTGCATGCTTTGTGCCTGTTTCCTTTAGACCTGCCCACTGCCTGCTGACATCATCAGAAGTGGTAGCCTTATCCAATCACAATGCCTCACCATAGAATTGGCTGAGACTGACACAGAGGCAAATCAGGGGCAGAGCCAGAACAATTCAAACACAGCCCTGGCCAATCAGCATCTCCTCATAGGGATTCATTGAATCAATGAGGAAAGATCAGTGTCTGCATGCAGAGGGAGGAGACACTGAATGTTTGGATGCATTTTAGGCAGCCATGATACAGTAAGGCTCTCTAACAGCTTTCTGATGAGTGGCCTGTGAAGTTACCACTAGACTGTAATGAGAACACTGCATTTTTTCTGAAAAGACAGTGCTTACAGCAAAAAGCCTGAAGGTAATGATTCTACTCACCAGAACAAATTCAATAAGCTGTAGTTATTCTGGTGACTATAGTGTCCCTTTAATTAGTGTGCAATATGCTCTTTAACCTTTGCACTGCTGACTATGGAGATAAGAAAGAGTGGTACTAATTAGCTAAGCTACTTCCTGGAATGGACAAAACTAGACAATGTTTTAATTTTTAGAATCTACACAAAAAAAAACTCAGAAAATTTCAAAGTGCCTATATTGATACCGGAGAAACTGACGGAAGCCAAGCACAGAGAGATGGACACAGGTTTCTTCAGGAAGGAAGAGATTCTTTATTGGATCACCGATCGGGACTCAGAGGGACTAGCGTCACCAAAATACAGCAAAGTCTGAGTACTGAATACATAGAGTACATTCCTTATATAGCACTGTAGCTCCTCCCACAATTAACTACACCCACACATACCCTTAACCTATTTAATAAATAGAGTCTAAACTCATCCATCCGGTCTAACCACGTGGCTCATCTGATACAAAGGAGAGGGACGCGTAATTCCAGTTCTTACATTCCTGCACCTGGTCAGTACAGTGATAACAGTATCTTAGCTACGTGTAATTAACTAACTGATACTACAAACACATATACATACATATGCCTTGTGGCAATCTTAGCCTGCTAAACTTGTATTTTACTGGAATTACATCACATTCCCCCCTTTGATGCCTCTGATATTTCACAATTACTTGAGGCATCACTTAACCTTGGTTTGCATATACCTCAGGTTACCATGAACCAGACCAGACTTATCTTATGATGTGAATCTTTTAACACTCATCTTCCTGCATTGGTTCTCCTTGATCTAGAGCCTTATACTTATATATCGCCATTATCTGTGCAGCAGCCTTCCTCTCTGCTATACTTCCTATCAGGCTTTGCACAGACCTAACTACTAAGGGTATAAGACACGGTAGGAGTAGACACAACAGTAAAATCAGTAGGACTCCACCTACCACTGCCTTAAGCCCTCCAAACCACTCATACCAGCTACCAAACCAACTACTTGGATTGTACCCTTTCCATACCTGAGTAGGCACATGCACTAGTTTAACCATATGGCTAGTAAGCTCAGCTATTGCTTGCCCTTCGTCATCTATTTGAAGACAGCAATTGCTCAGGTTAAACTTCCCACATACACCTCCCTCTACTGCCAAAAGGTAATCCAAGGCTAATCTATTTTGGTACACTGCTGTCCTCATCCTGGTATTATGCTTCGCTAGAAGATTGAGTGCTTGTGAGGTCTCATTAGTAATAATCTCAACCACCGCCTGTAATCTTATAATACGGTTGAGCATATAAATTGGGGTTCTATAACCAAAGGTACCATCTTCTGCCCACGTGGCTGGCCCATAATAATCTATGATACGCTGGGGAGGCCATTCATTATCTTCCCAGGTGCCTATCTCTAAGGGTCCCCTTTTCTTCCTATGATTCACATCATACACTTTAACACCTAAAGTCTCACCTGTTTCAATCGGTAACAAGAAGAAGGATGGTTTGAGCATACCCAACACACATGCCCCTTCCCAGTCCTGTGGCAACTCCGAATAGGCTTTCTTACTACAGATCCAGTACAAATTTGCTGGGGCTCTCCAGGTAGATGTGATGGATAAATCAAACCACACATCCTTTAAACTGGCATATCTAGCAAACGGGTTAGATGGTTCTGAGACATTTGAAGCCGACCACCAAGTTGTATTTTTAGTATCATCATCATAAGCTTTTTGCCCTAGACAAGTTAATTCTCCTACAGAAGTATTATACATTATTCCTTTCCTTGCTATGCAAACATAACCTATGATGGAGGTCTTTAATCTCCACTCAGATTTACCTCTAACACTCAAATGATAATCGGCTTGTGTAGATATTAGTTGGTCAACTGCCTCAGAACCGGACATTACTTCCTTTGCTTCCCAAGGCCATTGGTCTCCCATGTTAGTACCTCCACACACATAGCAGTTGGTAACATTAAGACTACCGGCAATACTTTCAGCTAGGTCAATGAACAGGTTTTTAGCGTTATGGGGGATCTTATTATCTATACTCATCTCTTCATAAAAGGAATGGTATACTTGATGAGTCTGGGAGGATACCGTATCAGTCTCTATTCCTATAAACAATAATGTCCCAGGATCTAAACCCGTCCCGTATATCTGAAACCCAAATAAATTTCCATACTTATCTAGGAACTTGTCGGGGTTATTAATAAGTATATGGACTGGGTTGCATTCCATAGACTTACAATAAGGGCTAGTCGGCAACTTAGTCACTATCATGTCTTTATCTACTGTCTGTCCCCAAGTCGCCCACCCCACACAAGACCAATATGGACAAAAGTTATAGTCTTTATTTGGGCATCTAGGACTCACATATTTATTTTTACTACTGGGACAAATATATTTATCATTAGACCCATACGTCCTCTCCCATCTAAGATCCCCACATACATTCCACGGTTTTCTACCACTTGATATCGCCTTACATGCATCAAATAGCAGAACACCCGAAGAATGTACGGATTCTAACACCGTCTTATTAATTAGGGTCCCCTGAGGATCTCCATTCCTGAGAGTCAACCAAATTGTACGAGGTTGATACTCTGGACTGAAGCACTTAGGTTCTCCTACTCCTAAATGGCACACACTATAGTCTATATTTAGGTATCTACATCTTGATACCTCTCCTTTACATTCGTATTGTGAACGCCAAATTAGGGTTTGGGAAATATGGTTACCTGTTCTCGTAGTCTTAATGCATACCTCACAGCTAGGAGTGTCGGTACCTCTACCTTCCTGAATATAAAAACACATATAAATAAACACAATCAAAAGCACATCTTTCGCCGTCATCCTCAGTCTTCGTCCGTGCGATGGAACCTCAGCTTCCAGGATGTGAGGGCTGCAGGGAATGGAGTTCTGCTCGTCTTCACAGGTGTCCCTTCGAGACTTTCCTGGCTTATACACTATGTGTTGGTAAGCGGACAGGCTTTATTATGGCCTTCTCACTCACACCTGTAACAATAAAATTTGTAATCCACAATAATTCCTCGTTACTCCGACTGAGTAGTGCGTTTCAACCGGATCTTGCAGGGATTCTCTGGATCTGCTGTAATTTGCCAAGAATCGACTGCTGCTGGTTTAACCCTGGAGTGATGTATCCACGGAGTTACTTCGGCTACTTTTATCGCTGTAGGGGTAGACAAAAGAACAACATAAGGACCTCTCCACTTGGGCCCTAACGGTACATTATTCCACTCTTTAATCCACACTTGGTCTCCTGGATGATAACTATGAACAGGGGGATAAATATTCACAGGTAATCTATCTTGTACCCATTTCTGTACCTCCTCCATAGTCTTACCCAACTCTACAACCTGCTGCCGGGTAATTCCTTCTCCCAACTGACTCAAGTCCCCCCTTAAGTTACCAAGTACGGGAGGTGGTCGCCCATACATGATTTCAAAAGGAGAGAGGCCCATCCTTCTGGTAGGGGTACTGCGGATTCGCAATAAAGCTATGGGTAAGAGAACGTTCCACTTAAGTTGGGTTTCCTGACACATTTTAGCCAACTGGTTCTTTATAGTTCTATTCATTCTCTCTACCTTACCAGAACTCTGGGGTCTATATGCAGTATGAAGCCTCCACTTTATACCAAGCATATGAGTCAGTTGTTGTAGGCACTGATGAACAAAAGCTGGACCATTGTCCGATCCTATAGAACAGGGTAGTCCATATCGGGGTATTATTTCTCGTAGCAGGAATCTTACAACTTCTCCTGCTTTCTCTGTACGAGTAGGACATGCTTCTACCCAGCCTGAATAGGTGCACACAATTACCAACAGGTAACGATGTCCACCCGATTTAGGCATTACTGTAAAGTCTATTTGTAGATCGGACATGGGGAGTCCCCCCATAAACTGGACTCCTGGTGGCTTTACTGGTCCTTGTCTTGCATTATTCTTAGCACACGTTACACATCTGCGTACAATGGCCTGAGTCAAGTTGGACAATCTTGGTATGTAGAAATGTTTCCTGAGAGATTCTTCAGTACTGTCTCTCCCAGAATGTGTCCCGTTGTGATAATTTTGGACAATTTCTACCGCTAGTGATGCTGGTATGACTATTCTTCCATCTTCTAGCTGATACCACTTGTTCTCCAAATACTTTCCCGGTTCAGTCTTTAACCACTCCTCTTCTTGAGCTGTATAAACTGGAGTCCATTGGGACAGTGGAGTTGGTATAAGAGCAGCTATATGCCCCACATACTCCTGTCTTCCTGATTCAGCAGCACGCTTAGCTGCACTATCTGCCATCCGATTTCCCTTGGTTACATCACCATCTCCTCTCAGATGCGCTCGACAATGTATGATACCGACTTCTTTCGGCTCCCACACTGCTTCCAATAGTTGTAGGATTTCAGCTGCGTACTTGATTTCTTTGCCTTCTGAATTCAGTAGTCCTCTTTCTTTATACAAAGCTCCGTGGGCATGAGTGGTTAAAAACGCATACTTAGAGTCCGTATAGATATTTACTCTTAAACCTTCAGCCAATTGTAACGCTCGTGTTAGTGCTATTAATTCTGCCTTTTGTGCTGATGTTCCTTTCGCCAGTGGCCGAGCTTCTATCACCTTGTCTATTGTTGTCACTGCATATCCTGCATAGCGGATCCCTTCTTTCACATAACTACTGCCGTCGGTGTAATATTGAACATCGGGGTTCTGGATGGGAAAATCACGAAGATCTGGTCTACTTGAAAATACTTCATCCATTACTTCCAAACAATCATGTTGACTTTCAGTAGGTTGCGGCAAAAGGGTAGCTGGATTTAAGGTGTTTACAGTCTCTAAATGCACTCTTGGGTTTTCACACAACATTGCTTGATACTTGGTCATACGGCTGTTACTAAACCAATGATTTCCTTTGTAATCCAACAACGTCTGTACTGCATGTGGGACTCGTACATAAAGTTCTTGACCCAGAGTGAGTTTATCGGCTTCAGCTACTAGCAGGGCGGCTGCAGCTACGGCTCTTAGACAAGGTGGAAGTCCGCTGGCCACTGCATCCAGTTGCTTAGACATGTAGGCAACAGGTCTTTGCCATGATCCCAAGTACTGTGTCAATACTCCCACAGCCATTCTTCTTTGCTCGTGTACATATAAGTAGAATGGTCGTGTGTGATCAGGTAGACCTAATGCTGGGGCACTCATCAAAGCCTTCTTCACATCTTCAAATGCCTTTTTGCTGTTCTTGGGTCCATAAGAAGGGGTCGTGCTCTGTACCTTTGATAGCTGCGTACAGAGGTTTTGCCAGTATCGCATAGCTGGGAATCCATATCCTACAGAAGCCTGCTGCCCCCAAGAATTCTCGCACTTGTCTTCTATTCTTGGGTATTGGTATTTGGCAGACAGCTTCTTTTCTCTCTGGCCCCATAATCCTTTGACCTTCAGAGATATGGAATCCCAGATACTTGACAGTTGGCAAACACAACTGAGCCTTCTTCCTGGACACCTTGTATCCTGCCTTCCAGAGAATATGTAGTAGATCGTGCGTTGCTTGCTGACATTTTTCTTTTGTAACTGCTGCTATCAACAAGTCATCTACATATTGTAACAATACACATTCTCCTGGGATAGACTCGAAATCCAGTAGATCTTGACTTAGAGCTGAACCAAATAGGGTAGGTGAATTTTTAAACCCTTGGGGCAGTCTTGTCCAAGTCATTTGGCGTTTTGAGCCCGTTACAGCGTTCTCCCATTGGAAAGCGAAAATACATTGGCTTTCTGCGGCAATTCGGAGGCAAAAGAAGGCATCTTTGAGATCTAAGACTGTGAAGTAAGTAGCCCCGCCCGGAATTAAAGCAAGCAGGTTATATGGATTGGGTACAACTGGATGTATGCTAACAACCGCATCATTGACTGCTCTTAAGTCCTGTACAGGTCGATACTCATCTGTACCGGGCTTTTGAACAGGCAGCAATGGGGTGTTCCAGGGGGAAGTACAGAATTTTAGGATACCATACCGTATGAACTTATCCAGATAGGATTGGATGTTCTTCTTAGCCTTCTGCGGAATGTGATATTGTCTTAGGCTCACTGGATAAACCCCATGTTTCAGTTCAATTTTTATTGGTGGAATATTGCGGGCCAGTCCTGGTGGGTTGTTCTCTGCCCAAACTCCTGGTATGTTAAACAATGTCTCATCACTCCTAGGGTTTTGGCTAGTCAACACTGTATAAAGTCGCCACTCTTCTTCCTTTGGTACGGATAAAGTCATAATACCTGAAGGTCCATTAAACTTTAAGGATGTTGTTCCATTTGGTAGGAACGTAATCTGCGCTTGTAATTTTGATAGCATATCACGTCCCAGCAATTGGACTGGACATTCAGGCATATAAAGGAATTGGTGTTTTACTACGTGGCCTCCCAATGTACAGAGTCGACTTTTAAGAACCGGTTTTTCAGCACTTCTTCCAGTTGCTCCTATCACAGTAATAGTCCTTCCAGATGGAGGAGCAACTAGATTAGTCACCACTGAATGTTCAGCACCAGTGTCGATCATGAACGCACTCCTTTTCCCCCCTATTGATACATCGACCATAGGCTCCGCTCGACCAAGGGGGATGGAGCCCGGTCGGTATCAATAGTCCTCCATGACAGTGTCAGCCAATCCTACAAAGTCCCTACCTTCTCTATCGCGGGACCTTTGCGCTGCTGGAATATACCTGTCTTCCCTAACACTTCCTCTGTTCCCATTACTCCCTCTATAACCATTACTCCCTCCGGGGCCTCCTCTACCTCTCGCTCTACCTCTAAAGTTTCCGTAGCCTGCCCTGGGTTGGTCTCTCTCGTACTGCTCTCTTTGCGGACATTCGTTCCTCCAATGCCCTTCTTCCTTGCAATACGCGCATTGATCCCTACTCAAAGGCTCCCTACTCCATCTATTATTGCCTCTATCTGGGCCCCGTTTATCTACGCCTGCGATCGCTACCGCTAGCATATCAGCCTTTTTACGCATCTTGCGCTCTTCCTCTTTCTTACTTTCTGTATCCCTGTTCATATAGACCTTATTTGCTACCTCCATTAGTTGGGTGATGGACATACCTGCAAACCCTTCTAACTTTTGTAGCTTGCGCTTAATATCTCCGTATGCTTGGCTGACAAAGGCGGAGTTAACCATTCGGGAATTGTCTGCGTCTTCCGGATTAAAGGGGGTATACAAGCGGTATGCCTCCAATAATCGGTCATAAAAGACACTGGGCGCTTCATCGCTTTTCTGGATCACCTCAACTGTCTTCGACATGTTAATGGCTTTCTTTCCTCCGGCTTTCATGCCAGCAATTATAGCGTCTCTATAGGCTCTGAGTTGAACCATATCAGCACCATTTACGTTCCAATCGGGATCGGTGTTGGGATAGTGTGTCGCGGCCCATGCTGCTGGATTGGCTTGTTCAAAGCACGGGCTCTATCCTCTAATGCTTTAATGGCTGCTTGATTTATTCTTGTCCTTTCCTCATTGTTAAATAAAGTCATTAGTAACTGCTGGCAATCAGCCCATGTCGGATTATGCGTCTGTACTATTGAGGTGAACAGATCAGTCATAGCTTGTGGTTTCTCAGTATACGAGGAATTATGGGTCTTCCAGTTTAAAAGATCGGTTGTGGTAAATGGGACATATACGAAGACTGGGTCAGCGTGTGCCATTTGACCTGCGGCATCGATATAAGCTGACCCGGGATTCAGACGAAGAGGCATCTGATAGTGCTTTAATTGTTGGGCACCAGTCAACTGTCGGGTTTGGATGGGGCTACGTAGAGAGGCGTCAGTCATGGGTTCCGGTCGGGGAGAGATAGGGTATGGGGATGTGGGAGGTCGGTTTTGGGAAAAGGTCGTAAATAAAACACTTCGAGCCGAGCTAGATGAAGCTTGACCGGAAGTCTGAAGTGGCGCCAAATCAGGATATTCGTTTCTAATGGGGGTGGATTCTGGTTCCGGAAGGGGAGATTTAGTACGAGGGGGGGTGGATCCTGTACTGGAGGAGGAAGCGGAAGTGGATGAGGGTAATGAGGGGAGGGGTGCAGGACTTCCTGCGTTTGCGTCACTTCTTCTTAACGGAAAGTAAGGGGGCGGCAAAGGGATCTCGGACTCAGGGGGCGTGTCCAAAATGGGCTAGCTACCATGAGGCGACACTGCTCCTCGTGGCATGTCTGGAGCCATTTTGGCGAGTCATTTACGGCCTGTCTCCAACAGTCAATATAAGGAAACTGGCCGTAAAGTTCAGGCCTACCCGATACAGCCACGTGTAAGCGCTGTACCAGAGTTGGATCCAAACTGCCACGTGGCGGCCATGCCGCAACCAAAGTAGGCCACTCCCTAGTACACAAAGTGACCAAACGTACAGGAGACATCTTTACCCCAAAATCACAAACTTTGAATCCCTTTTTAAAATTCTTAACCATACATCCTAAGGGATCCGGAATCGTTGACTGCGACGCACCCATACTTAACAATGGAACGTCGTCGACAACGAATACTATACACGCGTACTATTCAACAGTCACACCCGTTTCCTCTGGCAACAGCACCACGTGGTACGGTTACCAAGTGAAACGTACACAATAACAATAAACACTCAGGGAATTCCCGTACACACACAGCTGTTACACCAGTCACTATATAATCAATATTATGCCCTTTGGCGTAACTATACAGTCACCCACGCTATAATTCTCTATATACGAATTACCCGTCTATAACACACCCCAGTAACATCGTCTTTTACAAATAGCGGTTACAGTACGGTTAGCATAGGTCAAAGCACAAGTTAAGGTCACAATACAATTATTAGTGGTTATGGTGTTAAACATGCAATGGACGACAATGATTAGTACTTATTATATAATGTCAGTAAATATACAGGGTTATGGTACCGTGCACTATAATACAGCAACACACTATTAACACTCTCGCTAGACGGCTGAGCTCGCGCTATCTAACAAGATATACACTTTACTAAAACAATCGTTAACACATTTACAATTCCCAACTAAACTATTGGCCAGTACCTTGAATGGACTACCTAAAACTATATACACCCGTTTTGGTTAGCCACACTGCCCAATCACCACATATATAGCGAGCTAGAGAACCGAATTTACACAGGCGCCTCTTAGTCGCACTATCAAAAGTCTAGTGGGTTCCAAATTTACACGCCTTCCCACTTAGCCCAGATAGGATGAGAACTAGCGAACCGAATTTACACAGGCGCCGCTTAGTCTCCCGGTCCCTCCGACCTAGCGAACGTAATATACACCCTAGAACGCTAGTCTAGACAAGACACCGGTGTCCGGCTAGGGCTATTTACACCAGGACCCCGCCTGACTAACCAAATCAAACGGTCTGACTAAAGAGCGTTCGATCGAGCGGTGCGCCTTCGCTCCTTCCCTCCGACAGAGGGGGCAGATACACAGATTCAAAACCCCTTTGGGCCTACCGCACAATCGGTATACCCCTAGTGGGTCCTGCCGTCTAAAACAGCAGTTGTCTTACCTCCTCGTTCCTGAACCTGAGTTCACACTCATCGACGGGGACACCCCAGCACTTCTCACGTAGAGGCCGATGATCTCCTGGACAACAGACCAGTGGCGCCGAGACGAAGGGAGGTCCACGCAGAAGTTCAGGGGTGCAGCCGTAGAGAACGTGGGCAAAGATAGACCGTCTCACGCCTCTGCCTCTCAGCTACCGTTGAACGATGAGCTTCCCGGCCAATGCACCAAATGATACCGGAGAAACTGACGGAAGCCAAGCACAGAGAGATGGACACAGGTTTCTTCAGGAAGGAAGAGATTCTTTATTGGATCACCGATCGGGACTCAGAGGGACTAGCGTCACCAAAATACAGCAAAGTCTGAGTACTGAATACATAGAGTACATTCCTTATATAGCACTGTAGCTCCTCCCACAATTAACTACACCCACACATACCCTTAACCTATTTAATAAATAGAGTCTAAACTCATCCATCCGGTCTAACCACGTGGCTCATCTGATACAAAGGAGAGGGACGCGTAATTCCAGTTCTTACATTCCTGCACCTGGTCAGTACAGTGATAACAGTATCTTAGCTACGTGTAATTAACTAACTGATACTACAAACACATATACATACATATGCCTTGTGGCAATCTTAGCCTGCTAAACTTGTATTTTACTGGAATTACATCACAATATTTTTTACATTTTTGTTTGCATACAGTATTTAAAAAAATGATTTAGGTGTAACATGCCTTTAAAGAATAGGAGCCAATTCTGAAATATGGTGTTCATTTTAATAAATACATTACATTAAATAGATAAGCTCAGGATTATATATATATATATTTAGTATTTTGTCAGTATCTGTTTTATGGATAAAGTAACCTTAGCCTCAGCTAGCATGCAAGCCTGACTCACAGTGGTAGCAATTGTGCCAGATATCAAGCTACGAGCTACTCAACTGTGAATACCCGAGTACAAGGTGTAATAATATATAGCATGCATCTGTTACCATTCACAGGGTTAAAATATTCAGAAACAGTTGCTGTACGACAGTCATCATACAAAATGTTTTCAAGCTTGTTATTTTTAGGGTAAAAAAGCACAATTAAGCTATCCATTATCCTCTTTATACTAATTAACACGGATACGGTAATGTACATGCCATTTCAGGTCAAAACCCTCTCTCTACTTAGCTGAGCAGGGGGTATGAGCTCTCGCCCTATAAATGTTGGTTTAAGTAGCTGTAAAAACTATTCAGCGGTGAGGATTTAAATCTGTATGCATTATTACATATCATATTCCCTGACATCAGCTCGGAAGATGTTTCTTTGCGAGCCCGCAATGTGAAACGGAAGTAAGACCAAGACTCATATGAGGATTAAAACAGAAAGCTAATTCTTGGCTCAAGAGTGAAGACAGGATTATGTTACAGGAAATAGAGTAATACATTTTAGGAATGAAAATTCTCTCTTAACATGAATGACATTTTATCATTTTCCCCTCCATTTATGGCACAGATATTTTTTTGTTATACCAATGATGGCCAACTGGTAGCAAGTACACCTCTATTTGTGGTCTGGAACTGCATTTCCATAAGGCTTTAGTATATTCTGGATATTGTAGAACTAAAATTTAAATGATGCTTTGTCTATCTTTTGGCTGGCAAACTATTGTGGGATATGTAGTCCAAAAGGTAACTCTCCAGCTGTTGAGGAACTACACATTGCATTATCCTTATACCCCCATGCGTCAGATCTTCATCGTTCAATATTCTGCTCATCATCTGAATCAACTTCCATATCAATATAAATTTAACAAAATAATTCAGATAACATCTGTTAAATGTTTCATTCAGAGGTTGCTAATTAAGGCTATAAATGCACATTAACGCACGTTATTGGTAACTGCAATATAGATTTATTGCACTCAATATTTACACTTATAAAATCCGTGAAAAAAGCACAACATTTTAAAATAAAATTGGAGACCAAAACAGTTAAAATAAAATCTAGATAGGACAATGTATTGATTATGTCGCTAGTCTTGATAATATAATTGGGACCTGCTGTCTTTAAGAACACCAGCTAGACCTAGAGTGATGTAGACTCTGGGAAGGTGACCAACTGTGGTGGAGGGACACTCCAGGCGAACCTGTTATCTGTAATGTGTAAATTTTGTTAATGTTGGTTATCTTGGATGTTTTTTTTTATTTAACTTTCTATAGAACAAAGCTAACAGCTGAACTTTAACTCTTATAAACGACTTATAAATCCATAAGATGCCACTTTACAGGCACTTATAAAATAAATGCATAGCATGCCATAGAAAGTCAAAGAGATAATCTAAGCACCTAAACAACTTAAGTTTAAAGGAATTCTGTAGTGCTAGGAATACAAATCTGTAGGGGGCGGGGCCTAGCGGGTGAACGGCACAGACGCCATTTCAGGAGCTCCGCTAATCCTGCAGTGAAAAAAGAGAATAATACCTAAACGAGCACACCCCGACCGCCGGGGCGACCAGATTCAGCTCCGGGAGAGCAAACGGCACACGTCGATGCCTTTCTTTCTGCAACAGGGTGCAAAGCAGAAACGCCGGCCTTCAAAGGCCTCCCAAGCGGCCAGCCAGAAATACAGACCGCATGCAACCGCGGCCTGGTGGGATACAGACTGGCTCACACCCGACCAACGGCAAGCACAGACACCAGAGCCAGAAGAGATGGGAAAAACATCCCACAAATCTCAGGCATCCATACCCCAAGACACACAGGACATCGGCAAGCTGCTTCAACGCACATCCAAGCCCAGAGAGCTGGAGCAGGCCGAACCAGGGGTCTATGACTACCAGGAGAAAGCAGGGGTGAGTGAAGACACATAGGGACCATCCACAGGAGGGCTCCCATTCCCACAAACCCCAGTCAACACTGAACCTGCAACAAAACAGGACATTGATAACCTCTTCGACAGAATCCAAAAGCTTTTTGCCGCAGACATAGCAGCAGTGCGGACCGAGGTATGGGCGGTCACTGCCCGCATCCAGGCGTCTGACACAAACATAGCTGATCTGCAAAGCAACCTGGCAGCCGTAAGAGACACCGTAACGAAACTACAAGAGCAACACTCAAACATGTCTCTGAGACTAGACTTACTGGATGAAAGATCCCGCCAGAAGAATGTAAAGATCAGGGGGGTCGCAGAAGCAGTAACTACGGAAGAATTACCGCACCTCATAAGACGCCTAATAACTACATTGCTCCCAGCAAAACAGGTGAAGCAATTCGCACATGACGGCGCATACCGTATCGCAAAATCCCCTGGGGCGCCGCTCGCAGCACCCAGGGAAATTATACTGCGATGCGGAACGAGACAAGACAAACAAGCCTTGATGAGAGCAATCCATAACAAATCGCCTATGGACTTTGAGACCCACAAGATCTCACTCTTCCAAGATCTTCAACGCACCACTCTACTGTGGAGAAAGACTATGAAACCCATCACCCAAAGGCTGCAAGAGGCAGGGATAACATATAGATGGACTGCCCCTCGATCACTCAAATTAAGTAATTAAAGAAGGCACCCAGTTCAAGGCTACCGATGCGGCGGAGGCCAACACATTCCTGACAGCGCTTGGCATCAGAGACACCCCGCAGGAGCGGAAGGTCCAAGATACCAGTGGGACATGGGATGTCGACAACGCCACCCCCTTTGTCCCCCGACATGGACATGGAGCAGTGACATAGGGAATCACACCTCAGCCACAGATTAAGACTATAGCTCTCCTTTGACCCAACCTTCGTATTGAGCACCCCTACTTCTACTCCCACTGCACTGATTTGACGGATACCCCAGAAAAAGTCTGTGCCCACTATAGCCCGTACTATAGCGACGAACATAACAGGGCCCCACGTAGGCCTGCTTCCCAGCACCCCCCCCCCCCCGATGTCCCCTCCGGTTAGGGACTACGCAAGACCCTCAACTACCAGACGACAACTAATAGCCCAGACTAAACGTTAAGGTCCCCTATTCCAGTACTCTCCTCTCCCTTTTTTTTTTTATGTCAACCACAACCTATATTATAACTAAGCGTCCAAGAGGAAAATATACGACCTGACGAGCTCCTAAGATACACAGATGACTTTCATTAGGGGGTTTTACACCCCAGACGACAAAGCGACATAAGAGCAAGCTACACAAGACATGGATCCTAGTTTATAGGTCATAGCCCACTGTAACACATTTCAAGCGTTAAAGTTACTACAACATACTACTGTCTTTTTCTTCAAAATATAAAATGTGCACTGTTATGCATTCCTAACAAATGTTATTATATGTTGATTGATGTGCCGGCAAAAGCCGTTGGGGCAATGCTAGCGAGTATGTTAAACTTACTATATGCACCAAAAATAAAGAATTAAAAAAAAAAATCTGTATTTCTAACACTATAGTGCCCAATGGTCTCCACTGTCCTTCGCGCCTCCCCTCCCCCCATTGTAGCAGATTCACCCTCACCCAATTCCTGTGTCAAGTGTCCCTCGGTGCAGGGTCTTCTGACATCATCCTAAAGGGAAACCTAATGCGCATGCACAACGAGCACCGCCGATAATGCATTAGCCCCTAGACTAGATTAGCGACTAGAATCCAGGAAGTGCCTCTAGTGGCTGCCTGATAGACAGTAAATAGAGGCAGTCTTCATCCTGCAAGGTAATTATTGCCTCAAGAGTCGACTAGAATCCAGGAGTGCCTCTAATGGCTGCCTGTTAGACAGTCAATAGAGGCAGTCTTCATTCTGCAAGGTAATTATTGCCTCAAGAGTCGACTAGAATCCAGGAAGTGCCTCTAGTGGCTGCCTGATAGACAGTCAATAGAGGCCGTCTTTATCCTACAAGGTAATCATTGCAGTTTCTCTAAACTGTAATGTTTTACATTGCAGGACTAAAGGGGGCAGGGACAGTGCATCCAGACCACTTTGTTAATTGAATTTGAATCACATACAGGAGTCTCATGTGGGCTATATTAGGCTATTAGCAGAGCAGGAGATAAATTATAAATTAAACACAGTATGTTATAAATGACGTTTAAATATTAGCTAAGGTTGTTTTGGTGCTTCTAGTGTTCGTTAACAGGATTATCACTTTGTACAGGCAAAGTGCTATGCAGACCAATACAGCAAAGAAATGCACCTTATACACACACTTATATACAAGGATACTTATCAGTGGTAGGTGAAATACAGCCTCCCTCAGATCGCTCCCAGCTAGCAATCAACTTCAACACAAATATATACAAAACACAATGAGGGAACCGGCTGGTAGCCTAAATGAAGATAAATATAAAGAAAATATAGTGTAATAAAGTTTTACAATATTGACATTTGCGCAATATGAAATGCACTCACAGGATCTTGGACAATTCAGGCATATATGGTGCCACCCCTGATGGTGTGGGGGGCTGGGGGATTCCCCTGGACACTTTCCTGGACACTTCCACCAAAAAGCAGGACTCCGGGTGAAGGTATGAAAAAGCGGCTTTAATTCAATAAAAGTATATAAAATAAATACAAAATAGAGGTCCTACGCGTTTCGTCCCTTCTATAAAGTATGGGACTTCCTCAGGGACCAATAATATTAAAATGTACAATTAATGCAGTACAACCAAAAAAAGCAGCCTAACATCCCTCCACCCACAAGTCCTTTAAATAGGGCTAATCCCTAAGATTAATTGATCACATGTGCCTCTCTGTCCTTCCTCATTGGTCCTGTGTAGATGAATATCATCTGTTGGGAATCGCATTCTCAAGTATTCACAGTTGGTCTTCATTACTTCTATGATTCTCCTGTTATTTTCGGCGTTTTCGTGTGTTCCGGAAACCGGAAGTGCTATGCGTTCCAACTGTGTTCGCAAACCCGGAAGTTCTGTATAACCGGAAATGGCATGCGTTCCACCTCCGTTTTTTGCGTTCCACCTGTATTGGGGAAAATCTAGCCACAAAGAAAACATTTAAAAGGTCTATAACTAGACCCAAAAGTCCACTAATGGTATCTCCCCATATAATATGTACATTTATTAGCCTTATATCGTCTGTGCAATACTCAGTACATCATAATAAATCTTCCCATATTGTGTATACCAATAATTGGTGATGTGGATCTTATATAAACAAATCTTTTTATCTCCTAATTTTGTGATGTTATTTACATATCTAATATTACCTCTAATGTGTAATTTATAATTTTATTTCATTTTATCCTTCTTATAATCTAATCAAAAAAATATATATTGTTGGTCCCTGAGGAAGTCCCATACTTTATAGAAGGGACGAAACGCGTAGGACCTCTATTTTGTATTTATTTTATATACTTTTATTGAATTAAAGCCGCTTTTTCATAGCTTCACCCGGAGTCCTGTTTTTTGGTGGAAGTGTCCAGGGAAGTGTCATGGGGAATCTCCCAGCCCCCCACACCATCAGGGGTGGCACCATATATGCCTGAATTGTCCAAGATCCTGTGAGTGCATTTCATAAAGTGCTATGCAGAAGCTGAAAACCTGGGAGATTTACAGCAAAGCCAGGAATTGCAAATTTGAGCATTTTTTGTTTTTGCCTTTGCACATCTTTTTAAACGTATTTCCTTTATAATTCATTTAAAAAAGAATGAGTCTCTCAATCCCGGAATGGATCTTTGAGGCATGTTATTTGCAGGATATTATTAACAAACCAACGCTTTGTGTTCCTTCTTGTCCTTTAGGTATAATCAATGTGAAATATTCATGCTTCACTTAAAGGGACACTATAGTCACCAGAACCACTACAGCTTAATGTAGTGGTTCTGGTGTTTAAAGCGTGTCCCTGCAGCCTTGCTTGCTACTTACACCTCTAGTGGCAGTCACTCAGACAACCACTAGAGTTGCTTCCTGTGCCAGTGATGCACAGTGTGCAACACTGGTGTTCAGCGTCTCTACGCTCTGCATAGGTGCACTGAACATTCCCCCATAGATATGCATGGATTTAATGCATTTCTATGAGAAGATTCTGATTGGCACAGCGCGACATTTTGCACAGCATGTGCAATAGCCTCTTAATGCTTTTTCTTGGGAAAGTTGATAGAGGCAGGACCAGGCGGCGCCAGCTGCGGCGAGACTAGTGTGGCACTGGATAAAAGGTGAGTAAAATCCCCTTTTCACAGACAGACACACCAGCACTATAGTGTCAGGAATACATGTTTTTATTTCTAACATTATAGTGTTCTTTTTATTATAACTTGTTATTTTTTATTCAGAATATATTGAATTAGCCATTGGGTATTTTGGAAAGAAAATATATATTTTGTATTTTATCCCAGCAACCATTTGTCTCAAGGCACATTATCCTTCTAAATAGCACGCTCATAGGTTCACAGGCTGTATTACATTCTTACACAGTAACCTAAATATTAAAGGAACACTATAGTCACCTAAATTACTTTAGCTAAATAAAGCAGTTTTAGTGTATAGATCATTCCCCTGCAATTTCACTGCTCAATTCACTGTCATTTAGGAGTTAAATCACTTTGTTTCTGTTTATGCAGCCCTAGCCACACCTCCCCTGGCTATGATTGACAGAGCCTGCATGAAAAAAAAAACAGGTTTCACTTTCAAACAGATGTAATTTACCTTACATAATTGTATCTCAATCTCTAAATTGAACTTTAATCACATACAGGATGCTCTTGCAGGGTCTAGCAAGCTATTAACATAGCAGGGGATAAGAAAATCTTAATTAAACAGAACTTGCAATAAAGAAAGCCTAAATAGGGCTCTCTTTACAGGAAGTGTTTATGGAAGGCTGTGCAAGTCACATGCAGGGAGGTGTGACAAGGGTTCATAAACAAAGGGATTTAACTCCTAAATGGCAGAGGATTGAGCAGTGAGGCTGCAGGGGCATGTTCTATACGCCAAAACTGCTTCATTAAGCTAAAGTTGTTCAGGTGACTATAGTGTCCCTTTAACTCCAAAACAAATTATAATGCTTTATTAGAGACAATGAACAATGTAATATAGTGTCCCCACCCACACAATAACAGCTCTATAGTCCTAACTTAGAATACCATTATGATATTGGAAATGCTAATCAATAACAAATGCAAGAGGTATATATAATGTACAAGTGCCACACTCTAAAATATGATACAGTGTAAAGAGTGAACATTCTCTCTCAACCTTAACACTAATACAAGCCTCTATTTAACATACCGTATATACTCGAGTATAAGACGAGTTTTTCAGCACATTTTTTGTGCTGAAAAACCCCCACTCGTCTTATACTCGAGTCAATTGTCTGTATTATGGCAATTTACATTGCCATAATACAGACAAGGACCGGGGGCTGGCAGGAAGCTGTAACTTACCTTCACAGCAGCTCCTGTCAGCTCCCTTCTCTCTCCTCCGGTCCGTGCAGCTCCCAGATCAGCTCCCTCTGCAAATCTCGCGAGAGCCGCGGGGTCAGAGCGTTGCCACGGGTTACCGTGGCAACGCTCCGCGCGACCGCGAGACTTGCAGAGGGAGCTGATCTGGGAGCTGCACGGACCGGAGGAGAGAGAAGGGAGCTGACAGGAGCTGCTGTGAAGGTAAGTTACAGCTTCCTGCCAGCCCCCCTCCTACAGCCCATCCACTGGACCACCAGGGAGTGAGAGCCCCCCTCCCTGGCCAGCTAACAAGCAGGGAGGGGGGACGAAAAAAAAAAAATATATATTAATAATAAAAAAAAAAATGTGCGATGCAGGATAGTAGACAATGTTTAACTTAGACATAATTTTATATTAATTAAAAACTTTTTTTTTTTATCTGTATGGGTGTATAATTAGGCATAGTTAACCAAGTAATTAGCCATGTTTACAGCGGGGGGATATTAGAAACACTAAGAGTCAGATTGGAAGAATTGTATTATACCATTATTTGTTTGTATTGAATTTCTGAAAACAATGGTGCAAATAGACTGGAAGGTTGTTAAATAAACAATCTTACCATATTAATAAAACAACAAAAAAATAGTAATAAAATAATATAAGAAAAAAATAATATTAAAATAATAATTAAATAATAATAAAAAAATGCCCACCCCCCCACCAATGCTCTCCATCACACACACACACACACACACACACTACCCTCATACACAACACACACTGCACTCATACACAACACACACTGCACTCATACACAACACACTGCACTCATACACAACACACTGCATCCATACACACACTGCACTCATCCATACACACTGCACTCATCCATACACACTGCACTCATCCATACACACTGCACGCATACACACACTGCACGCATACACACACTGCACGCATACACACACTGCACGCATACACACACTGCACGCATACACACACTGCACGCATACACACACTGCACTGCATTTATACACACACTGCACTCACACACACTGCATTCATACACACACTGCATTCATACACACACTGCATTCATACACACACTGCATTCATACACACACTGCATTCATACACACACTGCATTCATACACACACACACTGCATTCATTATATACACACTGTAAATAAATATTCAATTAATATAATTTTTTTAGGATCTAATTTTATTTAGAAATTTACCAGTAGCTGCTGCATTTCCCACCCTAGTCTTATACTCGAGTCAATAAGTTTTCCCAGTTTTTTGGGGTAAAATTAGGGGCCTCGGCTTATATTCGGGTCGGCTTATACTCGAGTATATACGGTACAATACTGTAACTATCAGTTAGAAAGTAGGGACAGAGGAGCAAAAATTGAAGAGTCCTGGGCTATAGAACAAAGAGGTTGCCTTTTTCTTAGATATCCATTAGGCGAAGTGGCCCTGAACTTGTTTAACCATAACAATCTCCAAAAGCCTGCAAGTTACTATCACTAACTTAAATTGACTCTTATATGCTCCGATATATCTGATACCTCTGTTAAACAAATAAAAACATAAAAGCAAATATTCCCTTGTGCCCATAATGCAGTGTAGCAAAATGTACAGCCCTATGCACATTTCAGTTCAACAAATCCCCTTCTTCCGGGGCTCAACGTCTAAAGGACCACACTCATGCTCAGTATGACTTTACTGTTAAGGTATAGTCCCTCAGTAACCAATTATCCAGTTGGAATATACCCTGCGCAAACCGATGCATGAAAGGTACCATCCATTGAAGCCATTGAATTGTGTGTGAAACCAGTGACCAACAATTAATTATCTGGGCAAATATAAGCATGGACAATAGCACCTATCAGACTGCGTGTAAAAGCATTTGCCTGTACACAGAGGTAGGAAAGATCAACTCAGTATTCCTCAGTTCAAGTTAGTGAAAAGATAGTTAACCCCTTAAGGACAGAGCTTCGGAAGCTTGTCTTTCACTTAATGACAACAGCATTTTTTGCTGTTTGCGTTCAACTGCAATTTGCATTTTACTAATTTATTGCACCGACGCATATTATATACCTTTTTTTAAAGGACAGAAAAGGCTTTAATTTGATGTAACATATATATACATAAATGCTTATTTATTATAAAAAAAAATACAGAAAAATGCAAAAAAAATGAAAAATGTTGAGGTTTATTTACAGTTTTTGCAATAATAATGTGTGCACAATTAGTGCAGGTTAAGGAAAGTAATTAAAAATAAATTCATTTACCGTATATACTCGAGTAGAAGCCGAGTTTTTTAGCACATTTTCTGTGCTAAAAAACCCCAACTCGGCTTATACTCGAGTCAATAGTCTGTATTATGGCAATTTGCCCCCTCCCTGCTATGCATCAAAATTAAATAATAAATAATAATAAAAAATAATAATAATTAAATTAAATAAATAAAAATAATAATAAATAATAATAAAAAATTTTTTTGAATAATAAAAAAAAAAAAGAATTGCCCACCCCCCACCAAGGCTCTGCAACACACACACACAACACTCATACACACACACTGCATTCATACACACACTGCACTCATACACACACTGCACTCATACACACGCTGCACTCATACACACACGCTGCACTCATACACACACGCTGCACTCATACACACACGCTGCACTCATACACACACTGCATTCATACGCACGCTGCACTCATACACACGCTGCACTCATACACACGCTGCACTCATACACACACGCTGCACTCATACACACACGCTGCACTCATACACACACGCTGCATTCATACTCACACTGCATTCATACACTCACACTGCATTCATACACTCACACTGCATTCATACACTCACACTGCATTCATACACACGCTGCATTCATACACACGCTGCATTCATACACACGCTGCACTCATACACACGCTGCACTCATACACACACGCTGCATTCATACACACACACTGCATTCATACACACACTGCATTCATACACACACACTGCATTTATACACACACACTGCATTCATACACTCACACTGCATTCATACACACACACTGCATTCATACACTCACACTGCATTCATACACTCACACTGCATTCATACACACGCTGCATTCATACGCATGTTGCATTCATACACACGCTGCATTCATACACACGCTGCACTCATACACACGCTGCACTCATACACACACACTGCATTCATACACACACACTGCATTCATACACACACTGCATTCATACACACACTGCATTCATACACACACACTGCATTCATACACTCACACTGCATTCATACACACACACTGCATTCATACACACACACTGCATTCATACACACACTGCATTCATACACACACTGCATTCATACACACACACTGCATTCATACACTCACACTGCATTCATACACACACACTGCATTCATACACACACACTGCATTCATACACACACACACACTGCATTCATTATACACACACTGTAAATACATATTCAATTAATATATTTTTTTTAGGATCTAATTTTATTTAGAAATTTACCAGTAGCTGCTGCATTTCTCACCCTAGTCTTATACTCGAGTCAATAAGTTTTCCCATTTTTGGGGGGTAAAATTAGGGGCCTCGGCTTATATTCGGGTCGGCTTATACTCAAGTATATACGGTAGTTGTTCTGATTTACAGAATATATAATGTGTCTGGGATTTTAAGATTTTAAGGTTTTTTTCGTAGTTACAGGTCACAAAGCACAAGGAGTAAAATAAACTTTTAATGTGGAGCGATTTTAGAAATTGGTATGTTTGTCTTGTAAGCTTAATAGCCATAAAAGAAAACAAAATTGCCACACAAAAGTATATATTTATATAAAGTAGACACCGCAGGCTATTTACCTAAGGTTTTTTTGACACTTTCTACGTAGCCATTTGATCGCCAACCTCTGCTAAATATTGGAGTAAAATTGTGTTTTTGGGGGGGTTTTGCCACACAAACTTATAACAAAGAACTTCTCATGTGTATTTTGTAAAGTTGGTATGTGCTATTCCTGCACAAAGTTTTATTATGTGTTCAGTTACTTCTGCTGAGTACAACGGTACCCCCATTGTATGTCTTTGGCACTATTTCGTGAAGCTACAGTGCCATATAGGAGACCTGTCCTTTTCAGTATTCACAGTCGAATTTTGAGAGACGGATTTAATGAGCCTATGCTTCCATTTGGGGTATTATAACAGTTTGACTGTTCAAAAAAAAAGTAGACACTCCAGGGTATCTCATAAGGTGCATATTGTGCCTTAGCATGCCCCCATTTTTCCACCAATATATGCCAAAGTATGTGGTAAAAAATTATTTTGGCCATTTTTTTACATACGGATTGCATTTCTGCTGGGCATTTTGTATATTTCATATGTGCCACTAAGTTCAAACCAAATTATGCTCAGCTAAGTCTTCTGAGTAAAAAGACACCCCCAATGAATGTCTTTGGCACTATTTCGTGAAGCTACAGTGCCATATAGGAGACCAAGCCATATCAGTTTTTACCGAACTTTGAATTTTGACACTGGGCCTATGTGAAATTTCCAAAAATCTTCGCAGGTTTTAAATTCAAACTACCCCACAAAGGCCTACCATTTCTTAAAGTAGACACCCCAGGGTATTTCAAAAGGCATATTGTGAACCTTAGCGTGGGATCATTTTTCCGCTAGCTTGTACCAAGTGTAGTGGTAATAAGCGTTTTTTCTGCCTTTTTGACACACAAAGTGAGTTTGCACAGTATATTTTGCAAACCTTATGTGTACTACCACTGTATAATACTTCATATGTTGCTCAGCTATGTCTGCTGAGTACAAAAATACCCCCGTATGTACCTTTGCCAGGTATATGTGGACATCGGAGGGGCAGATTTGGGACACAGCCATTCCATTTTTTTTCAAACTTTAAATTTTTACGCTGTGCCCATGTCCCATTTTAGAGTATTTTACCAGGCTATATAATCCAAATAACCCATGAAGCCATACCATTTCTTAAAGTAGACACCCAGGGTATTTCAAAAGGCATATTTTGAACCAAAGCGTGGGATCATTTTTCCGCTAGCTTGTACCAGGTGTAGTGGTAATAAGTGTTTTTTCTGCCTTTTTGACCCACAAAGTGAGTTTGCACAGTATATTTTGCAAACCTTATGTGTGCTACGACTGTATAATACTTCATATGTTGCTCAGCTATGTGGTCTGAGTACAGCAATACCCCGTATGTACCTTTGCCAGGTATATGTGGATGTTGAAGTGGCACATTTGAGACGCAGCCATTCAGTTTTTTTTCTAACTTTGACGTTTTATGCTGTGTCCATGTTCCAATTTGGAGTAGTTTAGATGGTTGGTTATTGAAACGTCCGCACAAACACATACTATTTATTAAAGAATACACCCTGGGGTAATTCAAAAGGCATATTTTGAACCTTGGCGTGGGATCATTTTTTCTCTAGTTTGTTCCAGGTGTAGTGGTAATGAGCGTTTTTAAATGTATTTTTTTTACTTTTTAAAAAAAAATTTAAACTTTTGTTTTGCTTATTAATTTTCTTAAAGTTTCCTAAACTTTCTTAAATCTTTTTTTTTACAGATTTAGCATTTTTCTAAGCTTTTTCTTTACCGTTAACCCCTAACTATCAGTAAGCAGCACTAACAGTAAATTCCCCATTTTCCCATAACTTCCACCCACCCTAGCTAGCAAAATATTTAATTAAACAATATTTAAATTAGTTAATTAAATACATTTAACCCCTGAGGGTTAAAAAATTAAAAAAGTTAATCGTCAGGGGTTAAAAAAAATTAGATCACAGTATAATACTGTGATCTGTATTTTGATCACTGTAGGCAGTGATCGACTGGCAGGGAAGGGGTTAATTTTTATTTGGACTGGATAAAGGGGGGGTTATTTTTTACTTAAACGTTATTAAAACTTTTTTAAATTAATTTTTTAACTTTTTAAAGCTTATTTTAAAACTTTTTTTAACGTTAACCCCTAGTTAGCTTAACACTAAATCCCCCAATTCCCCACTAACTTCTACCCTCCCCAGCTAGCTAAATGTATAATTTTTAAATATTTAAATTAATTAATTTAATAAATTTAACCCCTGAGGGTTAAAAAAAAAAATTAACCTTCAGGGGTTAAAAAAAAAAAAGTCAGATCATAGTAAAATGAAATCCCTCCCAATTGATCACTGTAGTCAGTGATCAATTGGCAGGGAAGGGGTTACTTTTTTATTAAACTGGGTAAAGGGGGGTGGGATTTTAATTAAACTTTATTTTTTTTTTTACAGGGGGCAGGATCAGCACTGATCCGTCTCCCTGCACTTCACAGTGAACCTGGAAGTGCAGGGAGGCAGAAGGTGAGTATACACAGCACATGTGCTCGCTCTGACATGCTGCAAGAGCGGGCACATGAGCTGGGACAGCCGGATCCGGTGCTCCCGGTCTGCCTCTAATACAGAGGCAGACCGGAGCACCATTAACCCCGCGATCGCCGCGATTGCGGCGATCTGGGGTTAATTTTAACGGGTGACGGACCTCGTCCGTCACTCGTCATTAAGGGGTTAAACGAGGCATTGTCTTACTTAGTGTCCAATGACTTACACAATACCTTGTAGGAAGATCATGGGACGACTTGCAAAGGCAGCAGACAAGAGAACTGCAGGTTTTGCAAGTTGTTTCTAGATATAACTTCAATTTAAAAAATACATAATTAAATGCATTCATGTTTTTATCGGGAGGTATATTTACTAAGCAGTGATTTTATTAAATTGTATTTTTTTTTGTCTTTGGGCAGTGGATTGTCCCGTTTATACTTTTATGTAGTAATAATAATACAGTTTACTAAACAAGTTTTTGTAGAAGAAAGATTAAGTACCCTTTTTGTGAGTTTAAGGATTTATTTTTTCAAATTTCAAATTGTGAATTAAAGTCGATTTCCAAGTTTCCACGTTTCCATGCTCTCTAAACTGGATCAGTTTAAAATTGGGGCACATATTTTGTATCCATTAGACAAGTAGTATATATTTAATAAGTAAATGAATCGTAGCTTTTTCTTAGATATACATTTTATTTAACCTGTTACCCTCAATGGGTAAAAAAACAAACCTACGTGGTAGTGATAATTTAATAGTGACACAATAAAGATGACTTGCCGTTAAGGTCATCACCAGGGCCGGCGCGTCCATAAGGCGGCACAGGCAGCATAGCCGCCTTAGGGTGCACCGGCTCTGGGGGCGCAAAATTCCAGTGACCGGCAGGAGGGAAGTGCTCCCTCCTGCCAGGTCACCTTATGGATCCCCGGAGCGGAGCGGCGTGGCGTGCGGCTGAATAGGATTCCGAGGCGGCGAGGGAGCTCTGATCTCTCTGATCTGCTCCCTCGCGCGCCTTTTGCTGATGCCGCGGGAGCCGGAATATAACATCATATTCCAGCTCCCGCAGCATCAGAAAACAGCCTGCGAGGGAGCAGATCAGAGAGATCAGAGCTCCCTCACCGCCTCGGAATCCTATTCAGCCGCACGCCTCCCAGCAGCCCCACTGGACCACCAATGAGAGACCCACACCAGCTCTCCAGGTAGGGAGGCTGGGTGGGAAATTTAAATTAAATTCACATTATTAATTACTGGGAGTGTGTATGTGTGTGTGCATGTGAGTGTGTCTGTCAGTGTGTGTGTGTGCATGTGAGTATGTGTGTATGTGAGTTTGTGTGTGAGTATGTGTGTCTGTGAGTTTGTGTGTGTGAGTGAGTGTGTCTGTGAGTATGTGTGTCTGTCAGTGTGTGTGTGTGAGTATGTGTGTCTGAGTGTGTGTGTGTGTGTCTGTCAGTGTGTGTGCATGTGAGTATGTGTGTGAGTATGTGTGTGTTTGTCAATGAGTCTGTCAGTATTTGTGTGTCTGTCAGTGTGCGTGTGAGTGTCTGTCAATGAATGAGTGTGTCAGATAAGTGAGTCTGGCTGTCAGAGACAGAGACAGAGTCTGTGTGTTTGTCATTGAGTGTGTGTGACTGTCAGTGTTTATACACCCCTGACTGTAGCGTGGCCAAGCGGAGTGTACCGTGGTACAGGAACTTCTGTTTCCTGTATCTGGCAGGACTGACAGGAAAATTTCACTGTACCGGGATTCGCTCTGCTCAGCCACGCTACAAGAAAGGTAGGAGGATACCAGGAAGGGGAGGGGACCACTATGGGGATGGGTGGCGCACCAAGGGACAGGGAGAGGAGAGATACACTGAGGTACAGGAGAAGGAGGGAGGGGGGAGAGGAACACTAAGCGACAGGGAAAGGAGGAGAGAGGGGAGAGGAACAGTAAGGGTCAGAGAAGTGTGGGGACCATTAAGGGACGGGGAGAGGGGCTGGATGTGAAAGAAACACACAGCGGGGCTTGAGTAGGAAAGAGACACACACAAAGGAGCTGGGAAGAGTAAAAGACACAAAGGGGCTGGGAGAAAAGGAGTCACACAAAGGGTCTGGGAGGAGTAAGTGTCAGGGTTCTCACCGTGACCTCCAGACGGGGTCGCCCCTTTAGTGCCCGAAGACGGATTTGACCCTAAGTGCTCTGCAGTCCTGGACCTGCTCTCTTACCTCTGAGCCACCATATCAGCTCAAGAGATAGCCAGAAGTCTATCTTGCCTTATTCCCAGCACTGGGGGCTGGACATTATTCTGTGGCTGCTTCAACGATCCTAGCACACCTCCGGCTGATCACCAATTAGCCAGGTATAAGACACTGCCTCTCCCTAAGGGCAGTGTCAGTTCATTGACTCTGGTTAGAGTATTGCTGTTCCATGTTCCAGTGTTCTCCTGACCTTGGATTGATATTCGTTTGTACCCTGACCTCTGGCATCACCTGACCTCGGCTCTCTACTCGTATCTCCTGATTTCTGGCATCCTCTGACCACTGGCTTACCCACGACTATTCTCCTGGTTATTCCTTTTCTGTACTGCGACTTCGAGCATTAACCTACACAGACTCACAGGCCAGGTGAGTTCTTCCTTGACCACCTTGGCCTGTGTTTAATTGCAAGGGTGAGCATATCTCTGCATATTGGACTCCCAGCAAGGTAAGCCGTGACAGTAAGACACACAAAATGTGGGAGGATGTAAGAGTCATACAAAGAGGAGAGAGAGGAGACACACAAAGGCAAAAATAGGAGATAAAATACACTAAAGGGAGTCAGATATTTAAAGACGGGATAAAAAACACAAAAGGGAGGCTAAGAGGAACACAGGTGGAGATGTTTTGGGGGGGGCGGAAAAATGCATCTTCGCCTATGTACCCCAAATTCTTTGCACCGGCCCTGGTCATCACACATTGTAGATTTCTGGTTCCTCTGCAAATGATATCTAAATTCACTGCTCTAAGCAGACTTGGCACCAGCAACAAAATATGGTTACAGTCAATTCACAAGAATGATTTCAGCATCTCTGAGTACGTACTGTACCAACTGTTCATGTTCCCAAGAAACTGGAGGAAGCCAAGATTGCAGTGAATGAGAAAATAGATTTTATACTTATACATAAAATGTGATATATGTGTATGTACATCACCAAAACATTAAAAAAATATCGAAATTATTTCATGATTTCATAAATAAAATTTCGTATTTTTTCGTACTGGTCATTGTAGATTACTCCCCAGTTTTAAATACAAAAAAAAAATTTAAAAATCGTAATCGGCACAGTTTGAATGAAATGTGTATGTTTTAAAAGCATTTCTTAAAATGGAATAACTGTAGTTTGAATGCTAATTGCCAATTACCCACTTAGGTTTTCATTTTTTATAATGTCTTAAAAAAAAAAAAGACAGCTAAAAATAATAATAATAATAATAAAAAAATATCAAATAGTTTCTTGGATGCTTGATGTCTTGGTTTGAACCTTGCTACTATAATCTCACAATAGATTTTGCTTTTAACAATTCAAGACTGAGCTACTGTTTTGTATCTGTTTTCAAGTTTTATCACGTCACTCTGTGTTAGCCACCTGCTTCTATCTCCATTCACTCTCATTCTCGTTCTTGCAGTCTAGACCTGATTTCCTACTGAAATGATTAGAGAAACTATGGGTCACGTATAAAGTCTTGGTAAATGTTTGATGTTGTTCCCCAATTTTTTTTATTTATTTTTTTAATTCTTTCTTTTTTCTTGAACAACAAGCGTGCAGAGCCACGACAGCAGCTGCAGGCAATTTTATAGCATTTCAGCGTGTGGCAGTTTAGACAACACATTTTTGTATAACATGAGACTAACAGGCTATATAAAACATCAATATTTTATGGTAAACATGCTAGGTTAGATATTATGCATATGCCATAGCAAATTGTGCGTAAGAGTACGGTAAGGTGTGTAGCCTTGCATTTTTGAGTGAGGAAAACTTTTATGCTTAAGTCAGTGATAGTGCGATATTAAGTGTAAGGAGAAGTAAACAGTTATTCCATAAGTTTTAAACAGGTTTGGGCTGCCCCAGTGGTTAGATCTAGCTGGTAATATATTGCTGAAGCTGTTAGTTTCTAGACAGATAAGAGATAAAGGCAAAAACTCAGCATAGCTTACGAGAGTGACAGGTTAAGGACTGTAGCTGTGTGTTAAGCTAGCGTGCGGAGAGCAGTTCTTATATTTGGAGGCATGGTGAATAAGTCCGTCTATGGGGAATTATGCCTGACAGACTCCAGTCTTATGCCTCCACTCATCCGATCCCTTCTGGGTGCCAGGTGCGATCCCCAAGAACCCCCGTCACCTGGAGTGTCAGAGGCATGGAGCTAGATAGATGCCAGGCGTCCAGTGGGCGTTGGCGGAGGTTTGCGTTGCCAGGTGGTCGGCGCTGTACTGGTGGGCAGGGTGCTTCTGGTCCGGATCTGAGTCGTGGTGTCGTGGGGTGATGGTGGCTGCCAGCCTTGGAGCAGGTTTTTCGTATCTGCCTGTGCCCCCGGCCCTGACGTCTGCGCCTTTTTAGGGAGCCGCCAGCGGTTGATATTCTGCTTATGCCCTTAGGGCGTGAGATTGCCGGGGGTGTAGGGTTGTTCCCCTACTTTAGCCACTCACACAACTATTGCAAACTTGGTTCCACAATGTTTTCTGTGAAAATAATCTGGATCAATTAAGTGACTTTGCTGAAATTTGACTTCCAAGTTCAACTTGAAACATGAAAGTTGTCCATAAAATAGGCGAATTTAGCTGATTTTACGAATTATTACGAATTATTACGAAAAGCACATGCTAAACAGTTACAAATAAATGATATTCAACCATTTAAATGTGAATTCATTATATGCATCTATTTAACATTTTAAACAAAAATTTATTTAAAGGGATTTTACGGATAATGCATATTGAGTTGCATGGGCTTTAGCAATTTAAGGATTGCACCCTCTATGATTTTTGCTAATTAGTGTGCCTTCCTGCAGTTTTTGTTTTGTAAGTCCACTTTATGATGTCATTTTTATTTCCTTATGTGATTCCTCCACAGTGTTTTTATCCTGGTATCATTTTTATGTATATTATGTATATATTTTGCAGTACGCCATTTAGTACATTTTTGTTCCCGTTATGTTCGTCTGATTTCTTGACTCAAATCAGTTTTCATTACCAAAATTCGGCTGTGCCAACATATGACCGTAATTCAGTCGTCATAAAAACTTTATGTTTTTCAACAAATTTGTTCAGCCAAACAGAATTTTCTAACCATGCATAAGTCTACTACTGTATTTATCTCTTCTCTATTGATTTTATATGGGAGCAGATTAAACATATATGCTCTGTTTAATGCTAATCGTGTTGTGTAGTTTGCTAACTATTGTTATGTCAAATATTGACCTCGATTATAGACAGCGTATTTTAGATCAGTCACCCCATACGTATTTGTGTTTCTATTTATATTAATGTGAGGATTTGGAGGAGTTAACTTTAGATGTAGACAGTCCCCTGCTGATTTGGTAATAAGTTAGAAATGCATCTGAATATCAATAGCTTGCTGCGGACTTAGGTAACCCCGCTGAGCTTTCCGCCTGCCAAATCTACAGGAGGTAATCAGCCTGACCTCTATGACCTTCCTGAGGCTGTTATTGGTCTTATATGCACAAGACTGTTTTCATGCGATGGCTACGTGCGAATGTAAAGCTATGCCCCAGTCAGATGCTTAAAGAGATTCATGTCATCCAACATACTCATTAACAGCTCTGTAAGGCAACATTATGGAATTATGTTTCATTTTTTGTTTGTGTAGGGGCTTAAAAAAAACCAAGAATATTCCACGAAGAGCCTCATCTTCTGATTTTTAAGGGGTATTAAAATAAATCAATGATTGTAAACATTTCGTACACATTATTAGCAACAGCTCCTGGTGTTGCCAGATTATTTCTTGATTGTGTTTTTAGAAATAAGTGAAAATCAGATGCATTTTCTTCACATATTTATCTCATTAGCTATTTCATATATTATATACACAATACAATCTTTTCCATGTTTCTTTAAATACAATGCAAAAGAAAAATATTTTTTTTTGTTGTTTTTTTTTTTTAAAGCCTCTATTTATTATTTCTCTAAGGAATAAATTAATATTTTAGAATAATCTCCCTTTTAAATAGTGGATTGTGTTTTACACACTGTTACACATAACAGTTGACATGCCTTACAAAGTATTTGTTCTCCTACTATGATGTACAGTTTTATATGTCAGCAGCTCAATGTATTCACCAGAATAAGAATATGCCAAATCAGATTATATTTTACAATGGCACATGCACGGGACAATAAACCTCCTCTATTGCTGTTACAATTTTTTCCTTTTAATCATTTTTTTCCATCTATGCAGAAGATCCCGTTGTAGTTGTGTTTTAATCCCATTGAGTGCATTTAAGGACAATTGTCAGCTTTAGGAATTCGGGGGCACAGTGTGTGGACTGATTGTTATGCAGCGTAATCCGATCTACACAGAAAAAAAAACATAAAGTCTGTCGACGCTCTAATGAAAGACTTATACTAAGCAACTACTGTCCAGAAACTTTCGCCATCATACAACAATAGCCAAAGTGATGATGGCTCTTGGAATAAGAAAGAAAGTGTTTCAGGAATTCAGGGTCAATGAAAAGAGAATATTTACCCCAATAACTGTAATTATCTGTCTTCACTAAATTAGTTCCAAACATATAAGAACTAAACTTTTTATCTAATATGCACACAGAAGCATTTGTGTTTTATAATAAACTCAACACAATTCTTCTAGAGTGTTTCCCCAAATTCTGGATGCATTTTGTTTTTGACTTCTTTCTTCTGTCCTGACAGCCTATTGTTGCGCATTGTGTGATGTTACATTATAATTACTTCCCTTCCCCTTTGTGTCACTTTACCCCACTCCCTCTAGCATGTAAGCTCATTGAGCAGGGCCCTCAACCCCTCGGTTTCTGTACGTACAACTTGTCTGGTTACAATTACATGTTTGTTAGTCCACCGATTGTAAAGTGCTACGGAATTTGTTGGAGCTATATAAATATAATACTAAAAATAATTCAGTGTAGTGGTGGCCCGTTGTACATCAGTCTGCCGAGAACACATCTCAATGGTACCATTTTCAGCAATGTCTGTGACAACCAGTGCAGGACAATCTTTAGAGCTTAAACCTTGCATTGAGGTAGTTTGCTTTTTTGAGGAATTTCCGTGTCTCTGAAAGAATCAGTTTGTCTGTGTCATTAGATATTGCATTTGAAGACGTGTTTTTAACAAAGCATGTGATTGCATATATGAAACCAATTTTCCATTGTCTGTTCTCATGAGAGGTAGAAAACGTACAGTGATATCCCACTTTGTAATGGGGTCACCCACAGGTCCTTGTTATTTTTTTTCCAATATTTATGAAAAGCACATCGGGTGTTGGTTTACAGGTTCAAAGATATTTGCACAAGTCTGTTTTCTCTCCTCGGCACCTGGAAGATGAAGGAATAGTAGAAATACTCACAGTGAGTTAAAGGTACTGCTAATGAAGGGAAGGCTCAATAGTAACGCTTGCAAGAATCCACTCCTCTAAGGCCAAATGTTTTAGGAGAAAACTGTGTCACTATATAGATATTAGACTAAATATAAACAGTGAAGAAATACACCTGAAGATGGGGTATGTGTTCACCTACCACTGCAATAACCCTTTAAAATAAAAGATTACATAGTTGCTAAATAGTAAACGTGCTTAGATACAGTATAACTCTACTAGAGGTTGTCTGAACAAAAAGACCTAAATGGGAAAGAAAGCATTGGGATGTGAATTATGCTTACAACAAACCTTGGCGATAACGGTCAGTCTTGGACCAACCTGCTCATTGCTGAATACATTTATTTGTCTAATGTGGGACTACACTCATTTATATTGATTACTGATTAGATAACACTCTTAAAACAAATATAGAGTAGATATAATAAAGTGACAAATATTACCCAGGAAATTCCCATGGCCCAGATACCCATGGTCTGATGTTTTATGTTGTGTTGTTATGAGTGCCTAAATGTTTTTAAATACGATTTAGTCCTATGTATTGAATTGAATGTATTAATTGTCCAGGTTGTAAATGCTTTTCCCCGTCCCCACTTTTCCAGTCTTATTGTTGTCCCATCATTCCATGGACACTCCCAGACCAGCTCAAACTTGCTGCCCTGCAAGCAAATCTATTATGTTGTCCTGAGTCCTTGTTATTGTCTGTCCCCACCCTTCCTGGTTATTACAGGGCCCCATTCACACTGGTTGTAAGCTTTGTAGTGTGATTGGTTGTTATCCCAAGTCCATACTGCTAATGGTCGGCTTGGAATATGCAGTGTAATTGGTTACTATCCATAGTCCATACTGCTATTGTATGTAAATTAGGCGGTGGGGGTATAGATAGATGTGTTGTTTTCAATAAAGGTTGTTGTTCTCCTCTTCACTAAGTGTCATCTAGTGCCTGGGTGGGGGGTGCTATAATCCTTACAGCAGCATTTCTTCTGCCCTGAGAGGACTTCAGCGGAGATACTCACTTGGAGTATTGGAGTTCCGTTGCGAAGTATTTCTAATCCATTGGTTTTATAATTGAACTAGTTTGATTTGCAATCAAACTACCAAACATGGAAATCAAACAAAAGCATTTTAATGCTGCTTGATATTATATTTAGACTTACATTTACACTTTGGCACTGTCGAAAACATGTTCATGTAGAAGGCACAGCAAATGAAAGCAGTTTTAACTAAAATGCTTATGACAAAGAGGTCAAATGGCAAACCATTTGTATTGTACATGTATATAAGTACTGACGGATTCATTTCTAAAAACTGCTGGGGCACATATTTCAGGGATTTGTATTGTGTTTCTTTCTAGCTTTGAAGATAAGGCCATCGATTTATGAATATTAAGATTACTGTAAAACAACAGATGGTAAAGATTACTCAAGAATAGTCCTTGTTTTTAAATCATGACAGTGTATCGAGCATTGTAGCTGCAGGACTAGTCATCTCCACATAAATCTGGTTTTGACAAAGCTATGTGACATGTTTTATAATGCAGTCAAACACCGCTTGGAGCTTTGAGGGGGAAAAAATACTGATGCCACAGATTATGACTTGTACGATGTACGATTGCACAGTGCTTGATTCAATGTTCAGTTTGATTCTAAAAGAAAATAATCTTTACTATCTTTAAATTAATATACACATTCTAATTATATGTATCTATTTATATATAGTTAGAATACGTACATTAATTTAAAGATAGTAAAGATTGTTTTATTATCAAACTGAATATTGAATCAAAGACTGTACAAGCATATTTTGGACGTATTCATTTGCGAGCTGTACATTTTAAGATTTGTTCTGTTTATTTTGCTGCTTGTTACTTGCAGCCTGCAGTTAGCCCGGTATTATTTCACCCTTTTTTCCATAAATATCTGTTCTGTTTGGTGTTTGCTTGGTTCTAAAAATGTACCCTGCAATGGCAAACACGTACCTGTAGCATTCCTAGCTTGCTCCGAGCAGCTACTTGATTGAGCCAAGTACATTATGTTAGGGATCTACTGTACTCGTTGTAGTACTATAACATATGGAATGTCACCTCATATGCAAAGATGAAGTTTATGCATAAAAAACTTGCTCTGCCTATGATATCAATGGAAAAACATGACAGTTTCTTTAGCACCCCTAAGTTGATAACCGGTGTCTGATGTGAGCCGATCCTCTTTGCCACATATAATAGGGAGGCAGCAGCTATGAGGGTGAATCTCTGGACAAAATTAAGAAGGTCGCAACTGAGAGGACAACGAGGACCATTGTAGTTATTAAGAAACACTGGATGAACTGTGAGCATCAGGTAAAAGAGTAAAAGATGGAAGAGGAACATCATGTTTCAGGCATTGGTGGTGATCTAACACACATAACCACTTATGGTAGACCTTTTCTGGGGGAGGACACAATAAAGCCAATGGCAGTCAGCCTCATTACTGCTGTTTTACATACCCTGAGTATACAACATTCTGATAAGTAATAATCAACATACCCAGTGTTCTAAAAATAGGGTACCATAAAAGATCATGTAGGCCAACTGTTCTCATTGACATGTTTTATCATGTAACCATTCAGCATCATATTTTAGGCCCAAACAGATCAATACTGTAGGTATAACTCCTGTGTCAGATCTATGAGCTATACTTATCATAATGACATATTGTTCTAATGTGCTATTGTGAGAATAGTTATTGTCTTGACATTTATGTTGATATGCGCATTCTTTTATTATGATATTGTTCACCACTGTTATACTGTGATTGTTTGATGTTAACATCCATCTATATAATTACAGTGTTTGACCAATAAATGTTATAAATGTCAAAATATATTGATTAGAATTCATTAAGAGTTGCCAGTAATCAGTTTTGTTCCTTCCCTGCAGATTACAAAATAACGGTTGCAGGAAAATAACATCAGCCGGTTGAGTTTTGGAGAAAGGACTGGGCAATCCAGCTCCCAACAAGTTATTGTCTTCACACCCAACCTCAAACTACAGGACAACATTATTCTATAATGCAGCAGTTGGGAAAATCCCATGGACAGTCCATTGGATTGTTCATAATTATCTCTGCTAAGTTCTCCTTCTGCAAATGCAAGTTTGTTTAAAGGTTTTTAAACAGGTGATAGTTCATGGTACTGACTATCGCAACCAAGTGTCTATGGTCTCCATTCCACAATGTTTTATACCTTTCTCCAGCCAAATGGACAATGCCGAATTTACATATCAGCATTAGCAAATGGGTTTTGGACAATACCTTTTCTTGGAGAAAGAGATCACAATGTATTTTTTGACGGAGTGTTGCACATGGAAAATTATTACAAAATTCTCAGAATTTTCAGATTCTTTCAATAAGTTATTAATAGTTTGTTTCATTCAGGAAAGGACTGACTGTAGTATAAGGGAATACAGGTGTTTGAAATGTATCCCTAGATCTTCAAATATTCTAAAAGACAATATTTTTTGTTACTATTTTAGACTGATAATCTATATTTTGTAAGGTGAGAGAAAGGACCAGTAAATTCCAAATACATATATATCTATTCAGAACAAAAAAATGGGGGAAAAGCACCCAATACACATATATGAAAAATATTAACAACCTGGAAATATAACCCAGAATCCGTGGATCAATACAAGATCTATAATAATAACAAACAAAACATAAAGCGTAATACAGTAAAAAAAAAAATGAAAAAAATATATATGGTGTAAGTAGAAAACGGATGATAAGTCAGACTTCTCGCCCCACCAGGGGTTAAAATGAGTGTCGAAAATCTCAGGTGGTGACAATTCCTTAATTTATATATGAAAAGGAAAAAGACTGCACATAGTGAGGTATCATAAAAACCAAAAAAGTATTTATTAGATTGCACTTACAGACAGGAAGAAAATCATAGGCATAGAAAATCACAGGCATATCTCCATAGAAGGTGTAACTGGCAGCAGCTTAGTATGGTCTTGAAATTCCAAGAGCAGCAAAGTGGAGAGTAAAAACGAAAAAACAAAGAACCAAAGTTACATAAATATATAAAACAAAATCCATAAAAGTCCTTATAATGTAGTAAAATCCAACGTGTTCCGTCCAATCAATAGGGGACGGCCTCAGGGATGATGCCACAGAGACCATTAATTCCCCAAAAACAAATGACTACTCTTAAAATATAAAAGCCGTGTTCCGAATCATGTTTTATATCTCCAGTAGAATACTACATCAGTCCTAATGCCTCTTTGTGTTCTGACACTGACAATTGGGGCTTTTGAGTGGCTGAACCCCTTGCAAAGCATTAGAGTTCACAAATATTCATTAAGATATTAACTGATATTCGCTATGTGAGAACTCTACTACAATATAAAATTCAAGCTTAGTAACTGCTTGTAAATTAATTCATTCACATGACGTTTGTTTTAGCAGTCCATTGTTTTTAATTATTGCTTTTTGCTGTTATCTTTGTGCGTGGAAACGTCTTGACTTCCATGAAGACTTTTGTATTTCCAAGTATTTTTTACATGCAGAACATTGAGCTACATAGGGAAAATGGATTCTGAGCTTGGTTATGGGAACAGGTGTTCATTTACATGCCTCATAAATGAGTATAATAATGTACAGTTTCTTCCTGATTTCATTTGTTACCTAATTGCCAGTTTGCAAAGTGCAAGAGATGAAACCTTCATTTCTATGATTGCTAATCAATGTAGATGAATATAGATATGTGATATATGCAAAACAGCGTGTTATAATAACATACACATGCATAAATATCCAAAGATAAGTGCGTTTGGATACTTCAGGTTCCTCAGATGTTGTTGATTGCACACAATTTGTAATGTCTATTAATAAGGCAGTGCTTTAGTGTAAATAAAGGATTTCAGTTGAAATTGGCAGGTTTTACAGTGAATAGCTGTAGAATTCCCTTGAAAGAAGATTTCAAGCACCATAATCACAACAGTTTGTGCTGTAGTTGTTATGATTCCAGGATTTCCCTGGCATCGCCTCTCCCACTGTAAGGAGTTGAACTGTTTTGAAATGTTTTGTCTTCTTACCTGGGGAGAGGGCACCTCTTGGCACTATAACCTCTTCAGAAAGCTATGGTTATGGTATGGTACTGGTAAGTGTTCCAAGGCACAATAGGCCGTCACGTAGCATAGTAAACCAGAGAGAAATTGCAGACTTCATACCCTAATGGCATCACCAAAATCATTTTGATTGATGGAGTCACTTACTAGAGCTACTTACACCGACTTTACCTCCTTATCAATGCCCGTCTGTGGTTTCTGCACTTGTAAACACAGTCTAATTCCATTGATATTTGGCTTTGACTCAACTTTATCAAGTTATTTGTGTATCCTGATTTCTGTTCTGCTGACCTGAAATTATGTTTTTTTATTACTTTGCTAGTTGTATGCCCATCTACTGTATGAAGCAGTAGAACTAATAGTTTAGACCAGGCAATGCAACCTTTGGCACTCCAGATGGTTTGGACTACACCTCCCATGATGCTTTGCCAGCATTATATGTGTAAGAGCATTATGGGTGATGTAGTCCACAACATCTGCATCGCCGAAGGTTGCCTGCACCGTGTTTAGACTACCTCACTTTGATAAGGAACTGACCTATACTTTGAGCAGTGGGGGAACTCCTGCTGGTGCAGCTGGTAAGGTTGCACCATGGCCCGCACAGGGTTATTATTTTCTTTATTCCTTCTCAGGGGCCCAGTCGCATGTCACTGCCCTCTAAGAGCCTGATCGGTCAGACAGCTGATCACTTCCTCCCATCTTCACACAGAGTGCCGAGGAGAAGATGGCTCAAGCAGAATTGAGTGAAGTTTCAATGGGACAAAATCCTTCCTGAGATGTTTGCAAACCTGGTGCACAACTACAAAAAAGGTCTGACCTCTGTGGTTGCCAACAAGGGTTATGCCACCAAGTAGTAAGTCGAAGGGGTTAAATACTTGTTTCACTCATTGTTTCACTCATTGACATGCAAATCACTTTATAACTTTTTGACATGCATTTTTCTTTTTTTTCTTTTCTTTTTTGTTATTCTGTCTCTCACTGTTAAAATACACCTAACATTAACATTATAGACTGATCATTTCTTTGTCAGTGGGCAAACGTTCAAAATCAGCAGGGGATCACGTACTTTTTTCCCCACTGTATGTGTGTATCTTTGTGTTAATGTGTATGTATACTTGTGTAAGTATGTATGTATTGCAGTGAATGTGCATACATACAAGCAATCAAACAACAACACAACATGCAAAACATGTCTGGATCTAACACAAATATTACATACAAGCACACCCCGGCATTCAAACTCCAAAATGATATACAAACACACCCCTTTACTCAAACACAATAGTACACACAAATGAACACCTGCATTTACATCTAAACACGCTCTTGCCGCGCATGCACTTTCAACCGATGACGGCAGAAGAAGGAGGAGATTCCCCAGCGCCGAGGGAGCCCGGCGCTGGAGAAAGACAAGTGATTAACCCCTTCCTCACACTGCAGCCCGGTGGGAGGGGGACCATGAGGGTGTGGGGGACCTATTAATACTATAGAGCCAGGAAAACTAGTGTGTTTTCCTGGCACTATAGTGGTCCTTTAACACAAGTACACCAAGGTATTCCAATGGCAACAGTACACACAAATACACCCCTACATGCACACATAAACTCTGTGCAAAAACATGCTTACATTGAAATGCACAAACACTGATCACAAACACAACCCTTTAGGAATGGACAAATAGTAGACCCCACCTGGTACAGCATTATTGGAGTTGTACGACAGATGCCGATCTACCTTTTGGCCACTCTTGCACTAGAGTGGGGGCCAAAAAATTTGTTCCACTAGGGCCCTCACTATATTAGTTCCACCACTGACTTTAAGTAGGAACCTGTCAATCTTGACATACAGGAGTGAGGGTACAAGTCCTGAGAAAAGTCTGTTTCATATTTAATCGTTTGAAAGACCAGTGAGTGCTCTCTTATATGTATCAACATTTTATTTTTCACTTTCCATTGAGCTATTTAACAGATAGATGAGGAAAAGTCAAGTTAGGTAAAACGTAAAGTTGAATGACGATATTACAGGTTTTACTGGTCTGTACAGAAACAAAACTCGTTCAATAATAACTATACAAATACAGTGAAAGTTCATACTGTGTAAATGTTTCAAATCTGTTTTCGAAATTCATATCTATATCTCTATTAAACCAATATAAATGTGCACTGTGGGTGCCTGAACAACTTTAATGATTGATGCTTTTTTGGGGGGAAGTTAGGAGGGGGCGGCAAAAGGCATCTACGCCTGTGTACCCAAAAATCCTTGCACCAGCCCTGTGCATTTTATTGCTCTTTACATCATAATTAACTTGGATTCATAGGCATAGCTAAAGGCTGTTCATATTGTGCAAAACAACAAACAAATAAAAATATGTTGTAATATAACTCCACCCTCTGTTCTATTGCTTATAGCAGGAAGTGAAATACACACTCTAACCAGAAATGTAGTAAACTCTCTGTCTCCTAGCAACCCCTGCATTTTGAATGACAAAATCCAAAAATGTTGCAGTCAGAATTCATCATGTATGTTTCAAATCCACGCTTGACAGTCCCTGTTTTCAGTGAAAATCAGAAGAGACAGATGAGATCCCTGGAAAAGCCTTCAAAAGCTTGAGATTTAGATGATCTTTTTTTCTTTTATTTTTAGTGGACATTTTCATAAAATGTCTGTTTTATGTAATGCATTAGATAAATGTTAAGTCCACCCCTAAGTGTACCTTTAAGATGTGTTAATGCCTTAATTTAATAATGTACTTGGCCATGAATCGATATATTGTGAGACAATCATATAGGCAAGCTCCTGGCAGCAATGTTACAGAGTCAGCCATCCATGATCATATTTGCTAAGGGAAAAATAAACTACATGTCATCCCACTAGTAACCAAATACCGTAGCTGTAATTACCTGTTTCCATGGTTACAGGTGTTGACTTGTGGAGTGTGAGCGACAGCCATTTTATCTCTGGAGAAAGAAACTAGTATTCCTAAACCACAACTGCAACATTTTTATTTTTTATTTTTTTTTGTTTTAAATATGTTTATTGATGTTGCAAACATAAGAGCGTGTGCAGACATTTTACGAATCTGAGAATAACATATGGTTGCCTGCGCAGAGGCTGATAAATCAGAATAAACAAACAATAGAGTAATTAAGATGTACATCGACTTCGCAACATTTGGTTTATCTAAGGCATTTGACAGATATAGTAACGCATTTTACAGGCTTATTAGTCCTCTTAGCAATACCCTTGTCTAACTGCGCGTGATATGGCGCTTTCGGCGTGGGTAGCCATGTATGTAATTTATTAAACATGCAATTAATTGAATTAAGTGTATATAATCTTCATAACAGTTATTTTTTCAGATAAAGCCCAAATCGTGTCTGTATTGCGCCTGATAGCATTGCGCCTGACTTAAAGGCTCTTTTTACGTCTAGTAGCATGTCAACATGGGCGCGGCGTAGACACTCGGCCTAGGCCAGTTGTTACCTGTGCATAGGCACGTCTATCATGTCAATTAATGTACTGCGACCTGACTTAATATATCTAAGTATGTGTTTCATATACTTCCCTTCTAGGGCATAGTGTATGCTTTATATTTCTCTAGTACTATACAACAGAGTATGCTGAACCATCATTTAAACATGTAATTGATCACTTTCTTTGGCCTCTAAGGGCAATGCTGCTTGTCAGGCTTAATATGCTGTAAATGAAACTGCTGTGCAGAAATACATTATGCAGCTATCTGTTGAACTAGTATGCAAAAGTAGGCTTCCTGGTTATGTAGCTTGTAGCCACGCTTTGTGGGCTTAAACATATATATGCCTTAATAATTATTTAAAGAAATCTAATAGCGCAGAGAAACTGTAAGTAATCTCTAGTCTTATACGTAGTTAACATGTAGCATAGAAATTAAACCAACACTTATGCAGCCTGTGTATAAAAAGTAATTGTAGTTGGCCTGCGAGATAGGTGGCAGCCATCTAGCGGAGCTTATGCAATACTGGGTACTTTGATGCAGATAACGCTCCCATACCATCCTTGCGTATTTATAGCTAAAACATATAGAGCAATCAAAATAAGTGGCAAGAAAGAGAAAAGAAAAGCGAAAAGAAATAAAAACTAAACAACCAAGATGGCAATAGCCTAGGACTCTGTGGTGATCAGATTAGGGCCGTCCATGACACAGCTACCGTGTGACCCCAGTGTGCCGGGTCTCCTTCCGTCCTTCCCGTTCCGGACTCAGCCCACCGGCAAGGCTTTCCGTGGCCCTGTGGGCACTCAGAGGCAGAGTCTGTTTGCAGGACCCCCACACCTAGAGTCCGAGAAACATCCGCCTCCTGCACCTCCCCAGCACCTCTCAAGCCTCAGCGGAGTGTGTGCCCCCCCATCCCTTCTGGCGCCGGCCACATACTTGGGGGGGGGGTGCGCGCCTCCCCAGGCCACCGGTCTGCCGGAAAGGCCCACACGCCCCCGGTCCACCGGGCTCGCAGCACCCGGGGCAGGTCCAGCCGAGGACCACCACAGACTCGGCCGGTCAGGGCTCCCACTCCTCCAGTGGGCCGTCAGTCGGGGGAGTCCATCCGGGTGCCAGCAGCATCTTTGGCCACCCGCTCTGTCCAGGTTAGCACCCCATCTTTACCCGGGAGTAACTGCGGTTGTGGTGAGGTCGATGTCGGTAGAGTGCAGCTGCACCTAAGTTCTTATCTCCTGTCACCATAGTCTCTGTCCAGGGGCTTCCTCATACCTCTTCCGCCCCGTTTGCTGGCGGGCTCCTTGTCGGCAGCCTTTGCCAGTCCAGGAGGTTGATCTGGGCCCAGCACGGAACTTCCGTCTCGGCCCGTGTCCCCTCCATGAGGCCGGGATGACCCCCACCGGCCGGGGGGGGGGGAGCGGGGCCATGCCCCGAGCCAGCAGCATCTGCCACCAGGGTAGGGTTCAGCTTTGTGTCTATTTCTTGACGCGGGGGATCGGCATGCGTACTGACCGACTCGTGGTCGTCCGAGTCTGGGCTTGCGGCCGTGGGTAGGCCTTGAAGATCGTTTGCGGTGCTTCCAGCCTGCTTTTGGGTTCCGTTTGGTAGCATCTTAAAGCTGGTGGTTTCCTCCACCCTGTTTCAGCGGGTAATCAGATCTTTGTGCCTTCTGTGGGCATTATAAAGCCTTTTTTTGTTTGTTGAGGCCTGGAGCTCCTGTAGTTTGCTTCCAGGCAGCTCGGCGGCCGGCCCCGCCCCCCCCCCAACTGCAACATTTTTAAATTGCTTTATTAAGCTTTGTGTTTATATATCTTCTTCAAATGCATAGTTTAAAAATAATCTATTTAACATTCAATATATACTGGTAATTGTCTGGTTTCTAGCACTTCAATGCAATGTTAAAGGATCACTATAGTGTCAGGAAAGCAAACCCGTTTTCCTGACACTATAGTGCCCTAAGGGTACACCCACCCTCAGGGTCCCCCTCCCTTGGCGCTGAAGGGGTTAAAACCCCTTCAGTCACTTACCTTAATACAGCGCCGGGCTCCCTTGGCGCTGGTGACCTCTCCTCCCCGACACACTTATACACACATATACACACACAACGCTGGCAGACATACTGACACACACATATGCTGACAGGCATACTGACACACAGACACTGACAGACATACTGACACACAAACACATATAGTGACAGACATACTGACACACACACACAGGCACATACACTGACAGACATACTGACACACACACACACACAGGCACATACACTGACAGACATACTGACACACACACACACACACACGCACATACACTGCCAGACATACTGACACAGACATAGGTACACACACATAAACTGAAACACATTCACATGCAAAATTGACACTTTTAAACCCACTCTCCAGTTTTCTACCATGGAGGGTGTTTTCCCCCGATGTCCAGACTGGTGGCTGAGGCTGTTGGAAGTTGGGGTCTAGCACTCCTGGCCCAGGCCCCCATTCTCCGTGCTTCCTCCCTCTCTTCTGCGCAGTTCCTCTCCTCCTTTGCAGGAGAAAGTGACATCCTCGTCATTTCATCCTAGGATGCGGATAAGCAAGGGGCCTGGTCTTGCTGTTAAAGGTCCCCAGTGCCCGACTGGGCACCTTCTGATAGCCCACTGGGTGGCCCTTAGTGCATGGGAACACCCTAATGCAGGACCACTTTTTCCCTCCCGTCTCCTCTTTGGACACTTTTGTTAGTTTGTTGTATTTCTTTGGGAAATAAAATTAAAAATATTCTGTATACACATGACACCTGTCACAAGGGCAAGATTTATTTTGTACCTTTAAAATTAGTATTTTAAAATAAGGTTTGGATGGTATTTTTCTCTGGGTGCATACTCTGATGTAAAGTTCTGCACACCCATGATTGTAATACTATTACTAACTCTAATTCTAACCCTAAGATTATGTAATAAAGCAGCACGTCAGCCATACCTTAGAGCAGGGGTTCCCAACCCAGTCCTCCAGTACCCCCTACCAGTACAGGATTTGTGTCTAAAGTGTTTAGTTTTTTTCCCTAAAAACACCTTAGACATAACAGGATAATCCCTAAAACCTAGACTGCTAGGGGTTCTTGAGAACTGGGTTGGGAACCACTGCCTTAGAGTATAACATGTACCTTTTAACAAGAAATGTGTGTTTCATAAAATCTACCTCAAGTAAGAAGTTAAATCAAAACATAAATATTTTACTAACTAAATAGTAGTGTCTACATTTACACCAGTGTGCGCTAACAATGCGTTTGGCTAAATTATAGTGCATAGCCACTGCATTGCATTGTGGGATCAAACTGGGATTTCTGGGAGTTCACAAAGGCATTTGTTCTCCATTGTATGGTATAAACTGATTTTTTTTTTTTTTTTATAAGGGATACATGCAGCTATTGTTAACATAAAAAAACACAGTGAAGGTATGTTCACTAAACTGGAAAATGTGGAAATGTAAAAAAAAAAAATAACCAAGCTGTAAAAAAAAAGAAAAAAAAAAGATACTTTTATATATTGGGTGAATTTGACCATAAATGTGTAATTCCCATATTAATTCTCCAAAATTCCCATTTTAGCGAATAATACCTGCTGTCTATATATTTACTGGCATTTTGACTGGCAGTATATATCAATTACATTTTATTATTTATAAAGTGGCAAGATGTGAATTTTTGGATGACAGATACACTTTAAATTAGTCGAGCTTACTGTAAATAAGCATTAAATTCATACTGCTGATCTTTTAGACTGTAGTGTAATTTCTACTGCAGTCAGTTGATTTCATATATTATGTTTTGTTTTTAAACACCTTGATGGGACAATTATAGAAATAAATCTTTATTGCCCATTGCTCTGTATTGATACATTTTCATTTTGGCACATGTTGGTGATAAAAGAGACAGTAAAAATGTTAAATAAACTAAAGCCCAATATATTTTAAAGACATAATAAATGTAAAAAAAAAATCCAAATCGTTATATAAAGCTTCATAAATTGTAATTTTGTTATAATAAAAAACAATAAACTCGGTGCTAAGCTTGTGATACTGCACCTGCTGAGGACAATTCCCTGGTGTCCTCAGATGGGGGGCATCAGTGAACATGGGCAGAGAGCCCCTGAAACTGGGCTGTCCCATCGGAAACAAAATAAATGTGGACCTGCATTTGTTCTTTCAGATCATAAAATATGGGTTGGCATAAAAGAGCTGTATTTTATAATAGTCATTGCAAAAGTATCATTACAGAAAAGTTATGAAGATCTGAAAAAAGTGCCATTGAAGTCTGTGCATGTTTACATGTTTCGTGTGCAATTCCTGGGGTGTAGTAGAAACACGGTCTTTCAGAAAAGCTGTTGGGGATTTTTTTTTTGTTTTTTTTTGTTTTATGTCTTGTGATTGTCTTGTGAGACATTTAATTGCAGTAGATTTGAGAATGCACGTGTGTGTCCAGAAACATGCACATTTATTCTGGTTCATTCTACTTATGCATATCTTATGGACAAATACTCCGCTTTTCTCTACTGATCTCTGATCCTGAGCAGCTGAGTTTATAATGTAATTTCCTGTTTTTTCTCTGATTCATTTAATAACCTCCGGACTGAAGAATAGGGAGAGCACAGTGAGGACCAGTCTGGAGAGGTCTGATTTCTCCATCCAGTACACTTACATTATCATATTCTTGTGATATAATGTTATCTTTGGTGGTTTTAATTATTTACCTCATACTCCTAATAAAATTGTGCATTTTTTGTGGCTTGTTTATATTTCATTTTGTAATGTTTTCTTGTTCTATATTATACATATATATATATATATATATATATATATATTTATACATATACATATACATATATATATATATATATATATATATATATATATATATATATATATATATATATATATATGGAAACAAAATAATCCTGCACTCCACAATCCAAATGTATATGCCCGGTGCTTGTCCAGCGAAATACAAACAATGAAAAAAAGATAGCACTCCCAGGACTTGTAAGTAAAAATAAAACTTAACTTTTAATCAATCAGCAAGCAGTCGACGTTTCAGTCTGTTAACCACAGACTTTCATCAGGACTAATGCACAACACCATAAAACAACATATATATACAATAAATACATATTGGTAATCAACTTACCCACCACTAAACCAATTACGTCTCCCTGTCAGCTCCGGCTGGGTTTGCCGCGGGTTCCGCCGACGTCAGTGCGTGCGTCGCGATGACGTCATTACACAGCGCCGGCGTCATCACACCACGTGACCACATGTCCATCGGCATCATGGGGAGTGTTGTCATGGAAATAGACTCCATGGCAACCAAATAAAAACAACAATAAACGGCTGAAACGGCATTTAGAAGAACGCTCAAATAACTTTACTTAATCTAGATACGTAAATGTAACCACTATCCCCATATAACCGGGGGATTAAGGGCTTTTAACAATTATAGTTCTAGGCAGAACAATATCAAAGATAAACCTCTAAAGGGGCAAAACACTGAAGGGATGAATTTTCTAGGAAGCCCAAAGAAAATTACAAATTAAATGGACGGGCCCATAATACTATTTTAAAGAAAAAAATCCTTGCTTCCAGTAAAGTGTATACCAAATATACAATCACAAAGACATCAGGGCCTGCTAGTCGAATAGCCTGTCATAGTGACCCAGCAACTTTAGCGACTAAGGAAACAATTAAGCCAAACAATGTCCAAAGAAATTGGACTAAGGTATGAAACTCTATAAGGAGACTGAGTAATGGGCCTAGCTGTATATTAACCAGGACTCCCGGGTATACCCACTAGGTGGCTTGCAGGAATAATTTGTAAATGACCAGATAAGGAACAACACATCGGGGGAAAAAAATATATAGATGAATAATATCAGTAAAGAACACATGTGGAGAACCCACTCTGTGGATCGGTCCCCATGCCACTGTGCTAACTATACTGGTCAAAATTACATACAGACACATAGAAATATGAAAAGGTATGAAAAAATATAAAAATATGAAACAAATGACCATCCTCAAAACTGGACAACCAGGGAGGTAGCTTAACCCCAAGGGCGGGCCCCCAATACCTATGCCAGTATACATCAGGTCATCCGAGGTATTGGACTATAAGAACACAGACAACAAATATTTCTCATTCAGTCCATGAGGGTGGACTGTTTGTAGTGTCCTTATCCAGAACAGTTCTCTTTGAAGGAGCATCTTTTTTCGATCACCCCCCCTCCTAGGTACAGGGACATGATCTATAGCCATGAGCTTCATAGATGGCAAGTTGTGGCCAAGTTCAAAAAAGTGCTTTGCTACTGGTAACTCCGACTTCTGGTCCCTGTATGCTGTCCTGATGCTGGACCTATGGTTACGGATCCGTTCCCTCAGGGGCAAGTCCGTTTTCCCAATGTACGTTAAACCACACGGACACATGAGTTTGTATATCACGAAATCGCTGGTACATGTTAGTCGATGTTGGATACGAAAGCTGGTTCCCGTGTGTGGATGTGTGAACGTCTTTCCGGGAATCATGTGTCCACAAGTCACACATCCTAGACAGCGATAGCATCCCAGATTCTGTGGAGTACTACCCTTCGTATAGCAGTGAACTGGATCGGTGTTCACTAGCAGATCCCTCAGATTTTTGTTCCTCTTATAACAAAACATAGGAGGATTCTGGAATATTGGAGGTAATGTCACATCATTGCTGAGTGTTCTCCAATTTGCCTCAATGATTTGTTTAAATTTGAGTGATGATGTTGTAAACGTGGTTGGGAAGACCAATCTGTCGGTTTTTACCTTTGGAACAGGAGTGTCGATTGTAGCCAACCCTCGGTCAAGTGCCTTCTGTAAAATCTGGCATGTATATCCACGTTGTCGAAACTTCTCCCACATTGACCCTAACTGTTCTTGGGCTCTTATTGGATCTGAGTTATTCCTCAGGACACGCAAGAATTGCGAGTAGGGTAGAGAGTTTTTTAATGAACCAGGGTGGAAGCTATTGGCCTGAAGAATAGTGTTTCGGTCGTCGGCTTAGAGTATAAAGTATAAGCCAGCCTCATCCCCTCACGTAGTACTCTGATGTCCAGGAAATCAACGGATGCCTCATCCATCACCGCTGTTAGTTTAATGTTGCTGGTGCTTATATTGATGGACTGGACCATTTCTTTGGCCTCGGCTATGGAACCAGTGACCAACATAAAAATATCGTCGATATACCTTGCATACTTCAGGATACGGTCATGATAGGGTTCCAGAATGTATCTGGTTTCAAATTCGAACATGTAACCGTTGGCATACATGGGTGCCATGGCTGCACCCATGGATGTACCAGCAATTTGTCTGTACCACTCCGTCTCGAACCTAAAGTAATTTTGGGACAGGACTATTTCTAAGAGCTCCAACGTGTACTCTATAGGAGGTCCTATGTAGTGCGTGGATTGCGATAATATCGACCTCATGGCATCTATTCCCTCTTGATGGGGTATCACGGTGTATAGGCTTGACACGTCACACGTCAATAAAACAACCGGTTCAGAAGGTAGTATTGTCTCGGATAATAATCTCACGAAACTCGGGGTGTCCTTTATACAGGTTGGAAGATGTTCAATGGGTTCTTTAAACAAGAAATCCAGCCATTTTGCCAGAGGTTCCAGAACTCCCCCAATCGCGAAACTATGGGGCGACCTGGAGGTTTGTCCAAGTTTTTATGGACTTTGGGCAATGAATAAATCACAGGAGTCCTTGGTGAAGTTGCTTGGAGATATTGGTAAAGTTCCATAGAGATATAGTTGGAGCGAAGCCCTCTTGATAAACATTCTTCTATTTGGTTGATGACTAGATCGGTAGGATCCTTTAGTAGTTTGACATATGTGTTGTGGTCCGACAGTTGCGATAGAATTTCCGAGCGGTAATCACAATAATTCTGGATGACAATGCCTCCCCCTTTGTCGGCCGGACGGATGATAATCTCCTTATCCGCAGACAAGGATTTGATGATGGCTCGTTCATTCTTGGTGCAGTTAGAGTGGTGAGGAAGCTTGTGTTTCAAATGGTCAGACAACTCCTTCTGTACTGAGCGTAAGAAGGACTTGATGGATATTTGGTTGGGCATAGGGTCGAATGTGCTCTTCATTCTAAATTTGTTGATAGGGTTCGTTGCATCCATAGTTTTGGTCTTAAAAAAATCTTTCAATCTTAGCGACCGACCAAATTTATAAAGTTCAACTTCCCAATCTAGGGGTTTAGCTCCAGACGTGGGGACAAATGATAAGCCTTTACTAAGCATACCTGTTTCTTCTGGTGTCAGAGCTCTGGAAGATAGATTGAAGATTGGGGCTATCTCTGTTGACGGGGTGGCCGTCCTCTTGCCCCAGAAGGTACGCCCCCTCTGGCCACGTCTTGTGATGTACCTCCGCCTGATGTTCCGTGTTTGCTCTGGTACCGTGTCCGTATGGATGTTTCCTCTGCTGATGCCCTGTCTAAAAAAGGTTGTGCAGTACTGGATGAGCTATCAGTTCTCTGTGCTGAAAAAGAATCGTGCGGTAATTCAGACTCAGAGGTGGATTCTCCTGAAGTTCTATCTATTGTGAACTGTCTAGGTTTACGGATGGGTCTGCGTTTCTTAATAAAATACGGTGTATCCGACTTTCCACTGAGCCATCTGTATACACGATGCTCCTTATAGTCAGCTGTCACCCTCTCCTGTTTTTCTCTTTTGAATCTCACCAGATCTGTCTTGTAATTCTTAATGTTGTCCTCCAGTTTTAATAAGGTAGTTGCCGATTCAGGTGCTGATAGTAGTACCGCCTGTCTTGTTTCTAATTCAGAGATCCTTCTCCTAATCTGGATTAGATCTTCCCTGACGTCCTCAATAATAATGAGCATAAGATCTAATGAACATTTATTGAGAACGGAGATCCAGCGTTTAAAGACCTGTGGCTTCAACCTACCGATAGTAGGAATGTTTTTAACCCGAAAACCTCGTGGAATCTGTAGCTTGCGATGATATTCAGACAAGAAAAGCCCGTGCAGGTCCAAATCAGTCTCTCGTTTTCTAAGTCTTAGTAGCTCAAAGTATATGTCCCTTAGAGACGTAGTATTGGGCAAATCAGATGTAGACGTTGCCCACCGTATCCTATCTGCATCCTCCTCACTGTACTGCCATGTTTCCGCCTGTTCGACTAAACCACCAGCCAATGTAAAAAAATCTTCCATAGATGAAAAAATGTGGGATAATAGATTGAATCCAATATATACAATTATATACAAGTACTCACAAAGGTACAAAAATGTAGTTTTCCAAAAAAGCAGTTAAATGTAAATTCAGGAGTGATTCAAACTCCAAAGTCAGGGTGCATAGAAGGCTGGCTCCTGCCACTGAGCCATACATACAAGGAAACAAAATAATCCTGCACTCCACAATCCAAATGTATATGCCCGGTGCTTGTCCAGCGAAATACAAACAATGAAAAAAAGATAGCACTCCCAGGACTTGTAAGTAAAAATAAAACTTAACTTTTAATCAATCAGCAAGCAGTCGACGTTTCAGTCTGTTAACCACAGACTTTCATCAGGACTAATGCACAACACCATAAAACAACATATATATACAATAAATACATATTGGTAATCAACTTACCCACCACCAAACCAATTACGTCTCCCTGTCAGCTCCGGCTGGGTTTGCCGCGGGTTCCGCCGACGTCAGTGCGTGCGTCGCGATGACGTCATTACACAGCGCCGGCGTCATCACACCACGTGACCACATGTCCATCGGCATCATGGGGAGTGTTGTCATGGAAATAGACTCCATGGCAACCAAATAAAAACAACAATAAACGGCTGAAACGGCATTTAGAAGAACACTCAAATAACTTTACTTAATCTAGATACGTAAATGTAACCACTATCCCCATATAACCGGGGGATTAAGGGCTTTTAACAATTATAGTTCTAGGCAGAACAATATCAAAGATAAACCTCTAAAGGGGCAAAACACTGAAGGCGGTACTACTATCAGCACCTGAATCGGCAACTACCTTATTAAAACTGGAGGACAACATTAAGAATTACAAGACAGATCTGGTGAGATTCAAAAGAGAAAAACAGGAGAGGGTGACAGCTGACTATAAGGAGCATCGTGTATACAGATGGCTCAGTGGAAAGTCGGATACACCGTATTTTATTAAGAAACGCAGATCCATCCGTAAACCTAGACAGTTCACAATAGATAGAACTTCAGGAGAATCCACCTCTGAGTCTGAATTACCGCACAATTCTTTTTCAGCACGGAGAACTGATAGCTCATCCAGTACTGCACAACCTTTTTTAGACAGGGCATCAGCAAAGGAAACATCTATACGGACACGGTACCAGAGCAAACACGGAACATCAGGCGGAGGTACATCACAAGACGTGGTCAGAGGGGGCGTACCTTCTGGGGCAAGAGGACGGCCACCCCGTCAACAGAGATAGCCCCAATCTTCAATCTATCTTCCAGAGCTCTGACACCAGAAGAAACAGGTATGCTTAGTAAAGGCTTATCATTTGTCCCCACGTCTGGAGCTAAACCCCTAGATTGGGAAGTTGAACTTTATAAATTTGGTCGGTCGCTAAGATTGAAAGATTTTTTTAAGACCAAAACTATGGATGCAACGAACCCTATCAACAAATTTAGAATGAAGAGCACATTCGACCCTATGCCCAACCAAATATCCATCAAGTCCTTCTTACGCTCAGTACAGAAGGAGTCGTCTGACCATTTGAAACACAAGCTTCCTCACCACTCTAACTGCACCAAGAATGAACGAGCCATCATCAAATCCTTGTCTGCGGATAAGGAGATTATCATCCGTCCGGCCGACAAAGGGGGAGGCATTGTCATCCAGAATTATTGTGATTACCGCTCGGAAATTCTATCGCAACTGTCGGACCACAACACATATGTCAAACTACTAAAGGATCCTACCGATCTAGTCATCAACCAAATAGAAGAATGTTTATCAAGAGGGCTTCGCTCCAACTATATCTCTATGGAACTTTACCAATATCTCCAAGCAACTTCACCAAGGACTCCTGTGATTTATTCATTGCCCAAAGTCCATAAAAACTTGGACAAGGGGCGGGGCCTGACCGCCAACAGGATCAGACGTGCTCCGTCTGAGCTCCTGCTTCTGGGCCCGAGAATCGGTGCCACAAGGTGCCAAACTCAACCACTGACCCAAACTGGTGCCCACAGCGATTACCAGCAGCTGGGGTACACGGGGATACCACTCTAAGCCATGCCTGGCACTCCACAGCAACCCGATAAGGCCCGAAGCGCTCTGGAGCTTGAGCCGGGTAGGGACGGCCGCTCTCCCGGGTCTCCGACCGGTGTCTCGCTTACCCCCCCCCCCCTCTGGACCGGGGGGGTCATCCCGGTCCCCACCCAGTGGCCACAACAACCACAGGCCTACCAAGACCCAGCAGCGTCGCTACCACGACCAACAGCCTCTCATCAAAGATGGCGGACGCCATGCATGCCGAAGGCAATGAGGGGCCCTATGACAACAGCCCAGTGCTCACAACGCAAACGACCTACAGGTACAAACCAGCCTGCCACCCACCTCAGCCAAGAATAAACCCCCAGCAAAGCGCCCTGACTTACCGCCCGGGAAGCAATCTCGGACTCCTACTCTAGCCCCAGGGCAGGCCCGAAACGGGAGGGTGAGGAGGGGGCACAGCAAACCAGCACCTGCACTGAACTGGAACACACCGCAGACACATAGGCGAACACCTACACTCCAGACGTGCAGGGAAGCAGGTCTCCCCTACGAAGAGCCGAACACCACTCTCTCACCAGCACAGAAAAAGCCGCAAAGCACAGAGACAGCCGGTTTACAGCAGGACCTCACAACACCCTTAGAGGGCATCAGCACAGCGGAGAAACAAGCATCCGGCTACACTACCCTACCGTCACCTCACCAGAGGAACACATGGAAGCGATGGACAATGCTATTAAATCAGGGTGGGATAACAGCCAGCACAGAGCTCCATGAAGCTGGACACCACGGGATAACACACTCCCATACCTGCTTCAACTTGGCTACTGCAGCAACAAGCAGATCATTGCCACGGACGCTATTTGTTATACCAGAGTAACCTAACTAGCTGTATTTTGTACCATGTCTTTGCTTAGCTTAGCTCACAGTTTACGGGCAATATATGATAGGGGGACCTTCTTAAAGGCACATACACATCTGCCTCCCTGACCACGAGGTTTAGCTTGCCCCTGGGTAACACATGCACCACACCACCCTGTTAAAGATGTGCACCTAGCTGTTAAGATGGCCGCCGTGCCTGGCATCCTGTAACCCACTGGATTAAGCACTAATCGCACCATACTATACATGTCAATCCTAAAATGCAATGTCAGACGCCTATCGATATGTTTACACATGGTTAATAAATTGAGGTCTGCATATTAAGCTAAGATGCCAGCGTAACTGGGTGCAACATTTTTTGTACTTGTAAAATCAGCGCTCTCAGTTTATGTTTTAAGCCGTTATTTTGCAAGCTCTGATTTTATTTATTTAGCATGCATACTCTTCACAACAAGCACGATTAAGCGAGTAAATGTAACTGTACTGCGTAACCGATAGTAAACTATGCTCTGTTCATGCTTTTCAAAAAAAAATTGTGCACTGTTCAAATGCCATAAATGTAACATCAATGTGAAATATCTGCTCACTAACGCTATTGTGGCAGAGCGAGCTGTCTTGTCTAACCATGCACTCAAAAATAAAGAATTTAAAAAAAAAAAAAAAAAAAAAAAAACTTGGACAAACCTCCAGGTCGCCCCATAGTTTCGGCGATTGGGGGAGTTCTGGAACCTCTGGCAAAATGGCTGGATTTCTTGTTTAAAGAACCCATTGAACATCTTCCAACCTGTATAAAGGACACCCCGAGTTTCGTGAGATTATTATCCGAGACAATACTACCTTCTGAACCGGTTGTTTTATTGACGTGTGACGTGTCAAGCCTATACACCGTGATACCCCATCAAGAGGGAATAGATGCCATGAGGTCGATATTATCGCAATCCACGCACTACATAGGACCTCCTATAGAGTACACGTTGGAGCTCTTAGAAATAGTCCTGTCCCAAAATTACTTTAGGTTCGAGACGGAGTGGTACAGACAAATTGCTGGTACATCCATGGGTGCAGCCATGGCACCCATGTATGCCAACGGTTACATGTTCGAATTTGAAACCAGATACATTCTGGAACCCTATCATGACCGTATCCTGAAGTATGCAAGGTATATCGACGATATTTTTATGTTGGTCACTGGTTCCATAGCCGAGGCCAAAGAAATGGTCCAGTCCATCAATATAAGCACCAGCAACATTAAACTAACAGCGGTGATGGATGAGGCATCCGTTGATTTCCTGGACATCAGAGTACTACGTGAGGGGATGAGGCTGGCTTATACTTTATACTCTAAGCCGACGGACCGAAACACTATTCTTCAGGCCAATAGCTTCCACCCTGGTTCATTAAAAAACTCTCTACCCTACTCGCAATTCTTGCGTGTCCTGAGGAATAACTCAGATCCAATAAGAGCCCAAGAACAGTTAGGGTCAATGTGGGAGAAGTTTCGACAACGTGGATATACATGCCAGATTTTACAGAAGGCACTTGACCGAGGGTTGGCTACAATCGACACTCCTGTTCCAAAGGTAAAAACCGACAGATTGGTCTTCCCAACCACGTTTACAACATCATCACTCAAATTTAAACAAATCATTGAGGCAAATTGGAGAACACTCAGCAATGATGTGACATTACCTCCAATATTCCAGAATCCTCCTATGTTTTGTTATAAGAGGAACAAAAATCTGAGGGATCTGCTAGTGAACACCGATCCAGTTCACTGCTATACGAAGGGTAGTACTCCACAGAATCTGGGATGCTATCGCTGTCTAGGATGTGTGACTTGTGGACACATGATTCCCGGAAAGACGTTCACACATCCACACACGGGAACCAGCTTTCGTATCCAACATCGACTAACATGTACCAGCGATTTCGTGATATACAAACTCATGTGTCCGTGTGGTTTAACGTACATTGGGAAAACGGACTTGCCCCTGAGGGAACGGATCCGTAACCATAGGTCCAGCATCAGGACAGCATACAGGGACCAGAAGTCGGAGTTACCAGTAGCAAAGCACTTTTTTGAACTTGGCCACAACTTGCCATCTATGAAGCTCATGGCTATAGATCATGTCCCTGTACCTAGGAGGGGGGGTGATCGAAAAAAGATGCTCCTTCAAAGAGAACTGTTCTGGATAAGGACACTACAAACAGTCCACCCTCATGGACTGAATGAGAAATATTCGTTGTCTGTGTTCTTATAGTCCAATACCTCGGATGACCTGATGTATACTGGCATAGGTATTGGGGGCCCGCCCTTGGGGTTAAGCTACCTCCCTGGTTGTCCAGTTTTGAGGATGGTCATTTGTTTCATATTTTTATATTTTTTCATACCTTTTCATATTTCTATGTGTCTGTATGTAATTTTGACCAGTATAGTTAGCACAGTGGCATGGGGACCGATCCACAGAGTGGGTTCTCCACATGTGTTCTTTACTGATATTATTCATCTATATATTTTTTTCCCCCGATGTGTTGTTCCTTATCTGGTCATTTACAAATTATTCCTGCAAGCCACCTAGTGGGTATACCCGGGAGTCCTGGTTAATATACAGCTAGGCCGATTACTCAGTCTCCTTATAGAGTTTCATACCTTAGTCCAATTTCTTTGGACATTGTTTGGCTTAATTGTTTCCTTAGTCGCTAAAGTTGCTGGGTCACTATGACAGGCTATTCGACTAGCAGGCCCTGATGTCTTTGTGATTGTATATTTGGTATACACTTTACTGGAAGCAAGGATTTTTTTCTTTAAAATAGTATTATGGGCCCGTCCATTTAATTTGTAATTTTCTTTGGGCTTCCTAGAAAATTCATCCCTTCAGTGTTTTGCCCCTTTAGAGGTTTATCTTTGATATTGTTCTGCCTAGAACTATAATTGTTAAAAGCCCTTAATCCCCCGGTTATATGGGGATAGTGGTTACATTTACGTATCTAGATTAAGTAAAGTTATTTGAGCGTTCTTCTAAATGCCGTTTCAGCCGTTTATTGTTGTTTTTATTTGGTTGCCATGGAGTCTATTTCCATGACAACACTCCCCATGATGCCGATGGACATGTGGGCACGTGGTGTGATGACGCCGGCGCTGTGTAATGACGTCATCGCGACGCACGCACTGACGTCGGTGGAACCCGCGGCAAACCCAGCCGGAGCTGACAGGGAGACGTAATTGGTTTGGTGGTGGGTAAGTTGATTACCAATATGTATTTATTGTATATATATGTTGTTTTATGGTGTTGTGCATTAGTCCTGATGAAAGTCTGTGGTTAACAGACTGAAACGTCGACTGCTTGCTGATTGATTAAAAGTTAAGTTTTATTTTTACTTACAAGTCCTGGGAGTGCTATCTTTTTTTCATTGTTTATATATATATATATATATATATATATATATAGTTCTTTCTTATGCATTATTTCTTCATGTGTCTTCATCTCTGGTTGCTTTCCTTTTTTATTTTTTATTTTATTCCCCTTATTGTGATCCTTGCATTGCTCTTTTGTTATGCACTCTACGGCCTTTAGTGGCACCATAACACTGGAACGCTGGTGCATTCAGAGTCTCGTTTTTTATGGTGCCCTTGTTTGTTGGGATCCTGTTGAGCATGCTCGCAGCTTGGGTTTTGCGTTCGGGCCTGTGGGTGCGCCCCATGGATGCCTTAAATGGGATGTCAGTTTGGGATTTGGCTGACTGTTTCGCACATGCATGCTTGTACATGTAGCGCACATGCGCAGATGCTCTGTTGACAGATGGCAGCACCGGTTTTTGGAATGTATTTTAACTCCACATGGCTTTACCATATAGGATCTTATAGGGAGGCATCTGAGACAGGGCTTTTTTTTTCTATTGCCTAACATTCATGGCCATGTGACCATGGATGGGTGGGACTGATTGAATAGGTGGCCACCCACCACTTAAGTGTGATTGATTTCTTATTAATTTTAGGGGTATATTGAGCAACCTAATACCTTGTGTTTTCATGCTACCTTGACAAATGCAGTTTTGTAAAAAAAAAAAAAATCGCAATTGCAGCCAATCGCAATTTCTTTCTTAGTATCCCTCACTTCACTGTTTTCTTGTGTTATATGTTATGGTTTTAATGTCGGTCAAGTTTATTACTATTGTTTATTTATCATGTCGGCAACCAGCAAATATGTGTACATTAATGTATGGCTATAGAGTTATCTAATAAAAATGTTGTTACTTTTTATGTGGTGTGTGTCACAAACTTACCCTACTTCAAGAATGTGCGTCACATAGTTGTGGTGGTAAAATTGTTAAAGTTCACTATTTGTCTGCACTAGCCCGGAAATAATGACAAAATCCCTTTAACATCACTGTGACGGATCACCTTGCACCCCAACCGGGTACCTCCGTCTATCGCTGCTTCCCAGTACTTGCGAGTACCATCAGCACTGCACCGGAACACCACAACCACCGCAGACCCCACGAACCGCTGCAGCTTAGTTGGGGTCTCGCTGTCTTCCACCCACTCTGGACCCAAGACCAGGATCCAGCTTCCAGTAGGCAGATCTCTCTGAGTCCAGAGAGCAGGAACAGCTCTTACACGAGCTTAGTGATTATACTCTGGGGAGTATAGTGATTAAAGCAATCCCCAGAGTGTAGGTAGTTCTCCAATTCCCCAAGCATGAGCCAATACTTCATGAAGGGTAGAACAAGTCTGTTTAATGCAAGCATGCACTTACAATTTATACATTGATTTAAACCCCCAACAGCCTAATTTACATACAATTGGTTACATAGCACTATAGTACAAGGAAGTGGGAGGTCAGACAATAGCAAGCGCTGAAGGGAGATTGAAGAGGGACAAAGCAGCCAGTTTAAACTGGTCTGGCAGTGTCCCTGGGACAACGCCCTGCTGGGGAAACAGTAGGACAGGAAAAAGGGGAAGAGGCACAGACAAGTAATACACTCTGAGAGATAATTGAGTCAGGAACTGTACAAACTCAATTATATCCAGGTACAGAAAACACACAATTTACAAACACCCCAAAAGTACCCCCAAGACCCATGGAAACCCCACAAGAGTCACATCCTCAGATAGCCCTGATCTGGGTGACCAACATATCCAAAGATCACCCAGATCGGTTCAGTGGTTTGGTTTTTCCATGGAAGTCACCTTTTAACATGTCTTTTTACAGGGCCCATAATCCTGGGGCAAGAGGCTGGCAAGCAGGCCCCTCCAAGTACCAGTGGCGAAGTTGCATAATAATATAACTATTACTATTTTAACGCTGCCACCACCAAGACAATTTATAAATGGGGTAACCCACCAAATACAATGTAGCACAATATCTAAGCAATTGTAAAATACTAATTAGTCTCTGCAGGTAAAGTTATTCTTAACCAGACAAAGGCAAAACTTATAATAAAGGAATATTTATTATGAGCAAAAAAATAGTCACAGTGCATACAAAAAAATAGATGAAAAAACGAATTATTTACACAAACAACAGATACAAACAAAAAGGATAAAATAAGTACTAAACACTTACTCACTTGGGTTTTCAAAGTGAAATTTCTGCCAAGGGGGATCTCCGGCCAGGAAGATGATGACTTACTCAAAATTAGATTTTGGCCCCAAGCAAGTACTAATACATTTCAGTATCATTGGATATATATACCCTGTGGATTACCACGCCTGGTCTAGAGGTGGAGTTAAGGCGTATCTATAGATATAATGAGTGACCACACCCATGTGGGGTGAAAATGATCCCCTTTGCCCAGGTTACAAAATGCCATTAAATTTAATCTGACATGAATGTGACTTTGTGCCTATTTATGGTGTGAAAGTTTCCTGGACCCTCTGTTAAAATAGTCTCACATATTTACAAGATGATGATGGTTGCCATTTGGTAAGGTGATACATAAATGGCCACGTGAAAGAGCTTTGGAGAAATGTCAACGAAGAAGAGATTTGAACTCATACTCATAGAGCATAAAAGATCAGCAGGCCATCACTTTAACCACTCAGCCACGTGATGTTATTGTGTGTACTATTTTGAATTAGTTCTACAGTTGCAAATCAGAGATGCTAATATTGTGAATTTTTGTTTGTGTTAGTTGTAATTAAGATAAGGCTTAGGCTTAAGTTCTATATATCAAGGGGGAGGGAATGGTTCTCTTTGCCACGAGTTAAATACCTATTTATTCAAGGCATTAGACATTATTTCAGTTCAATAACATAACATTTTACAACATATATTGTATACGCTTCCTAGCATATTTCTATTCATGTGAACTAAATGAGTTCTCTAAGTGAGGTAAATAATATCCATTATTTGAGTCATGTGCACACAGACAAAAATGATAGATTGGAAAGTCAAAAGTTATTCAATGTTTTTCAGCGAAATGTATCAGGATTCTGCTCATTTTAGAATAACGCTAAAATAATCATCCATTGATCAAAGATTAAAGGAGCACAATAGGGTCAGGAACACATACATGTATTTCTGACCCTAGAGGGTTAAAGCCACCATCTAGCCCCCCTGGTCCCCTCATGCCTCCATAAATATAGCAAAATCTTACTTGAATTCAAGTGCCATGTGCGTGGTATGTATGCGTGGTTGGTTGAATGTGCCATGAGTGTGGTTGACTGAGTGTGATTGTGTATTGAGGCTTAGTGTGTGTGCGCGGGATTGTGTGTTTTAAATTTTAAAAACATTGTGAATTGAGTGATAGGGTTCTCTTATATGTTGCTTCTAATTATAATGTTTTGATAATAACAAAGTGTTTGACCAGGAAAGGTACATTTAGATATTCTCTGGTTTACAAGTACGTCCTAGAGAGGCGATATATGCCATTCAGTGACCAAACAGATTTTACTTTTTTTTTTATTGAATTATCTTTATTGAGTATTGATCAGCAAGCAATTAACAATACAATATTTGACTGCGACAGCATACACAAACAAGATTAGATTCTCAGCATCATATGACGTGTAGCTCAATAAAACAGGTGTAGTAATAAGTACTCAGACATGGTTTCCCTTTTTAACTGTCACACATGTCAGTATTTAAAATGACAGGTTACATTTCAAGCACAAGAAGTATGCGTTTGTTTGTTTTTTGCATTAGTGGGTTCAATGATGCAAACAATTATTCCGGTGACAGGTATAGCATCTAGACATTGACATTCAGCCGATCATACACTAACAAAAATAGTTGGAAATGTACATATAAAAAGTGATGCTCAACTGTGAGGCTGTAATGCCTATACCTTTACCTATACATACCCAATGGCTCTCGTAGAGCTAAGCAGAGCCTTGCAGGACAATGCTTACTGAGGTCAATAGCCGAGAGCTTTCAACCAATGACTGGATGGGCCAGAAATAGCTCTATAGAGACATCCAGCTTCTTCTCTACAAGAGAAGTTTGGATGAAGTAAAGAAGGCCTAATATATTGCAGCTCAAATAATCAGCGAGGATGCTTGATAATAAAGAATATAACAATATAAATTTTGAGGGTAGCATTAATTGAGATATGGAATATTTTTGATCAGCAGTAGTAGTAGTGTAAAAATTTTGGAAATAAAAAAGGAGTGTGCATGTCAAATAAAAACTATACAGTGGAACGCTCCCTTACTTGAATAATTTGGTATTTAAGCAAAATATTTGAGAAAAAAAAGCACAGGAGGAACATTGCAAGCCTGACAAATATAAAGGAATCAATTCTGTTTCTTGTATGCATTCAGACTGCTAGCAGATTGAGAGGTAGGACTCCAAGGCAAATACAGATACTTCAAGATCCAAGTAGAGATCTGACTGCCATTCTGGGGTGGAGAAAGATTTTGTTTCTAGCTTGCAGCAAAACTGGAAAGTTTATCAAACTTTTTTGTCTTCTTTTGGATCAATGACAAAAACAGAAGTGAGAAAGCCTGAACTTCACAGAATAAACTCCATGCGCATATATCTGGAGCTCATTATAAACTCCAAAAAACTGTTAGTTTTTTCAGCCTATGTAACTATGCTTTGCGGGTCAGTCTGGAGGTAGAGAGTAATCTATCAAATCACAATAACCATATAGGCTTATAGAGCGGAAAGGATGCACACAAAGGGAAACTGGATGTGTACTATGCATTCCTCTGTAGATAATAAGTTGCTGTTGGCTGCAATCTCTTATCGAGTGGTGATGTAAGTGATCCCACATTTGCCTGGCTTGACTGACTGCAATCCAGAAAGGCTTAGGTTATACTACAAAGTTGTATCCTGTGTATTAAGACTTGACTCCTGATTATTGCACAAGCCTCAATACTGCAGGCAACTCACCCACAGGCGCTGACTCCCACCATAAAATAACACTAAGGTTTCTTGATAGGTAATATGTATGACACCTTGCGGCCCACACATAAACCAGGTTGCCCCTAGGTAGATCTGCCCGCACAGAGGCCCACAGGTGTCGAACGGTTGATGTATTAACCACGACATAGGGCATGCAAACACCCACCACATGCACGGGAAAAAGATACACAATCCTGACTTACCTACCACCACTCAGGCAGTACCGCTGGTCAAATGTTTCCATACCACCCACAGGGCACATATCACTGCGTTTTGTGTCTGGGTTATTGACCACCAGGTAGTTCATCTCACCTATTACCATCAAGGTACTGTCGGTGCTGGCACCCAATCCATCTATATCCATATGGACGCTCATTTGCACATGAGGCTTGGTCATAACATAAGTAAAGCCACGACAAATCCCATAGGGGGAACCAACTAATTGACCCTAGCCAGAGTGCGACCTACTCTAATATGAGCTAGATGATCACACAGTTATGAACAATTGCAGTCACTATTAACACAACCCTGATCTAAACCACCTATAAGCGTGTAACCACAAACTATCGCTCTGAGGTCCCATTAACTTAAACATGAGAGCCTACTGGACACACTTCTAGAGACGCATCTCACGCGCTCAATCCCCATGTCACACTTCCAATGTGCTAAGACCCATGTTCTAGTCACTCTGTATATACTTTGTTTTTTAACCTTCTATGTTTCCCTCAGCCCCCCCCCCCCCCCCCGCCTACTGCACTACTTGGTAACATTGTCAAGCAAAATAATGCAGACCTCATTATCTATGCCACCAATACGGGCATACATGGAACCACTGCAATTACACATGAGCTACTCCTATAACAGACCAATAACATGATAATATACTCTCATAACACTAGAGGGTTGAATACCCCTCACAAGAGGCGCATGTTACTAGAGGACGCCAAATGTTTCAGAGCCTTTATCATCTGTCTGCAGGAGATGCACTTTATCACTGCTAGAGTGCCACACTTTGGCTTGAGGGACTCCCCCCACCAATACCACGTCACCCACACATCAAAATCGAAAGGAGTCTCAATCCTCCTTCACTCATCTTTAACCATGGAGCTTCTCCACATCAAAAAAGATAGTCAGAGGAGATACATCGTATTACAATGACTTATTAATTACTTACCATATGTATTAGTAAGTTTCTATTGCCCAAACACAAATCAAATACATTTCCTTCACAATACCTGACCGGAATGCGGCATTGGTGGTGCTATGTGGAGACTTGAACCATCCTTTGGACTCCCACGTGGATATCACCTTACGCGCCACACATCCCAGACATGCAGCAGTAAAATCGCAAAGGAAAGCCTTAAACAAACTACTGGGGGAATATGGGCTTTATGACTCCTCGAGAACTTGCCACCCAAACAAGAGAACCTTCTCGTACTATTCTACAGTACACAAATGCTATTCTAGGATAGATTTCATCTTCCTTGTGGGTCCTCTTTTCCCCAGGGTCAATGAAAGCGACATTGGGGATATCACATGGTCAGACCATGCCCCGACCATTTTAGAGCTAAGAGAGGATTATCAACATAGGCGGAAGCCGCTATGGCGTCTCAAAACCACAAATTTACCCAAACACTGACCGATGCACTCAAATGTACTTCCAAATAAACAACACCTCTGATACGAACCCAACAACAATGTGGCAAGCCCATAAATAGGTCATTAGGGGCCTCCTGATAAGCAATGCCCCATACGTAAAAATGAAAACCCTGGAAGAACATTTAGCCTTGCTACGCACATTATTATTATTACTTTTATTATTGCCATTTATATAGCGCCAACAGATTCCGTAGCGCTATATTATGAGAGGGGGGATTTAACTATAAATAGGACAATTACACGACAACTTACAGGAACGATAGGTTGAAGAGGGCCCTGCTCAAACAAGCTTACATTCTATAGGAGGTGGGGTGTAAAACACAATAGGACAGGAGAGACACCATGACACGCATCAACAACATAGCACTATCTAAAACCACACACATCCTACAAAAAATATACTCCCAAGGACACAAAGCAGGGAAACTTTTAGCAACATTACTATGACAAAAACAAAGCAATGCCAAAATACCATACCTACACACACAAAAAGGAACCAAAATTCACAACGCACAAGAAATCAACGACACCATATACAACCTCAAAGACGATCCAGACCTGCACCAACCTACCCCCTGGGAAATCATGGAATTCCTCCAGCTCTCCTCATTACCAGCACTGACAGACCAGCAAAAAGCAACACTACAAGCGCCGGTAACGGCAAACTATACATTCCCTTCCCCAAAGCAAATACCCATAACCAGATGGTCACACAAACGCATACTATAAAAGATTTGCTGCCACCCTCGCCCCACATTTGGAAAAAACGTTCAACCATATCCTATTAACGGGTCAAATGCCATCGGAAATGCTGATGGCACATGTGGCCACTCTGCCAAAACCGGGAACAAATGCCCAAACCTAAGACCGATCTCTCTCCTTATCACAGATGTAAAACAGATAGCAATTTTTTTCCCCAACAGACTAGCACCAAGAATCCCGTCCCTGATACATGAAGACCAGGTTGGGTTTGTCAGCGTGAGGCAGGGAGCGGATGGCACCCGTAAAATCTTATTGGAGCTATTGGAGGGGGACGTGGAGGGAGGGCCCAACACACGCTGCTCTACTTTGATGCGGAAAAGCTTTTGATAGACTGCACCAGCCCTTCCTTTGCCCGGTCCTAAACAAATTCGGCTTTCCAACTACCTTCCTAACGCTAATAGGGGTGTTATACTCCACACTGTCAGCATAAATTACCAATGGAGGCTTTATCTCTAAGCAACTCACAATAACTAATGGCTCAAGACAGGGCTGCTCCCTATTATACATTCTATCTTTGGAACCACTCACACAACTCATAAGGGATAATCCGAATATCTACAGCATAACAAGTCATGACAAGGAGCACAAAATATCCTTATTTGCAGACGACATACTCCTAACAAACCCATATCTCACTGCCGAATTTTCCAATACAGCAAGTGCTCACATTACAAACTCAACGTCACTAAAACAGAGGCCATGGGTATCAACATCCCCACAGACAGACTAGAACAACTTCGCAAATCATTCAACTATGACTGGCAACATGACCATCTTAAATTTTTAGGAATCAACATCACCCTGACATTGACCAACCTATATAAAACAAACTATCAAAAAACACTACACGAAAAAAGGAATATACTGTTGGGATGGAAGGGTAAATACATTTCTTGTTCAGGTAGGATTGCCGCAGTGAACATGATTGTCCTGCCAAAATTACAATGTCTTTTTAGGACACTGCCAATTAAATTACCACACCACTTTTTCACGGAAGCACAAAAAATAATTCTGGCATATGGGACAACAGTAGACCTAGAGTGGCAAAACTAACAATTTACGCACCGCTCAATAAGGGAGAGATGGGAGTCCCAGACTTGAAGGGTTATTATCACGTAGCCATATTGGGACCACTACTAGGGGAATGCTACCGAGACCACCCACTTACATGGACGATGATTTAAATGAGACATGCCAGAGGTATCCCCATTCATACACTAGCATGGCCCCATGACAACATTGTTCCACAGACAGTTCTATGCTCCCCACTACGGTGCTAACACTGAACACATGGGACAATTACTGTCACAGGTTGGGTTGGAGTGGTAAATCGTCGCCTGCAATACCACTAAAAGCATTACACCATCAAATCCTTGATTTTAACTACACAATATGGCACCTGTATGGCATTACACACCTACACCAACTGCTCCTTGAACAGGAGCTTAGAAGTTTTGAGGACCTACTAGCTACTTTCCATCTCCACACAATGGTCTTCTTTTCTTACTTACAACTACAATCATGGTTCAAGAAAAAAAACCTGACTTTGGTAAATGATGTACAGGAACCATAGCTCACAGAGGTGGAAAAAAAATCTGCTTACGCCTGTCACCCCCCTAAAAAATTCATCTCCACGATATAACAATCGATGCATCCCCACGATATACTAACAAAACTTTCCTTCATAACCGATTGGAAGAAGGAACTCACATATACCCTGGATCCATCTCAGTGGAAATAAATTCTACTAGCACATCAATCACTTTATAAATGTGCCGCCCATATGGAGCTCTCTCATAAACTCCAATACAGGTGGTACTTAATTCCCACATGCATCAAGGCTGCACATCCACATACCTCAAACGTATGCTGGAGATGGCTGCAACACAAAGACACCATGCTCCACATATGATGGAAGTGCCCCCTCCTTGATACATTTTGGGACGAGGTAGCTAACATTATACACAAGAGTACAAAAACACATTTACCTCACAAACCAGAAACATATCTACTCCAATTGCTCCCAAAGTAAAAAATGCTTAATTTACCACATTATAATGGCTGCAATAACAGTAATCAGTAGACTTTGGCAATCCACAAAGCAGCCCTCCATTGCCCAAATGCATACAAACACTCAAAACCACTAAGCACTTGGAAAAAATGGCCAGGCATACTTTACATTTTAGGAAATACTGGACTGACACATGGGATAGATGGGAAAGAGCGTTCCAACATAGCTACTTACACCTAACAAATGGAACAGCTAATGGCAATGCAGTAAATTGTTCCAAATACCTAGCATATTGTTAAAGACCGCATGGTGCGGAGTGAATGGCTGTAATTGTGAACCTAACTGATGACATTGAATTCCCCTTTTCTTTTCTCAATAAAAATTGTCAAAGATAAAGGAAATATATATTTTAATAATACACAGCTTAAAATCTGAAGTTCTATATTAGCCAGGCTTTGAGGGGGGGGTGGGGTGGGAAGGGGCAGTGCTTGAGCAGAGTAGACAGATGTTCCAGTTAGGCATGTGCATGGGGAAAATTCGACACTTCGGCACTTCGGCAACTTCTGCAACTTCGGCAACTTCGGAACTTCGGCACCTCGGGACTTCTCTTGCAGCCGTTTGGTAGATAACTCCCTAATTCCCACGGTATTAGGGAGCTATCTACCAAAAGGCTGAAAGACCTAAATTGGTCTTTCAGCCAAATTTACTATTACTAAGTAAAAATTACTTAGTATTAGTAAATTTTGCCCCTACTCGCTATACCGCGAGTAGGGGCATGTCTATTAAACAGTAAGCAGCCTGTGGCTGTGGCTTTAAAATAGTGCCCCCCCCCCCCCGGCCCACACCCCTGAGCGGCGGGTGGGGGCCCTAAAGTAAAATGATGGGGCCCCCACCCCTGAGCGGCGGGTGGGGGCCCTAAATACTAATAAGGGGGGGGACCTATTCTCCTCCCCCGGGCCCCGACCCCTGAGCGGCAGGTGGGGGCCCTAAATCAGAATAAGAGGGGGGACCTAATGTCCTCCCCCCTGGCGCCCACCCCTGAGCGGTGGGTAAGGGCCCTAAATACTAATAAGGGGGGAACTAATGTCCTCCCCCCGGCCCCCACCCCTGAGCGGTGGGTGGGGGCCCTACAGTAAAATAAGGGGGGCCTAAGGTCCTCCCCCTGGCCCCCACCCCTGAGAGGCGGGTGGGGGCCCTAAATACTAATAAGGGGGACCTAATGTCCTCCCCCCTGGCCCCCACCCCTGAGCGGCGGGCGGGGGCCCTAAATTCTAATAAGGGGGGAGGGACCTAAGGTTATCCCCCCTGTCCCCCACCCCTGAGCGGTGGGTGGGGGCCCTAAACCCCCCCAGGTGACTAGGGGTCCCCAAACCCCTAGTCACCCCCTCCCCCCCAATAAAAATTATCCCCCTACCTACCCCCTCACCCTAACAACTAATGAGGGGGGGGACCTTTAACTAACTACCTGTCAAAAAAAAAAACGAGCGCCAAAAAAAAAAATCCTTCTTCACCCATGGAGGGCTCCGCGCAGACTGAGCTCTGCAGTGAGGGGGAAGGCTTATAAAGCCTTGCCCCGCCCTACAATTAGGCTCAGAGCACTCTGATTGGTGGATTTAAGCCATCCAATCAGAGTGCTCTGACAGGTAAATGTGGGAAAGTTCTTTGGCATTTTCCCACATGTGTAATTTGACTCATAACTCTCTGATTGGTGGATTAAGTAACCAATCAGAGAGTTATGAGTCAATTTACACAGCATGGGAAAATTCCAAAGAACTTTCCCACGCTGTGTAAAATGACACAGAACACTCTGATTGGTGGATTTCAAACCAACCAACCAGAGTGCTGGGACAGGTAAATGTAGAGACTTACCTGTCAGTCTCTTCATTTACCTGTCAGAGCACTCTGATTGGATGGCTTAAACCCACCATTCAGAGTGCTCTGATCCTAATTGCAGGGCGAGGCAAGGCTTTATAAGCCTTTCCCCACCCTGCAGAGCTCAGTCTGCGCAGAATCCTCGCCGGGTGAAGAATAATTAATATTTTTTGCGCTCGTTTTTTTTCCCTTTTTTTTATAATTGCGTCGGTTATTATGGTTTTTTATTTGGCCTTTTTGGGGCTGAAAAAAGAAGATTTTAGAAGAAAGAAAACATTGAATGGTAATTTTTTTTTTTTTTTTTACAGGTACTTAGTTAACCCCTTAAGGACCAAACTTCTGGAATAAAATGGAATCATGACGTGTCACACATGTCATGTGTCCTTAAGGGGTTAAAGGTCCCCCCCTCATTAGTTCTTAGGGTGAGGGGGGTAGGTAGGGGGATAATTTTTATTGGGGGGGAGGGGTGACTAGGGGTTTGGGGACCCCTAGTCACCTGGGGGGGGGTTTAGGGCCCCCACCCACCGCTCAGGGGTGGGGGACAGGGGGGAGAACCTTAGGTCCCTCCCCCCTTATTAGAATTTAGGGCCCCCTCCCGCCGCTGAGGGGTGGGGGTCAGGGGGGAGGACACTAGGTCCCCCCTTATTAGTATTTAAGGCCCCCACCTGCCGCTCAGGGGTGGGGGCCAGGGGGGAGGACATTAGATCCCCCCTTATTAGTATTTAGGGCCGCTCAGGGGTGGGGGCCAGGGGGGAGGACATTAGGTCCCCCCCTTATTTTACTGTAGGGCCCCCAACCACTGTTCAGGGATGGGGGCCGGGGGGAGGACATTAGGTCGTCCCCCTTATTAGTATTTAGGGCCCCCACCCACCGCTCAGGGGTGGGGGCCAGGGGGGAGGACATTAGTTCCCCCCCTTATTTTACTGTAGGGCCCCCACCCACCGCTCAGGGGTGGGGGCCAGGGGCTCGGGAGGGGGGAACTTTTTTTTTTTTTTTTTTTACAGTGAGCAGCATTTGTTGCAAATGCTTACAGCTGAATCCTGGCTATGTTTGTATACTTTTTATTTAAAATTATTTACAATGTAACATTCTTCTTCTTTTACTGGGTAAGTATATGAGTACTTAGGCAATACTGTGCTTCGGAACTTCGGCACTTTGACACTTCGGAACTTTGGCACTTTGACACTTCGGAACTTTGGCAACTTCGGCACTTCGACACTTCGGAAATTTGGTAATTTCGGAACTTTGGGACCTCGGCAATTCGGCACTTCGGCAATTCGGCGATTTGGACATTCGGAAGTACCTGAATGTCCGAAATTTCCGAAATTCGGCCGAATTCATATTCGGACCGAAACGAATTGCACATGTCTAGTTCCAGTGCTCTGTAGAGCCTTCTACTAACTATTGGCAATGCTTATTATGGCATTTCTTCTGAACGTTTTCCCATGGCAAATATGGTTTTTATTTTGACAGCAAAAACTAGATCAATTACTAAATCGCCCAATATCGAGGATCTGCTCTGCCAAACTTTAAAACAGCATGAGCCCAAGATGGTGCCAATGAGGGAATGAACTCAAGCCTCCTCGGAGGCCAGCACTGCAGATGACCTGGATCAGCACTCCTGACCTAAAGCAGTATAGTAAGGTGGCATGTGACTGCCCCATGAGTCTATCCCAGGCATATTACAGTTGTGCTTAAAAGTTTGCAAAGAAACCGTTTTTAAAGAAAACATGAGTGAGCAGGCAAAACACATCTTTTTTTATGTCTTATGGGATTCACATTCAACTGTAGGTTATAACTGAATGGCACAATCATAAAACAAAACATGGCAACAAATAAAAAAAAAATGAAATGACTCCTGTTCAAAAGTCTGCACACCCTTAATTCTTAATACTGTGTATTGCCCCCTTTAGCATCAATGACAGCATGCAGTCTGTTGTAATAGTTGTCTATGAGGCCCCTAATTCTTGCAGATAGTATAGTTGCCTATTTGTCTTGGCAAAATACCTCCAGGTCATGCAAAGTCTTTGTTGTTTTGCATGAACCGCACGTTCACATTCTAGGGCTAAAGGCTTTACAGTGGATTCTCACTTTCAAGTGACCAGATTTATTAGAGTATGGAATAGGGATCCAGCTTGTATCACTAAAACATTTAGTGATACAAGCTGGATCCCTATTCCATATGTACCATATTATACTTTTTATATAGTTACCATTTTGGGAGGTAACTGAAGGGAAGCAAGTATCCAAAGTTAAGTTTAACTTTCTATTCCACGGGTGATTGTATTATTAGAGTACCAGCTGACGTTCCTGGAGACATCTTGGTACGATTCTGCATGGAGGCAGACAAAGCTTTAATAATGGCTTTTGTTAACACCTCTCTAACCCATGCTATTGAAGAACATGTCCTTATCTTTTATGGGGATTTTTCCCATTCCACTATTATTTAGCAACATTCTCTGCTACCCATTGCCAATCTCCTGAGGGACAATGTTATCCCAAATCGCTGGGGTCCTGCATGCAAGCTAAATGTTCAGCACAACAATTGGCAAACAAATGACAAACAATTACAGCTCACCAACTCTTCAGGTACCAACACCTTCATCACAACCTTGGGACTCTCTACCCAATGCGGATACCTCATCGACAATCCAGAGCTCTAACAAGCCACATGGGATGTGGGCAAGTTCAAGTCCTTCAAACCTACAGGCAAATAGCCAATAACCCTCTAAAAGACACTTACTGCAACAATAAGAAATACAAATCGCAAAAACAAACGACTTAAGCACCACTGCAATACATAGCCTACCCCCAGGGGTGAATTTCTACTCGCCAGGACCACGTTTTTCACTTGTCAATATCTAGTGGCAAGTGGAAATTATGAACCCTGTTGTAATACATATACAATTGATGAATTGCTTACAATACGCCGTTGAAACAAAAAGAGCCTTATAATCTGTTAAATTTCCAGTTTCACTCTTTTCAATCTGAATTCCCAGATTTTACTAGTAACATGACGTAAAGTCATGATTTTATTAAAGACACGGAGGCGAGTATTATGCATAACTCTTTCTTTATTTCCTCAGCAGCAAAGATAGAGGAATATAAATATTATCAAAAATGAAAGAAAAAACTGTACAGGCACAACAGGCAGCCAATCACATAATAGAGGAAGTAGCTATATAAGTCCTGTGTCTCCCACAATCCCCCTCTTTCTTGTGAAAACCGAAGACCAGGTAAGAAGAACGATGTCCCACTTGATCCAAACAGGAAACGGGAAACAATGCGATAACTTCAAGCTAAAAAAGATAGAAAAATATGGTAATTTCCAAACTCAAAACTGTAGACTTACCAAACATAACCGTGAGGAGTCATACATAAAAACTGGATTCTGAAAATAGAAAATATATAAAATTAGAAACCAGCATAAAACGTTCAAAATCATCCAAAACATGATAAAAATACATGACATAAATACATGATCCAAATACAGACCTAATTGGAAACATACCTGCATAGTATCGAAGCATCTCCTATCCCAAATCCACACCGGGAGGGTGGGAGGGAATAATACTCGCCTCCGTGTCTTTAATAAAATCATGACTTTACGTCATGTTACTAGTAAAATCTGGGAATTTTATTAAAGACACGGAGGCTTATATTATGCAAGTTCAAAGCTGTGCTATCACCTGAGATGCGATGTGTTCAATTGGTCTGAAATAGAAATCCCTGAAGGTTGATTCTCGGGACCAGTCCGCTGCGCGCATGATGTCCTCCAGACGGCAACCAACTGTGGATGCCTTCGAGGCCATAGCACCTCGTACAGAATGAGGTGTAAAGATAGACGTGTCTATACCCGCCAGGGATAAAAGCCAACGAATCCAACGCGCTAGCGTCGGTGTCGAAACCGGCCGATGAGGAGCCTTAAAGGAAATGAATAGGGGATGTCGGTCAGACGAACGCAACGTTCGCGTAGCATCCAGATAGGCCTTCAAACAATCCACCGGACAGAGTGCCGGACATACCGAGAATCTAGGATATACGAAGGATTTGGATGCCGACTTAGTCCTCCTAGATATGTTGAAAGTAACGCCTTCAGGAGTAAACACGAAGGCACCCCAGTCAAGAGCCCTGACATCGGAGACTCTCTTACAAGAGATCAGGCAAAGCAGCATAACCATCTTGGAGGATAGCTGCTTAAGGGTCAAGTCATGGTTAGGACACTACGCCGACAGGAACCGCAACATTATGTTGACGTCCCAAAAGGCCGAAAAACGCGACCTAGGTGGAGGGACGAGGCGAATACCCTTGAGAAGGCGGCAGACAAAAGGATGTTTACCGACGGGTAACCTTCCAAACCGCCGTGACCGGCAGATATGGCCGAGCGAAAAACATTGATAGTTCTGTACGCCTTGCCCGAGTCGAACAGGGCTGTGAGAAACTCCAGGATCAAATGGAGAGGGGCAGATACGGGATCCATTGCCCGTTCCATGCACCAACCAGACCAAGACTTCCATGCATCTCGGTAAGCTGATCGCGTGCCCGGAGCCCAGGCGTTATCGAGGAGCAAGAGAGTCGTCTGTGGAACGTCAGGGACAACCCAGCGTCCCCTGAAAAGAACCACGCTACCAGGGGCAACTGGTGCCGTAATACCAATTCGTGCGAGTTCCCATCCGGATCCAGAAGGAGGTCCTGAATGTTCGGTAATAGACGAGGGAAGTCTATGGACAACTCCATCAGTCGAGGGAACCACGGACGGGATCTCCACAGAGGGGTGATCAGAGCCAGACAGCAGTCGTGACGAACCAGCTTCGAGATTGTGCGAGCAATCATGTTGAATGGAGGAAAGGCATCCGTCGCCACAGCCGCCGGGTCCGGTCTCCAACTGTAGAACTTCGGCAATTGAGTGTTCAGGCGAGAGGCGAATAGGTCCATCTCGAATCGCCCCCACAACCCGGTTAGGCTTTGGAAGACCGAGGCGTGCAAGCGCCAGTCTCCCGAGTCTCTTAAATGTCTGGAGTTCCAATCCACACCCGAATTGTCCAGACCCAGAATATGTTCCGCCGTCACCGAAACGTTGTTGAAAAGGCAGAACTGCCAAAAATCCTTCGCCAAGAGAGCCAACATCCTGGACTTGCTGCCGCCCAGGTGATTTATGTACCGGACCGCCGATACGTTGTCTAACTTGAGGAGAACGCAACAGTTTGCCTTTCCAGGGGTAAGGCTGCGAATCGCAAAGGCCCCTGCCAGAAGTTCTAGGCAGTTGATGTGCAACGACTTCTCTGTGTCGGACTATCTGCCTCCTGTGGAAACGTCGCCACAACGAGCACCCCAGCCGTGCAAGCTGGCATCTGATTCTATGATCACGTCCGGAATGGAACCGAAAATCGCCCTGCCGTTCCAGGCTTCCATGTGTGCTAGCCACCATACCAGCTCGTCTCTGGATTCCTCGTCCAAACATATCCGAGATTCGTAGGAGTGACCCGAACGTAGGTGTGACCCCTTGAGCTGCTGGAGGGCCCGGTAATGCAAAGGGCCTGGGAATATCGCCTGAATGGAGGAGGCCAGTAGACCGATGATCCTTGCCAACTGTCGAACCGATAAGTCCGAAGCACGAAGAGCTCGACGAAGCTCCTTCTGGATGGCTTTCATCTTGGATTCCGGCAAGTACAGGAATTGCCGTATGGAGTCCACCTGGAACCCCAAAAACTCCATAGACTGGGTGGGGGTCAGGACCGACTTGTCCCAGTTGATCAGAAAACCCAGGTTCTGTAAAAGGTTGACTGTCCAGTCCAAATGCAGTCTCAGGCATTCCAACGATTGGGACATGATCAGGATGTCGTCCAGGTAAATACTCAGTCGAACCCCTCAGGTACGGAGGTACGACACCACCGGCTTCATCACCTTGGTGAAACACCAAGGGGCCGAGGAGAGAACGAACGGCAGGCATGTAAAACGCCAATGCCGTCCGTGCCAGGTGAAGTGTAAGTAGTCCCTGGACTCTACTGCTATTGGAACCGTGAAGTACGCGTCCTTCAGGTCCAACTTGGCCATCCAATCCGACTGTCTCAGAAGGTCTCTGAGAAAATGAATGCCTTCCATCTGAAAATGTTGGTAGCGTAGGAAGGCGTTGAGAGGGCGAAGATTTATCACTGGGCGGACTCCGCCCCCTTTCTTGGGCACTAGGAAGAGATTGCTCGTAAAGCCTGGAGTGGCGAACGGCAATTCTTCGATTGCGCCTTTCGAGAACATCTCCTCGACTTCTGCGGAGATCATCGCGTCCTGCTCCTGTGGGAGAGACAATTCCCTGGGGGCATACGTTTGAACAGGCAGGGAGACAAACTCCAGTTGATAACCCTTTACGCATTGCAGAACCCAAGCATCTGAGGTTATATCTGCCCACCTTAGGTAGAATAAAGCCAGCCTCCCCGCCACCTGAACCTGATCTAGAGGGGAAGAAAGGGTACTCACCATAAGGGCGTCTGCCCGAAGACCCACCACGGGGGTATCTGGAGCCCCACGATCTCCCTCTTGCCGGAAAGAAGGGAGGCGTTTTCGGATCTTGGAAACCTCGGGAGGGGAAAAAGGAACCTCTGGTGGCACGGAACGAGCCTCGGAAACCACGGCCGGGTGGACGGTTCCTGCTACGCCCGGCCCCTCCGAAAACCTTGGGCGCGAATACGCGCTTCATATTTGCCTGCGCCTTGTTGATCGCCGTAAAAGTTTTGACATGGGATCCAATGTCCTTCACGAAGGATGTGCCGAACAACATCCCCTCATCGGCTGAATCAGGTTCAGCTACGGTCATAGCGGCCAGTTTAGGGTCTATTTTTAAGAGAATTGCCTTGCGTCTCTCGGAAGACATGGCCGTGTTAGCATTCCCTATAAGGCAGATAGCCCGCTGGACCCACCCGATGGCCACATCGACATCCAAAACAGAGTCACCAGTACGAGCGGCGTCAAGAAGCTCGTACAGCTTTGACAGGGGGCCCAGCGTATCTAGGATCTTGTCTTGGCACCCTTTCAGGGAGTGATCAAGACCCTTCTTAGGCTTCCACCCAGACTTATTTAAAAATTGGGCAATTTGAGGGTCAACGTCTGGGGTCTTACAGGCAGCGCCAGGGAGGGAAGGTCGTGGGCATTCGGCACGCAATTTATTGCGGCCTTCCTTGGACAGAGGTGTGCGTATTCGCTTAGCCACATATTGGGCGATATGGTCCGGAGGGACCCATTCAGCAGACCGCGGGTGACGTAGGTCGTCCGGGTCAAACAGGGGGTTACCCTGTGGGTCTAAAAGCCCTTTATTATCATCCCCAGCGGGGCCTGGTACTTTCCCTCGGGGAGTGGCAGAGGACCCAGAAGGGGTTACACCCGTAGGGGGTTGATCCTCGCCTGACTCGCCCTCAACATAGGAGTCATACTCCATAATATCGGAATCATCTTCCACACTCCGGTCGGTATCCGACCCATCATCCAGGGCTCTAGCCCGTTTCCACAATCTAGCCTTTTTAGCCCGGCCAGGGGCTCTTGTGCACGTGGGATGCGCGCTATCTGCGACCGCCAGAGGCGTGTCAGTCATGGCAGACAAAGCCTGCATCGAGGAGTGGGAGCCGATATGTCGGGATTTTGCCTTCGCCTTACGGGCACCCGGCACAGTTTGGGCAGGGGAAGGGGACCCCACACCCAGGGGGGTAGGGGTAGCCATGGAAGGCAAAAACCCAGAATGAAGTGACTGGGTAAAGGAGGGTGAAACAGCCCCTATAGCGGAGGCAATAGCCTTTTGAAGGGAGGAAGCCACAGTGGCCTCTAATAAGGCCTGGAACTCCTGAGAGGCCATAGCACCCTCAGGGTTAACTATTGGGAAATCCCCAGAGGGGTCAGTAGGCCCATCCTTACTATCCTGCATAATGAGGCACTAGAGAAAAACGGGCACTAATATAAGCCTAAAAGGAAAACCAGAAATGGGTTGATTAACCCAGCAGAACAGAATACAAGCTAAAACCTGATCGTTGGTGTAGCAGGGGAACCCGGAGAAGAAACAGGGACCGACCGCACGGCAGAACAGGGTGATGCGAGTGACCGCCCAAAATGGCCGCCGCACGTGTCAGAGTGCGCTCGCGGACCGGCTCCCGGCGGGGGAAGGGGCGCGTGCACCTACCCACGCGGGCAGCCCGCGAGAGGGGAACGAGCACACTCAGCCGCGGTCGCAGGGGAAGGACCGCCGCGGCAGAGTAATATCGCTGAGAAGCGAGTGGAGAAACAGGGACGGGAGGGAGGGGAAAAACAGCCCGCGGCGGGCAAAGTCCCAGGGCAACCCCCAAATACACCAACGATGTAGGTAACAGAAAATATATCAACAGCGAATAAATTCAATAATAATAGTAATAAGCATAATCAAAAACATGAACCACAAGTAAACATCACAAAACAAAAAGCAATGAGTAGGAGAGCTCAAGTAAAATACTTAGCTGTCTGAGGAAGCAGCAAAGAAAGAGGGGGATTGTGGGAGACACAGGACTTATATAGCTACTTCCTCTATTATGTGATTGGCTGCCTGTTGTGCCTGTACAGTTTTTTCTTTTATTTTTTGATAATATTTATATTCCTCTATCTTTGCTGCTGAGGAAATAAAGAAAGAGTTATGCATAATATGAGCCTCCGTGTCTTTAATAAAATTGTGCAACATAAATTTTAATTCTGCACATTTCAAATTGTATAGAATAAATCCTGTATTGTTTGCTCTTTCCGATTGAAAAATAAACTTGGTTTAAGTATTCTGCTGCATATTTGTATATTTTCTATGGTATTAAAACCTTTGGGAAAATGTATTTTCTCTATTCTCAGTCTCACACTTCTGCAGGTCGTTTGCATGATGTGTGATTTTTGAAATTAGGTTTTGCTCTGTACATGATGTTACTGTGTTGCAAACCACTTCTATTCTTCTGACACATCGAACACCTTTTGCAGTTTAATTATTACACAGAATTATTATCACCTAACACAGAGAAAAAAATAGTGTATGTGTGTGTGTGTATATATATATATACACACACACACACACACACACACATACACTATTTATATAATACACACAATCCAGCGCACTCACTCATCCACTAAACAGCAACCTCAAAGCTCACAGATTTTATTAGTTTTTTTTAGTTTTTTTTTGTTTGTTTTTTTAAACACCTAATCTAGGCAAAAATAATAGGGGTTTAGTTTCAGTGTATGATCATACAATGCATAAGCCTGCCACAACGTCAATGTACCCCAATCTTTGGCAGGTCCTACTCTATCTATTAATGTTTGCTCTTATGAGATTAACCCACTTACTTGGGGAAAACATTTCATCTGGGGCTCTCTGTAGTACAAGACTAAATAGGGCATTGGAATGAGGCATCTGTGACAGGGAGGAGTGCAAAACCAAGCCGTTGGCCTGACTCCTAAATATATCATTGAAACCAGGGGGTTGCCTGAACATGCATAAATGGTGTGCTGCTGGGGCCAATTTATACAATACACAAGATCCAGCGCACTCACCTATCCACTAAACAGCAACTTCAAAGCTCACAAATTTTATTAGTCTTTTAGTTTTTTTCAAAACACCTAAAAATAATTGGAGTTTAGTTACAGTGTATGATCATAATGCATAAGCCTGCCACAACGTTTTGGCAGGTCCTACTCTATCAGCCTAATGTCTGCCCTTATGAGATTAACCCACTTACTTGGGGAAGAAATACATATATATGAAAGTCACCATAGCCTGCACTCCGGGGTAGTCAAAATGTATTTAGCCTGGTGCTGTTTTGTTATAAATACATTGCTGCTTGCACGGTTGGCTTGTTATACTGATGAGAGTTTATTAACTAAACAGAAACGTTGATATTTTATTTTGTAATAGTTAAATAAAAGTTGTTTTATTTACAATAGTCCTTGGAGTACTATTATTCAAAGTGTCTACATAATATATATAACTTGAAGGAATATCTGCACTCTAGGGTATGACAATAAAAAATAATTAATTGCCTATGCTTATTCCATACATCATACATGCGAAAAAAAAATAGCATATAGAGGTGAGAACTTAAAACTTATCTTGTATTAAAGGGACACTATAGTCACCAGTGCAACTACATGTATTCCTGACCCTATAGTATTAACACCACCATCTAACCCCCCTGGGCCCCTCTTACTGTATTCAAGCCAGAAGCTGTAACTCTGCATGCTGTTAGACTCAGGAAAAACAAGCAGTCTGCTGACATGTGATAGCCTGATCCAATCACAGTGCTTCCCCATAGGATTGGCTGAGACTGACAAGGAGGCAGATCAGGGACAGAGCCAGCATGATTCAAACACAGCCCTGGCCAATCAGCATCTCCTCGTAGAGATGAATTGAATCAATGAATCTCTATGAGGAAATTTCAGTGTCTGCATGCAGTGGGAGGAGATACTGAATCACAGGATGTTCGTGCAGAGCAGATCTGAGTACTCCAAAGCCCCTCTGGTTCACTCTGAGTGACTGCAACTGCAGGTGTTCCTAGCTTTCAATGTAAACACTGTATTTTCTCAGAAAATACAGTGTTTACATGAGAAAGGCTGCAGGGAGCTATAGATCTCACCTGAACAACCTCGTTAAGCTGAAGTTGTTCAGGTGACTATAGTGTCCCTTTAAAGATCAACGTATCAGATGTAATGTAAATCCGAAATGTTGATCCTTAATAAAACGTATGTTTTTAGTTCTTTTAACAAATTCGTGAATGTTATCCCATTTTCCCACATTTATAAATATTCTACACATATACACTATGTGTTATCTGTGTGCAGACCACATATAACTATGTAAATCTATTGCCTGGAATTATCTGGGTTCATAAATACATCTATATCATCTCGGAATAAAGTCAATATTAAATGAACAATTTTAACGCAATTGCATTAAAAATACACTATGGAAGCCAAACATTTAACATGACAAAAGGTTAGACCGTGGTTAATGTCATATCTTGTTCACCTTGAACAAGTCAGTTTATCTTGATTTGCTGCAGGTGATAACATTAGATTGCAATCTGTTTGAAGTCGGATTTCATGGGGAGTTTTTTTTACAGTGTACACACAATGTAACAGAAATGATTATTATTAATGTTTTACCTTTAGTAAAGCTAACCTTCCCACTTTCATAACACAGTTAACTCTTAACTCCTTAATAAAGTTGTCTTGCGCAATAAAAATAATTCTAGCAACAGATGGATTGCATGCCCAGCCATTGTTTGAAGGTATAATTAACATATTGCTCTCGACAACCACAACACAGAGATATAGAAATCACAAGCTTCTCCTCAAAAAGCAGGAATATCTTGTTTTGCTCTAATTGGCTTTGTATTGCTCTTGATAGTAATGCAGTTTGGTGCTGGGCATACGATATATCATGTATCATGTGTTGCATTCAGTCCTATAGAGTTGCCATTTAAATGGGTTCTCCTGTTTCCACTTCTCTCTGTCTATCAGCTGCATCGAAATTGGACAGCATGTATATAGATAAAGTGGGGTATAGGTTCACAGCATCAAGCCAGCTGAAAAGGGGACAGACTGAGTTCCAGGGAGAGAAACCGTTTTTGTAAAACCTCTCACAATAAATCTGACAATAAAATGGTGACGGGGGTTTGGACGCCATACTGAACGGTCGCAGGTTACATTTGCTCCTGCTTCAAACCGACTAAATAGCAACTTTTGGGACAAAATACCCCAATACCGAATCTCCTCCGGATGGTACCTTCACCTGGTACAGCTGGGGAAAAGTTTGGGAGAATACTGGCACCCTAAAATCACCTAACCGACAGCTGCGGCCTTCGGCTAGTAGAGGCCTGGTAGATTCCTGGTGGGAGAAACGGCCGTTCTCTCAGCCCGGGTCTGCCTAATCCTTCTCTTGAGTGGATACTCAGAGCCTCGTACCTTTGGGCCGGCAGGGGGTGATCCTGGCCCCCACCAAACAGGCACTTACCTCTCACTCGACACAAAGCCTTTCCAAAATGGCCGAGGACAAAGACAGGCGTGATGAGCAGACGACCCAAGATGGCTGGATGGCAGGATTCCTGCATCGGTTTGACAACATGTGCCGAAAATTCTGGGAGGAATGGGAGAAAAAGTGACAGCCACCCGCACCTCCTACGCCTGAAACACAGCCTCGGCGACCCCTTCCTAGGTGGCGAATCAAGAGGGCCCGAGCGCACACCCGTAGTCCACGCACCAGAGCGGTACAGCCTTGCCCGGATACCCGCGGCTGTCTCCATGTGAAGGAGAGAGAGGTCGTGGACATTGCAGAAAGGTTCCTGAAAACATTTGGGACAGTTGCGACAACGCATGCTGCGGCGCCACGGGAGGCACGAATTGGCCTGCACACCTGCTGGGACTCAGCCTGCCACTTACAGGCATAGTTTGAGGGAACCCTTCATATTGCAGCAGTCTGGTCTGACAGGAGACCTGGGCTAAAGGCCGCTTGATTAATTTGTCTCGCACCCCTAAGCTTATCTAGCTCATATCTGCAGCATGGTTTCTATAGGCCTGCTTTATGCTCCTTGGTGGTTATACACTCACATGCCAGAAATCTACTCTGTGGAGCACACCATTTAGTATTATACCTCTTCCTGACTAGCTATTGTTCATGCTTTCTTAATTGTGTTTTTTGTCCTTAGTTTATGTTTTAAAACAATGGAGAACACTTTATTCTATTATACAATAAACGCATTGAGGTTTTGCTCTCTTGAGTGCTAACCCCAGAGAATTTACTGATATGGGGTTCACTTGCAGACAAGGCATAAATTGGGCTCCCCTAGCTTGTAATGTACTGGTCTTAGTGACCACCTTATCCAGAGCACCCTTGAGACTCAGTGTTCAGACCCAAGGGGCACCTTAATAGAGCTCCAGTGGTTTGCCTACATGTAACTCATCTGCACAACATTACTGTTTAGCTTACAGTCAGTATCCTACATGTCTATCTGACATCTACAGATTGATGATTTTCTAGTACCCAACACCCTAGACATGCTCATAGCATGATTTCATTTAATCTTAATTTTATTTTATAACAATGCGCCATTCACAGTATTGCCTCGATTTTGTTTTATGTGTACCTTAAGAATAATTGACAATACTGCAGTGGCATCGTAAGCTTGTTACCCTAGCCTGAATGTTTATGTTTTCAAAAATTATCTGCAGGTCTTGATGTGGTACTACTTGGTTGATCTCATTGGGCTTGTTTAAGCATAATATAATACAAAATGGGCTGTCAAACGAAAAAAAAAAAACAGGGGACTGCCGCTTCAGCTATCTTCCTACTTGACAGTGGCGGGCAATAACCATATTACTCACTCATAATGCCTTGCACCTTGTTACATGCTATTGTTTGTTTGTTTTGTTTTCCTGTTTAGTTCTACTATTAGCACTATGTTGATTCTCATGAAAGTAGTGTGGTACTATTTAGCTGTGTCCTACTCCAGAGGCTATACTCTTACGACCTTTTTTAATCATGCTTTCTGACCCACTCTCCGATGCACTGTACTATTAGCCTGGATGACAGCACTCCTGATATGTTTTCCCTGATAAGTGCAGCTGCATCTAACCATGTTTCTCAAATAGCACATTAATAGCATATTAGGCACGATAAGTTTAACCCTACAAAAGGTGCAGTTCTAACAACATGTTCTACTACAGCCGTGTAATTTATCTTGTTATGTGGAACTCCGTTGACATGTAAACTAATCTCTGCACGAAAAAATAAAGAATTCGAAATAAAAAAAAATGGTGACAGGCCCATAATATGTTGGCAGTGTAACCACTACACTGAGCAGTCAGCTCTCTCACAATGACCCACATGGATGTGTTAATCCAGTGAAAGGCAGTTTCATAGAAATGTGGGCCTTTTTCCACCCCACCCCTGTGAGTTTAGCACAGAACAATATTTACAGGTAACTGTAATTGCATAGCTCAGATAGCTCAGATAGGGGCATATCTAGGTTCCAAAAACACCCGCGGCTTGAGCCCAAAGTAAAACGTGATGAATCCTACTCTAACAGAAAGGTCATTACTTCTCTATGTTATGCTCCCTCCTGTCTACCCATGAATGACAAACTTCTAATGCTTGTCAGAATCTCAAAGTAAGCGTAGTTGGAAATAGGTCAGCTATTCAATGCAATCCTATCATACTAATAGAGAAATGTGTAGAAAAGTTAGGTTACTGTCCCCTGGGAGGCTCTACCCCATCCCTTAGTGGGCCTGATGGAGCACTATACGACTGATCTTTCTTTTTGTAATATAATATAAAAAACAAACAAAAAAACCCACTTATATCCTCCTGCCTCCTCCACCAACTTATCCGGATCCAGAGCTAAAGAGCCCTGTAGTCCCCAAAGCCCTCACATAGCAATGTCTATACTCAGATGGTTGACACATCACCTCAGAGCATATTCATTCACCTCAGTCGTTTGTACTTTTTGTACAGTTGATGTAAGATTTACATTGGCAGTAATGTGAAGTCCGCCCCAGGAAATACTTCTATTAATGTATTCTGATATTATCATTTAAATGCAGCCAAGGGTTAAGGGATACATTGTACTGCAGGGCTTAGCTCAGGAGTGCCCAGCTCTCCCAGCTGCAGAGAGGAGGCTTGGAGCAGCATCCAGTGGGTCTCAGGTAAAAAGTAAAAAAAAACTAAAATGGTTTGACTGTTAAAAATAGAGAGACACCAGGGGATGCCTGGAACCATAACCACAACACCACTATTTAGTGTTTATAGTTCTTGGAGTGTTCCTTTATGTACAGACAAGCACCAGATTCAATTTAGTTTTTAATAGTGCATCATGTATGACTGCTGACCCTGCTTAACATATTTTAACTACCCCGTAGCCTGCTGTACACCAAAAAACCAACAACACTCAGAAACTGTTATATGATGAATAAGGCAATGGCCACACAATGCCATGAATTTGTACATTTTATTTCTCTCTGCATTAAAAGCTTCCATAACAAGTATGACCCATTATAGTTTCCTTATGATGAAACTTTCCTTCCTACAATGTGGTCCATTGTAAACGAGTAATTATACTGGAACTCATACCAACCTTGCATGGATGAAAAGAAGAGAATACGGAGACCTATATTGTTCCACTGTTTAGGGTATTACAAAAGAAGTTCTATTATGAACCACTAACCTATGGAAAGGGAGGTGAAAGGAAAAGAAGGAACGTTTAAAAGATCCTTTTTTTTTTTTAGGTAGAGAGGGTTTTTATGAACAGTTCATGCATCTACAGGGATTGGCAAAGTCACTCTTTTATTAAACCCTCATTTGGGCACATAATGTGAGTGGCAGCACAATACCACTAAGATTGTTCTACCCTTAGGTGGGACCATTATTGCATATTTTAACAACCATGCCACTGTCGATGAAAGTGGATCCCAAGCCAGTCCTCATTGCCCACCAACATTCCAGGATTTCTGTATTTACCCTTTTTATTCCAGTGGAGATACTCACAAAACCTTGGCTGTTGGTGGGCTATGAGGACTGGTTTGGGAGCCACTGGTCTATGAGATAACCCTATAGTACGAGGTAATAGAAGGAGACATATCTGAAAAACATAGGAATTTGCCCCACATTTTGCTAATCTGAGATCTATTAGGACCATATGAATAACCATGTTAAAATATATGAAGCGAAAACAAATGAGGACTCTTTCTATCTTAAATGAGTTCCTCTTTCTTGGTCTTTATTTATTGCAGCAGCTATAAAGCTATAAAACAAGTAAAAAAAAAAATATTTTAAAAAACATCAAATGAGCAGCCGATCATAAAGAGGGTGTCAAGTCCACTCTGATAACTGTGTATAAACTGCTTACTGAAAACAGTTTTGAAAATTCGTAAAAGCGCCTGTTTTTAATTACTTTCTAAAATGACAATATAAAACTCAACAATACATTTTATTTTATGTTAAACGCACAACAGCAGCAAGCAAATTAAAAATGTTATCTTCAAACGGGATACTTCTATACAACGGTATCTTTCTTTCTCTCTAAATCACATTAAATCATATTGAGTAAGAAATAAGAAACATAATAAACAGAAGAAGTTAATGTTTCTATTTTGCTATCTCTATTTTGACCTAAATTATTTAAAGGCATTTGTCTGCTCATCACAATTCAATATTTGAGAATAAATCTTGGCGCAGAATTAAGGCACCATAGCCAAGACAAAAAATATATATACTTAATATTTTCTTAGCTTCACGGCACAAAGATATGTGGATAAATGTAACTGAATAATCCATTGGAAAAAATACACAGCAATGTATTATTATATGTCACCTAGTGATTAAATACTTATGAATTGCAATGCATTAAAAGTCAAATTTGAATGTAAAGGCAATAATAGCTCAGTATACGGCATAGAAGTTAAATATTTAAATATATTTATTCACAAATACCATGGTTTGATTTTCAGTTCATCACAATTTACCATTTAGTGAATAAACCTCTTTAATAAGGACCTTGGCATGAAAAGGGGAAAAAATCATTTTCTTCAGCTTCAAAGTGATTGGGAGACATGGGGCCAAGTTAAGCATGGGATGTTTTTAAATTTGTTTTTCAAGTATTAATGAGGAAACTGAACTGTAAGGTTCCATTAACAAAGAACTTTACCCAAGGAGGAGATGTTAATGAGTAATGAAACAAAGAGCTCCGTTACAGAGATTAAATGCTCCCGTGTCTATGGACAAAGTTCATATTGCAAAGTGCAGCTGGGAGTCACTCATAACCCTGTGACAACCTTGGGTTCCCAGTTCAATGTCTGTCTTCCTGCCTTCCTGTTACTAAACAGACTAGCCCAAAGTCCACGCAAGGTTCAAAGTTTAGCATTTAGAGGCAGGACAGATATTTCCTTTGTGCAAATCTGCCAATTTTTTTAACATTTTTTTTTTTTAAAGCTTAGATCGACATCTTGGGAATTAACTTGCTTAACTCGAACACTGAGAGATTGATGGATAAAACATTGCAATGTCTTAGTATGTTACCCCTGTGACATGAGAAGTGTTAGACTGTACACAGTCTACACTAAAGTAGATTAACATAGTTAAGGGGGAAGGGGGGAGTGCTGTATGGATTCTGTACATGTGACTTGGATTGTCTAGAAGTCCGACACAATACGTACTGATTATACTAGCAACTATGCTGCTGGAAACTGATCTTTTATATACTTGTTTTTTGTTTTTTTTAACTTCTCTTGGCTTCATTATTAGAAATAAAGTATATCAAGGTCCAGTTTGCTTTCATATTGGCAATATTACAATTGGTAAAATGTTATTGATTTTCGCTTGTACATTTTAAACTAAAATGGGAGAAGGAAGCTCTTCGTAATTGTGTGTTTTTGTATGCTTTTTTTATTTAATCGAGGTTTTGATGACTTGTCAATACTACATCGCCATACTCTTTTCTAATCTGGTTTCTAATGTCAAATCAGATCAGACAGAAATTTCCATTTTTGGCACATTCTATAAAAATAGCCCTTTAAGACATTTTAGTGAGGGAATTCTGAACATCTCCTGTCTATATAAGCGACTAGTTATAGAACTTTATTCCAAACATGTTTATAAATGTCCAAGCAAGAAATAGAACACTGTGGCACCCACAACACACGGAGGAATTAAAGTATAAATTATAGAACATGGAGTTATTACATTGTAATTATTGATGAACTTTGATGTCATATGTGTTGTTAGCAATGCTCATATTGATGATGTAATTATTTTTATTATTAACTAAATGAACGAGGATAGGGGCAAATTTAAGATTATGAAGCCTTTAAATTATATTTCACATTTTGGTATTTGGCTTTTAAACGTTTGCTGTTATGCTATGTGAAGCGGAACCCACGCTAAACCACGCACTGACCAGATTACCCTGTAATGTGTGTGCTGCCCTGACACCCCTTTCGTGTGTTTTCTCTATCTTGACCCTGAGTTTCATTCGTTGTACTTGTAAAGCTACCTGCTTCCCATTTGGGAGAGCTCCTACGAACGGGTTCCTTTCGTCTCTAGAACGGGGACCACCACAAGATCCTATTTAAAATGTTTAGTTAGAACATTCACACCTCGCTAACGAGGTGTGAATACTGCAAACCGCAAGAGAAGCCTCAGTGCGTGCCGACCCTGTGTGGCGGCCCGTTCGTTAGATGAACGCCGTCCAGGGGGAGCATTCATGGATTGCTTCTCGTCTCGTTCGGTTTTCCAAACGAGGACCTCCCCAGTGCCCCTTGGAGTGTTCGCACAAATCAATTAGAACATTCGCAACGTGCAACATAAGTGTGAAACTGCAAGGGAAGTAATTAATGTGTGCTTCCCCTGGGTGGCCTCCATTTGTATGGATGAATGCTGATCAGGGGGAGCATTCGTATCCCGAAAGGAGACGCTTCCCTTGCCTGGTTTCACACAGGGACTTCCCAAATGGAGGAGGTTCACACTGTACACGATTGTGGGGGTCCTCGAGATTGGTGGGAACATTCCTTGGGGACAATGGCGGTTTGGCGGACTTTCTGTGTCTGGGAGTCACAGAGGCGGGAAGCTTTCCCGTGCTTTGACACCCAGGTACAGAGGCTCATGGGATGAAGACCCCTGGTCCCCGGAGGTGGCAAACCCTGAGGATGGGTGGCGGGAACTGAGGACAAAGGGACTAGACTTCCTGTCTCACGCACAGGCTCCTGGGAGGGGGAGGACCCTGGGAGGGGACACTGGATGGCAGGAACAGGGGACAAAGGGACTGAGGATCTGGTTCCATTATGTGACCCTCGGGAGGGGGAGGACCCTGGGAGGGGACATTGTCATTGTGTGTGTTTCACACCTTGCATGGGCAAAGTATAAAGCCGAGTGTGGCCAATAAAGTGTTGTTGTACCCCTGGAACTGTGTCGTAAAATTACTGGGGGAAAATGGGTCTCTTAATTTATTCATAGCGGAGGTAACCAGTTGGGTTACCCATGGTCCGCTACACTATGTTCTGTATGATAAAAACAGCTACCTCTGTGATCAAGAGAGCATGAAACAAAATGGAGTGACTCATCTTGACAGGTATTATTTGGTGTACACAGATTATCAATCTCAACAAAACAGTAAGAGATGCATAGAAATTAAATTGTAAATAGTAATTGTGAGTCTCTCCATCCATTTTCCCTTTTGGTGTCTCCCTCTGTTCTATTTCATTCCAAAACCTCCCAGTATTATAGCATGTCCAAGCAGGATAGAGACAGAGGATCTTTATGCTTCTCTGTCTGGTTTGTCATTGGAGCTCCAAGCAGCATGATGTACAGTGAATGGCCAAAGAGGGCGGATATAACAGTCATTCATATCCTAGCCCCTAGCCAGTGCAGACATCCTATAACCAGAACTCCCTCTCCACTTAGTATTCCACTTCATCACAAACCCACCTTAATAAACTCAATACGTTTTATAATTCATGTAATGTAATTACTTTACCCATCACTGTGACATGTTAAAAGAGCTAAACTGGCTGTCGCTCTTCATCTTTCCAGCCTTGTGCACAAGAGCTTTTCTCTCCTCAACTGTTCCCACCTCCTATAACCTCTGATCAAGAACTAGCATGATATTTAGCATATCGCAATACAAAAATAAAGTGGCTTGATCATCATTTTCCTACAGAGCACCGCAATTATGGAATAACCTCAGGGACACGGTTAAATCATAATTCAATCTAAAATCTTTTAAGAGATCTATGGCAATATACCTCAGCACAGAATGCAGCTGTCATGGTTGAATATATTTATCACCTATTATGTGTTAGATTAATATATGTGTATGTATATATATATATTGTTTTTATTTTGTATTTTTTGTAATATTGTATCCTGTTGTAACAATGCAATGTTTTGTGGACCCAGGACATACTTGAAAATTAGAGAAATCTCAATGTATCCATCCTGGTAAAATATTTAATTTCACTGAATATATAGAATTAAATCATTCGGGAGCAAAGTCCTAAAAGTAGTGCACAAGTATTCTATTAGTTTTCATGGTAATAACTTGCCTTAAACAACACTGACTCAAAAAGTGTGCGTGGGGGCTATCGTTAACAATTGTAGAATTTATGGCCGATTGAAATTATTTTTGACCAAACCAACAGCATGTTTTGGTGCAAGGAAATCTTTTTTTTTTCCTTTTTTTTTTATAATTCTTTATTTTAGCAGTGCATGGAAAAGAACATATGCAAGACATTAATTGATAATGCGAAAAAGTAGTTTCCATGTACAGAGAATGTTGAGAGAGATGCACCATTTATTTATTTTTTGTGGTACAAGCAATAGGCAAGAAATCCTGACCTGAGCCAGACATTGCACAAAAATAACAATATTAAACGTTTGTTTTGCCTGTCAGGCAGGGTACCCATTGTGATGACATAGTATGTTATAGTATGTGAAACCAGGCATAAGTACCCCTTGAACTGAGGCCATCGTTAGGGAGATACGTGGCATTCTAGGGAGTGCTACAAGAGTACCTCTGTCCAGGTTAGGGATGACACCCTACGACCTGTGCTTATATTTATGTGAAGTCCGCAATTTAGCTGGGTAGGAATGAACAAGAAATGAGGTTATCATATCTGAACTAGAACATACAAAAATAGCTACTATTAATCGATTGTAAGCAGTTTGGTAGCTTTTAAAGGTGGTCGTGTAGCTTGATGTGGGCTTGGGTATATGGGTGTCAGTGTCAGTAAGTGTCTCATTATTTTGATCAGCCTCGCTTTTTGGGCCTGGGTTATAGATAATAGTGGTGTTTCAGCAAAAGAAGCTTGGGCCGACTCTAGCTGTTAGTGCCCCTTACCAGGGGGGGGAGGGGGGGTCACGGTAGGTGTAAAGCCCTACCCCTATACCCCTATCTTATGGGCAAGGAAATATTTTGAATTACATATTTTTTAATATACAAGTATATTTTTTAGTCCACATGCAACTTATTGATTATTTTGCACACATTTTGTAAAAATCAACATCTGTTTCTTTTCTTTCTTCTTTTTTTTACTTCCACCCACTCCACAGACTGAGATGACCAAGTACATCTTTTCCCACAATAGAACACTGGATGAGGTTTAAGAACATTAGAAACAGACAGGGAGACTAGCAGATGTGATTGCTGAGGGTGTCATATTGATTGCTTTTGGATGTTTGCCGCCTACAAAACGTTTTGAAATTCTTATGGAAGTACTTAAGCATATTCTGTGTTTCATATCATAACTGCAGACATTAATTTTTTTTATTGTTAATATAGAGACAATACAGTATGTTAAACAAATAGGAATAAAACAAATGACGGCTTTACTATATATATACCGGTAAATATGAAGTGTCAATATTTTCTTGAATTGGTTTTTGGTTTCACTGGATAAGAAATGCTACAAACATGTCTATAACCATATACTGTAGTAGTTATAGTGCCGGCAGAGCCCTGGTGCCCAGGGTAACTAGTCAAAGCTTCAAAACTTTTGCAAATGGCTTGACAACTCAATATTTAGGTGACAAGCTCAACTTTTAAAATAGAAGATGCGTGTGCAGTTTTGGAATCATTTTACACTTACCCCTTAATTATTGTAGGGATTGATATACATGGAAAAATCAGAAAACCAAATATAGTGTATTATTGCATTACATTAAATAAAACAAATAGTGAGGCGCGTGAAATAAAACTCACATATTTTAGAGCCTTTTTAGGGTATAAGGTCTAAACCCAGGAGCTTCTGTGCCTTTAAGGTGGCAATCAATACCTTCATTAAATGAGGTTTTAGTATATTTCTCCCAGTGTTACATAAAAATAAGGCACAGAAAAAGAAAGGCAATCTATATGTAGTATTTACAAGTTTAAAATATAGGGAACATATTTTGGATATCTTAGAAAACCGGCTCAAAGTTTGCAGGCTTTGTGTCAGTTTGTAGGGTTACACTACCCTATGTAAAACCATGATACAATATGAGAATATGACTATTTACCCTGGGGGTCAATAATACGTACCCTGGGTCAAAATGTGCAAGTTAGAAAAATTGGTGAGTTGAGGAATTTTTGTTTTTTTTGATACGCATATTTTGATTTAAAAATTCCTTTGCCAGTTCTCCACAATTTCTCACCATTCAATAAACTCCATGGTTTTCAAAGCAATATTTTCGTTTGTGTGTATGACTTACAGATGGACCTAAGCAATCTGGAGTACAGTGTCAGAAGAAGCTAAAAAATATTTAACCCCTTAAGGACACATGACATGTCTGACACGTCATGATTCCCTTTTATTCCAGAAGTTTGGTCCTTAAGGGGTTAAACACTTTTATGGTAGCTTAATCTTAGTACAACTACTCTGCACAGTGGGAATGGGTGAAAACTGATATCAATACTACATGTAAATTACTCGAATTAGAGTTAACCTGGTATATAACAAGGAAAAGTAAATCCATTTTCCACATACTTCAGCATTAATTTAAGACTGATGAGGATTTTGCAATTTATTTATTTTTTAGAGTCTTCTTCAGCTCTTTGGAGATCACACGAATCTGTATTCGTTACTCATCACCAGCAAGGACCCAGTAAAATAGATCTCTCTTACTTTAGATCGTATCATCAGGAAATGAAGTATTAAGCAAATTCAAAGAAAGTAGAATTTTTCTCTGCTTCTTGTCATCTGTGGGATTCTGGATTTGTTATGGCTTGTTTTAATTAATGATTATTTCAACTAAAAAAAAGTTGAATGCCCTGGCTTCATTTGAATCCAGCTTAAGTTCTTTTAGTAAGCATAAACTACAGGTTATGGTCACAGAACAAGCTGAAACAAATCCTTAACCAAGAGAATGGAAGCGGTGCTTGTTAAATTCTAAAACAAACAAAAAGACAAGTTCTGTAAACTGCTTCAAACTCTTGGAAGTAAATAGACAAAAATGGCAAGCAGGTTGGATATGAGACTTACAGTGACAAAGCTGAATAATACAAACTATCAACTGTGTGAGATCAGGAAAAATATTTTTTTACAGTTCTATGCCTGATGATAACGCCCCAGGAATCGACAGGATCGACTAGCAAAAATAATCACAAACTGTCTAATTAAAGAAAAGCCCACAACACCAAGTCACTCAGAAAATATTGTGTTAATCGCATTATAGGAACTTGTTAGTGGGATCTTTAGAGGAGACAGAAAATGACCATCTCCATTCAAGGTTCAGAAGGTTGTTTATTGGCATCCACGATAACCGGTGGTCATCTGGGGAAAATACCAAAGAAATTCTGTTTAGCTGGACAATTAGTTGAGTGAAACAATATACATTACATGATGTACTGTCATTAATGCACAGCAAAATAGCCTTCCTTTTAAGTCATCTTCTACTAATTGCATGAAAATTGCACTTTAGAGATTAATTGTGTCTGTTAAGACAATTGTTCAGATTAGGCAGGAAAAAAGGCCAGGAAATGCATGAACATATATATGACAGAAACTGTAGTAAGTTTATGTGATATCAGGGAAAATATTACAGACAATTATCGAGAGGAATTCTTTTTGATATTAAGCATTCTAGAACCCTAATAAATGCATATATCAGGGTTAGGCAACCTTTGGCACTCCAGATGTTGTGGATTACATCTCCAATAATGCTTTTTGTAGCCATAATGCTGGCAAAACATCACGGGACATGTAGCTCACAACATCTGGCGAGCCGAAGATTTCCTAACCCTGTCCTAGATAGTAGGAACTGGGTCTGAAATTACCCTAGAATATGTTAATGAATACAACAGAAGTTAGTAAAATGGGCATGGAAAGGAAGGTGAGACCAAAGTCATATCTCAAAGTCTAAGGCAAGAATTCAAAAAATGCACAAAGTAAGGACATCTGAATGGGACTGTTCAATTTGGAAAGTTGCGCAAGCAGTTGCTGGGATCATGAAAAGAAAGAAAGATCTAGTTTACAGAATGCTGGGAGCAAAATATAGTGCATTCATTGGAGTGTGAACAGTGGGTCAAGTTATTCACTTTCACCCACAAGTCCTCAGTCATTTATAGGGTAACAGCAATGAGATATTAACCCACTGTCATAAACGTGCTTTCTTCAGGACCCTGAAAACCATAAGTGTATGGTCAGGAAATATGATGGGATTGTTTTTCTGGGAAGGGATCTATGATATACTTAACAAACGGACTAATCTCTTCTTACCATTCTTGTCTGACATTTACTGTTTATATTGTCATCTTACATCAGTGCGAAAATACAGCAAAACCCTTCGCCCTCACCTCATAATTGTAGCACACAGTCTCATCCCTGGCTTCTGGAGTATGGTACCCAAGGTAAGAGATTAAATCATTAAACTGAAAGACACCCACAGAATTGATATTATCTTCGACCTGCTTCCACCCAAGATATACATTCATGTGGTTTCATCTGACACATTTTTTTTTTATATTTCAATGTTCTCCTCTCTCTTCCCTCTTCTCCCTTCTTCCATTGCCTCAAAATCTCTTTTGCTAGATTCAGCCACTATTCTGCAAATTGGATATCTTATTCTCTCTTCTCTAAGATTATTTATCTGGGGCTGCTATATAATATCTGTCAGGTCCCCTGCCCCTGCGCCGCATGCGGCGTCCTTGCTTACCCTATAACCGCGAGCGGCGTTTTCCGTTTCCTGTCCACAGCTTGCAGCTGTCCCTGCTGCCACTCCCCAACCTGACAGTGTTTCTGACGCTGCACGCTCCAAGGCAGCTTCCTGTCACGTTCACAGTAAATGATGTGGAACACAACTGCAGATTTCTTAGGACTTTGATATTTTATTAAGACACTTAGATGGAACTGAGACTTCAGTTCCAGAATTACAGGTACTGTTTCTTTAACCCCTTAAGGACACATGACATGTGTGACATGTCATGATTCCCTTTTATTCCAGAAGTTTGGTCCTTAATGGGGTTAAATAATAAACGGTTTGCTTCAGTTAGCAATGACAAGGTTCAGAATTCATTAGAGTCCGTTATTCTTGTTAACAGTTCAAATTATAAGAGATAGTATACATTGGAATTATCAGTAGCAAGACAGGTGCAGCAGAACTTAAATAGTACTTGTTTTGAGGGATGCTGTAGCAGGCTTGCTGGACAACTTGATAGCAAACTTTAGTAAGAAGAAATAAGACCATCTGTAGCAAGACAGGTACAGCTGAACTTGAATAATACTTGATTTAAGGGAAGCTGTAGCAGGCTTGCTGGACAACTTGATAGCAGACTTTAGTAAGTTGAAATAAAGACTATCTGTAGCAAGACAGGTACAGCTGAACTTGAATAATACTTGATTTGAGGAAAGCTGTAGCAGGCTTGCTGGACAACTTGATAGCAGACTTTAGTAAGTTGAAATAAAGCTTTAGCATTGTTAGCTCTTATCTCAGAGACTGTAAGATACTTAGCTTCCAGAAGTAGAGGGATTGTGTCCCCAGCTCTCCTCTGAGGCGGTTGCTTCAGTGTATGGTTGCAGAGAGTGCAGGCACTTGTCGGTGATGAGGAGAGATGTTGGGGACTTGAATAATCCTCCAGTCCGGTCCAGTAGCATGTGGTCGTCTCAGCGAGGTATGTGAGCCGGTGAGTTAGGTGCGATACGCGTTTCAATAATCCAGCGTCTATCAGCTGGTGCGGTCGCATTAAATAGCAGACCGCGTCAATGGGGATGTGGCTAAGCTCCGTCAAACTCAGAAGCATGAGGAGACATCGGGAGGCTTAAGGCCTGACACTTCCTTATATGTGTGTCAGACCTGGTCGTGTGACCCGGCACACAGTGACGACCTCACTGATCACAAGAGAGGGAAAAGACACCTCCCACATGTTGTAATTAAGACAAATTGGAAGTTAGCCAATCAGACATACCCTGTGTGTATATAAGTTCACCTCCCCCTTGCCTCAGTGCCCTGTTGTGGTCTTTCATAGCCCAATAGCGCGTTTGTAGTGTCGTTTATTCTCTGGTTACTGACTTCGGCTCGTTTCTCGTTTACTCTGTTTTCTGTGATCTTTGACCTCGGCTTGTACTCTGACTACTCTATCTCACTTGCATAGCCCGGCCATTCTAAGGACCGGTATGGCAATATCTTTGTGTCTGTGATATGTCTGCGTGTTTAGGTTCTCCTGGTATTTGTGACATTATCAGAGTAGTTCTCTTCTTATAATCTGTAAGTGTTTCACTAAACTATTACATTTGTGAACTGTTTACACCACATTTGTCAGCAATATAACGTATTAACAACGTATTACACTTTAGACTTTTGTAATTTTTATTGTTTATTTTACTTATGTTAAAAATAAAAAATAAATAGAATGTATGTGTTTAGGTTACTGAAAGAAGCACTCCACAAATATGATACATTAATCCAGTGGAAATAGTCCGTGTGACAAGTTATGACATTCTTCATTGAAAGTGCATAAAACGACATGCCAAATCTCATTGTATTAAGCTTGTGAATGCAATGCCCCCAGTAGCTGAAAATCTTCCAACATGCGTATGCACAGGGCAATCTGGCTTGACAGTTATGCAGGTGGTAGTATTGTCACTTTAACATGGCTCCGTCACCTCAAACTTACCTTTCCTTAATAAAAATCTTTTCTTTTCTTTCCTATTTTTCTGAAAATACATTTTTATCTGCTCTTTTCTTTCCTATTTTTCTGAAAATACATTTTTATCTGCTCTTTTCTTTCCTATTTTTTTGAAAATACATTACACAAAGTAGAGACCACTTTTCTTTTTGTATTTACCTCTTCTTAACAAAAACTTCGCAAAGGGCAGAGCTTAACCCCTTAAGGACACATGACATGTGTGACATGTCATGATTCCCTTTTATTCCAGAAGTTTAGTCCTTAAGGGGTTAAGGCAAGCACCATTTTCTTTGTCAAGTAAAATTTTCCTATAAACACTCACCTGACCTTAACATTCCTTGGCATCAAATATTGCGCGTCAGTGCATGCGCAGTCCACCCTGTGTATGTGCAGTGACTGAGCTTGTTCAAGAACTGACACAATCTTAAGGTCAGACACAGGCATCTACAAAAGCTGTAATGAAGATCCACCAATGAAGAGAAGAAGAAAAATGCCGGTTAAAAAGGAGGACAGGATTGAAACAATTCACATTGACAACACAGCGAGGAGACATACAAACAGTCACAGTTAAACTTGTTGTCAGTTTGAATATGTGATAAATTATATCATGGTATTTGTTGAATCATATAAGAGGTTTAGTTCAGAGGAGCAAAATTAGTCAATCAGAATAACCTTATAATGACCTAATACTAACAGAGGGGGGTAATAATGTTTGTGAATGTATGGTATCGAAAGATTGGCAACAATAGAGTTAAACGTGTGTGTTTGCTTATTTTAACACCTGCTTGTTAACTCCGAAAGTCATTATCAGCTTTGCCTGTTCCTCGTCCAATCAATAACCAGGCATAAAGCAGTTCAGGACGTTTTGTTACAGGGTGAAACCAGATTATTTATTCTAGTATTCAGGGAAGCGAAACATCAGAATTTACTTCCTGCATCAAATGAGATCTTCTTGAACTCTTGACCCTCAGAGTGCCTTAAAGGAGAATTACAATCCATTAACAGCTGGAAGTGACACATTTTAATTGAATGCATTATATAAATAATGCATTAAAAAAACAATAGTAACATTTTGAAAACATATATTCACCAATAAAGAAAGTAGCCTCTCATGTTGGTCTCATTCTGAAATATGGGGTCGAATCTAATCCCATGGACCTATATGCAGCTTGAACACGGCGAATAAGGGAAGGTGGAAACTTGAATGGTGTGCAACCACAGAATTTGAACATGCCGTACAAATCTTTCTATGGTCAAAAGAAAAATAATGGATTCAGCCTCTATTGTGGGGGTAGGTAACCTTCAGCACTCAAGATGTTGTGGACTTAATCTCCTATAATGCTCTTAAAAGCATAATGCTGACAAAGCATCAGGGGAGATGTAATGTACAGTGCTACGGAATTTGATGGCACTATATAAATTATAAAATAATGTAATCCACAACATTTGTAGTAAAAATGTTTCCATCCCCTGCAATGGGAAAGTATTAGATTGGCCAAGATCGTCAAGATTGATGAGCTTAGCCATGGAGGTGGGGCAAGCTGCAATTAGACCAACATGGCGATGGAGAAAAGGTAAGTTTAAATGCCTTTTATCTGAGAGGGGGTAGGTACCTAAACTGGTATTCCAGCACTATAGTGTTAGGAATACATGCTTGTATTATAGTGTTCCATTAAGACAGTCCCTTTCTATTGATTTCACTCCTGCAGAGGGAGGGATGAATTATACTTACTTTGAGTTAGCATTATCTAAGCACTGCCCACCAGCAAGCAGTAATGTTATATATCCAGAAAAACATGATGGATCGGTCAAACCCTATCTGTGATACAGCCAAAAAGCAGAGCATTCTGGGATGGACTGCAATGGATGTCATGTGATACACATGTATCTTCTGTGTGATTAGCTGAGTGGAGAATTAAAAAAAAAGAAAACAGAGCTGATTGGGAGTTATAGACCAGAAGGAAGGGAAGGAACATCCACAATTTCTCTTGCAGGGGAAGCTCAATACATCTGTTGCCAGCATGCAGAGCACATGACGACAGATGTGAAATATGCACAGAATTCACATTAGGCAGCCTGGAACAGAGTGTAATTTGTCCCCGGCACATAAGTGCCAATAAATGAGTATGTGCTGTGTTTCAAGCAAAAAGTTTCTCATCCAGACTCGTACCACCATGACCACTTCTAAAAGCAAAAGTGTTCATGGTGGTTGGAGTAACACTTTAAGCAGTTTGCATGTGTATGTATTAGGTACTTTGTGTGCGCATGTGTATATATTAGGTACTTTGTGTGTGCATGTGTATGTATTTGGCAGTTTGTTTGTATGTGTTCATATATTATATTACACTTTTCTTCCTGGCTACCCCACTTTCTCTCCTCTAGCACTCCTTCCCTCATACTTGGAAAATTTAACATCCCAATCAACAACCTCACCTGTCCTGATGCCTCCCGTCTGCTCTCTGTAACCTCCGCCTTCGGCCTAACTTCAGCAACTCATACAGCAGGAAACACCCTTGACCTCATCTTCACCAATCTCTGTACCACCTCTAATCTCTCCAATGTTCCATTTCCTTTATCTGACCACCATCTACTGACCTTTGACATCGGCATACCCTTTACCCAAATTTCACCACCATCAATCTCGCAGAAACCTCCACTGCCTTGATCTCCAGCATCTCTCCACCAAACTCCAAACTCTCCTCTTATCCATCTCAAATCTCATTTGCTCTAACTCTGCAAACCCCCTCTACAACTCAACTCTCTCCTCTCAAGTTGACATCATGGCACCTTCTACATTTAAACGCAGCAAGTGTTCCCAATTACAACCCTGACACACCAAGCTGACTAAAATTTTTTTCCAGAACTGCTGAACACTGTTGGAGAGTCTCATTCTGCACTGGACTTCCTCCACTATAAATTTATGCTGTGCCCCTACACTCTGGCTCTTTCCTATGCAAAAGTAAATTACTTCAACACCCTCAGAAGCACACTGTCCCGCCAACCCAAATGCCTATTTCAAACTTTTAATGCTCTCCTTAGCCCTGTTGCTCCCCCTCCCCTACCACCCTGCCAGCCTCAAACTTTGCAACTCACTTCACTGAGAAGATTTCTACAATCAGGGAAGAGATCTCTAACCTATCTCCCTCCCTTTCCAATACATCTTCCAATACATCACTCAACCCCACTCACTCCACTGTTCTATGCTCATTCGCACCTACTACTATGGAAGAGGTTTCTGCTTTTCTCCGGTCCTCCCGCCCCACCACCTGTTCCCTTGATCCTATTCCCTCATATCTCATCCACACTCTGTCTCCCTCTCTTTCACTAAAATTTTCAGTCTCTCCCTTTCCTCCAGCACATTTCCTTCACCCTTCAAGCATGCAACTATAATGCTGATTCTGAAAAAGCCCAACCTCGATCCCAACTCCCCATCCAACTGCCGCCCTATATCACTACTGCCGTTTACCTACAAGATTCTTGAGAGAGTTGTGTTTGCGAGATTGACAGACTTCCTCGAATTCATCTCTCTGCTTGACCTACTTCAGGCTGGAATCCTCGCTCATCACTCTGTTGAAACAGCTGTGACCAAAGTATCCAATGATTTAATCACTGCCAAATCTCACGGCCATTACTCTATACTAATTCTCCTTGATCTTTCTGCTGCCTTTGACGATGTTGATCATCAACAGCTTCTTCTCATTCTCCGTAATCTCGGTCTATGAGATACTGCTCTCTCCTGGTGGTTCTCCTATCTCTCCCAGTGACTTTTCGGTGTTTCTTTCTCTGGCTCTGCCTCTTCTCCCCAACCCCTCTCTGTTGGCGTTCCCCAAGGTTCTGTCCTTGGTCCCCAATTGTTCTCAGTATACACTGCCTCCCTTAGTAAATTCATCAGCTTCTTTGCTTCCATTATCATTTATATGCAGATGCTTCCATTATCATTTATATGCAGATGACACACAAATCTACCTGTCCTCTCCTGATCACTCTCCGCCCACCTTGACTCGTGTCTTTGACTGCCTCTCCATTCCAACTGGATGGCTGCTCACTTCCTTAAACTCAACCTGTCTGTAACGGACCATTTTGCACACAAGAGGTTAAAAACCGTTTAGGCGATATTCCCCTTCTCAGATTCACAGGCAGCTACTGCAATCACCAATCTCCCGAATTACAAACAAATGAATACTCAAACTCCCGAACTGCAAACACATGAATTCACCAATCTCCGGAACTGCAAACACATGAATTCACCAATCTCCCGAACTGGAACCAGGGGAATGCTCCAAACTCCCGAACAGGAAACACACGAATGCTGTAAACAGCCGAACAGGAAAAACCATATGATCAGTTTACACTCCTGGCAGTCGCACAGGAACAGCATACAATCCAATTCCCCCCAAGAACGAGACAACACTTCGTTTGAGGGTTAAGCAGAACTGATTTATTGGGGCTACCTGCCCGGCTTTTATGCAGGTCTCCCACCTGGTGGACACTCCCCTAGGGGACCAGATGGGAAACTGAGAAACATATTGGACACTGACCAATCTTACAAGCTTACAATCCCACAATGCATCACAATCCCTCATCTCTGTCCTGGAGATAATTGGGAAGTAATCCAATGATCTCCAAGGACAGAGGCAAAACTACATTAGCCACATGGCAGACAAAGGACAATAAAAGACATAAAATTACATACTGTTACATTTATCACATAGAACATACACATTCTACATATCCCCAGATAGCTTAGATCTGAGCGCACATTATTACCGGATGGCGCTCAGATCACATACATACAGTTCAATCGCCATGGAGCCAAAGTCTTTCCCATAGTCTTTCGGTATACCAATGGGCTCCATGGCTTAGCTATCTGGGGTAACACTGCTCACATAGGGAAAATAAAAGGTTTTTAATGCAGGGCCATAGTCCAGCGGCAAGAGGTGGGCAACCAGGCTCCTCCAGTGGCCAGTGGCAAGGTTGGTTCCGCCACACTGTCCAAAACAGTACTTCTGGTCTTTCCTCCTTCAAGTGTTGCTACTCCTGTGTCTGTCTCCCCTGAGTCAATGGCGCCACCATCACCTTTACCTCACAGGCTCGCTGCCTAGGTGTTCTCTTTGACTCCGACATCTCTCCATCACCCCTCATGTCCAGTCGATCGCCAAATCCTGCGGCTTCCATCTCAAAAACATAGCTCGCATCTGCCCCTAGTAACACCAGTGGCAGCTATGCCGTTGTTCTTTCTCACCTTGACTACTGCAATCTCCTTCTCAGTGGTCTTACATGTTCCCAGACTGTACTGCTGCAATCTATAATTTTCCTGTCCGGGTTTTCATTCACCCCCTACCCCCCCCCCCCCCCATGACTCATCTCCTGCAACTGTCAAAAATAACCAAAGTTCTCAGTGAATGATTTTCTAGCAACCTATTTCACTACCCCTACTTATACCCTTTGAGTCACTATACCCCACTCCCTCTAGCCTGTAAGCTCATTGAGCAGGGCCCTCAATCCCTCTGTTCCTGTGCGTCCATTTGTTTGGTTACAATTTTGTTTCTGTTAGTCCACCCATTGTACAACGCTACCGAATTTGCTGGCGCTATATAAATAATAAAATAACAATAATAATAATATATTTAGCAGTTCCTGTGTGTTTATGTTTTGGGCAGTGTGTGTGCGTGTATATATTTAGCAGTTTGTGTGTGGATGAATAGGCGTAGCGAAGGGGAGGCAGATGGGGGTGTACACCAGCAGCACCTTGTGGCAAGTGCTTGGAGGTGGGATGTGATGTCACCCCAGCATCAGCATGGATATGCAGGAAGCTGTACATTTAGTCCATAATGAGATCCTAATTGTTATAGTGCATAACAAACCTATACAAATAGTGCAAAGGTGACAAAAATCCATAAAACTAATGTAGCTTTTCATGCTGCCATTTGAATTTGTCTTTTGAAACGCCAATGTTTCAACAGGGGAGATTTTTGCTGTTGTTTGCATCTTTGACAAACACCAGTGCTCCATAGTACTGTTTTTACTCTGATTTATAGATTATAGCTATGGTACTTGCCACCTCTGAATACATTAGTGTGCAATTTATTTTGTTTTTTTGGTGGTATGATTTAGTGGTGGAATTTCTTAGTGCCGTCCCCCATATATCCATATATTGTTCCTAGAGTTGCCAATGCCTACAAAGCTCTTAACAACTTCGCCCCCCTCCCCCATTACATTACTTCAGTTGTTCAAAACAACCCCCATTCTCAGTCACCCCGGTCTGTCAATGACCTTTATTTCTCTATTAGCACCTGCACTGCTGATTCTCACCTACATTAAGTCACAATGAAAGCTTCATTCCTATAGAACACCCCGCCTCCATTTATTAAACTGTCTCAAAGCCTTCAAGCTTTCAAGATGTCTCTAAAATCCCATGTTTTCAGGCAAGTCTATGGTCATTTCCATTCCTTAAATCTGTCTATCTCCATTCGCAATCAGTCATTTCACAGTCCATTTCACACTCTCTCACTTTCCAATTCTACTGCATTCCCTCACATTTACCTGATAATCTTATCTCACACATTGTTCTTCCTCTTCTTTTCCTATACCTGTCCTCATCTAGATTGTAAACTCCTTGATCTCTGGTCCTGTTATAATTTGTAGTAGTTTGCCACATAAACATGAGCAATTTAATTTCTTAATATTAAAGTTAAATATTATTGATTATTCAATTATAAAAATAATTATTTGACCCGATGGATTTGCAAACATTTACTATACAAATGTCAACACATACTGACACCTCACCTGGTCCAAACAGTTAATGAAGCTATGACCTCCATTAGACTTTCTTCAGAAATATTATTGGTCCATATAGTCACACTCCTGAATCCTAAGAAAATAACCCACACACCCACAAAATTTCACACCCATATCACTTCTAAATACCGACGCCAAACTCTTTGCAAAGATACTTTGCATACTGATCTAGTGGATTAATTAAAGGGAGACAGGGAGGGAACAACAACACGTAAGGTCATTTATATTTTATATAGGCTTAAAGGAACACTATATGCACTCAGACCACTTCAGCTCATTGAAGTGGTCTGGATGCAGTGACCGTGTCCCCTTAACCCTGCAATAGTAATTATTGCAGTTTCTGATAATTACCTTGCCGGGTTAAGACTGTTGGGTGGTTAGGCAACTTTTGGTCGACTAACTGAAGCTGGATGTCCTAACACTATGCATGATAGTATGACTGCAACCAACAATGCAGCTCTGTAATATTGTCAGACTTTTGGCAGTATTAGGCGTCCTTCCCTCGCACTTTTCTGCAGATGTGGCGACTCTAATTTTCTGGTAATCCCATCATTTGTTAATCCGTGTAGGAAAGTTCTGGGAAGTAAGATTGGGATTGTGCGGAGAAGATATTGGAATTTGGGGAGTAGTGTCCTTTTAAATTATGCCAACCAAGATAAATACTCTCCCTTCCATTAGTTAACTGTGTCTGTGAAGTCATGCAAGAGTCTTTCATAATTGTATTTAAAATGTTGGGTACTTTAATGCCTAGAGATGTGTTATTGTTGCCAGTCAAAAGAGAGGGAACTGCGCAGGCCCTCTAGTGTTTCTGTAGGTCTGCCGACACTCATTGCTTGCGTCTGCTATATTCAATTTCTTAATAGAAATATTTCCTATATTTTTTTAATTGCTTTGATAATGTTTGGGAGGGAGATTTGTGGTTGTGTTAGAGTGAGTAGTACATCATTAGAAAATAGGTTGGTCTGTACTATTTGTCGCCCACACAATGCATGGAGCTGTTTTCTCTAATTATCACTGCCAGCGGCTCAAGAGCCATCACATATAGTAGTAGTGAAAATATCACCCTTGGTGAATTCCATTTGTGATATGGAAGGGGTCAGATAAGACCTTAAAACCTGTGCTGATGGTGCCTGGCATAATGAGTGAATACGTGGTAGTGATGTTAAACTCACAAACGAAGGTAGAAATCAGGCCTCTCACCCCCTTGGGGTATATATGGAGTATGAACCTTAGTAGCCGCTTCCGATGCACAATTGGAGAAGGTATGTATCTTAAGAAGTGGATAAGAGAAAACCATACATGGTGAAGTATGTAATAAAAATTGTAAAAAGGATTTATTGGATACACTTACAAACAGAAGGCAATTCTGAGCATATCTCCACTCTTTGTGGAACTCCAGAGCAGCATGGAACAAACAGCACGATTCCAAAGAGGAGTAACACGACCAAGGCAGATCAAAATACAATATAAAATAAAAATTAAGAACAACTTGAGTCCATATATCCAGCGCGTTTCGTCCAGATAAACTGTCAGGGACTTCTTCAGGGATATGTAAAGGATCGTATGAAGGAGAATCTTCTTATACCCGTTGCAATTCTTCATAATGCCGATCACCGGCGGCGTGCGTTTCAGTGTGGAACGCACCAACATATTTCCTGTGACGTACATCCGTTTGTTGAGCGCATGCGCGCTAGGAATCTAAGAATAAAACGCTCGAGACTCGAGCATGTATAGACACAAAAGGTGGAGATCAAAACACCAGAGATCTAAAAAGCCCATGAATATGTCGTTTGGTAACCACAACATAGTTAGAACTATACAGAACCCCAGAATTAGAATACATGGATAGACAGCATGTCTACTAAACAGACATACAATGAATCCAGCGTCAATTCAAATGTGTACATGGATGCGCAGGCAGGTTAACAAAACACCCAATATACGCATCCGTGTACAAAATGGTGACGGACTGGAACAAACTGGATAATAGAATTACAAAACAACCGTCTGAGTATGCATATATACCTCATAATACAAATAAAGCAGAAAATAATATAAATATTATATACATACATGTATCAATGAATGAACAAGAAATGAGGAAGTATAAGAGGAAAAACAGTCTATACCAATGACCAGCAATCAAAATATCTATATAAGACCTTGAAGATCTATTTCAGCATTCAAGCCAAAATGTAGCGTCTTTAATGTATAAATCCAAAAGGCTTCTTGTCGGATTAATAGTTGGAGCTTATCTCCTCCTCTGCAACCCAGTGTGATATGTTCAATGCCAAAGGCCTGGGAATTTTCCCAACGAAAGAGGGGACATGAATTACAATGTTTAGGAACACTGTGATCCAGAGTACCCCTCTTAATGTTGTTAAAATGCTCCAAAATTCTGATGTGGAGTTTTCTGGTGGTACGACCCACATACTGGGCTCCGCATCCACACTGGAGTATATAGATAACAAAAGTGGTAGAACATTGTATATGTTTTTTGATTACATATGATTTTTTAGTCTGAGTACTGACAAAGCTAGTGATTTTTCTTTTTTGATGTTTACACGTGGAACAGTGTCCACAACAATAAAAACCTTTAAGGGGTTGAAGAAAAGAACCAGAAGTAGATGAAGGAAGTGCAGGAAGAAGACTAGGAGCCAATTTATTTTTTAAATTGGCCGCTCTTTTGTATATAATCATGGGCTTATCAGGAATAATCTCTTTGAGTACGCTGTCACGTTGTAAAATGTACCAATACTTATTTAGAATCTTTTTAATTTTATTAGCATGTGGGTTGTATTGGGTAATGAATGCAAATTGAAATTTATTATTGTTTTTAGTATGTTGTTTTTTATGATGATTTTTCAAGAATGTATTTCTATCTGTAGTCAATATATTTTGTATATCTGTGTTGATTTGGTCCTGATTATAGCCCTTTTCCAGATACCGTGCCTTTATTACTTGAGCTTGTTCTACAAATGTGGCATTATCTGAACAATTCCTCCTGAGTCGAACTAACTGGCTTCTTGGCACATTAGAGAGCCAGGGGGGGTAATGGGCACTCGACAAGTCTATGGCATTATTACAATCAGTTGGTTTAAAAAATGTCTTGGTTTGAAGCTGATTTTGATCTATATAGATAGTAAGATCTAAGAAATCCAAGGACACTAGACTAGTGTTATAAGTGAATTTAAGATTATAATCATTTGAATTGACATGATTAAAGAAAAGATCTAGACTTTCCATGGAGCCCTCCCAAATAATGAGCACATCATCTATGTAGCGCCGCCATAGGACCAGATTGCCCCCCAGCTGAGGGCCTAGATGGATATGACGCTGTTCCCAATGGGAAACATATATATTGGCAAAGCTGGGGGCAAATTTGGTACCCATGGCGACGCCACATTTCTGCAAAAAGTACTGACCATTAAACCCAAAAAAATTCTTAGTCAATACAAAGGCCATGCACTGTATTAGAAATTCGATTTGAATAGGTGAAAAACATTGATGTTTAATGAGTACATCTTTAATGGCCTGAATGCCCTTATCGTGTGGAATGTTTGAATATAGGGCTGTGATGTCTGTAGTGGCCAAAACGTATGTAGATTTCCAATGGATTGAGGAAATATCCTGTAAAATATGTTTGGTATCCCTAATATATGAATCAATACGGGAAACGTATGGTTGAAGAAAAAAGTCAACATACTCCGACAGGTTACAGGAGAGGGAATTGATGCCACTGACTATAGGGCGGCCGGGAGGTCTTTGTAGGTTCTTATGAATCTTGGGTAAAAAATAAAAGGTAGCTAGTTTGCAATTAGAATTATAAATGAAATCATGTTCTTTCTTAGTTAGAATTTCTTTTTCAATACCCAAGTCTAATAGTTGTTTCAAAGATTGTAAGAACCTCAGGGTTGGATTCTGTGATAAAATTTCATACGTATTAGTGTCGCTTAGAATGTTATATGCCTCTTCCATATAGTATGATCGATCCATTATGACTGTACCACCTCCCTTATCGGCCTCCTTAATGATTATATTCGAATTTTCAGTTAACCTTCTCAAGGCATCTCTTTCCTTTTTATTCAAATTAAGATGGTATTTATTATTAGTTAGTTTATCAAGGTCTGCTTGCACTAATTCATTAAAAATATCCAAATATTTGCTTTTGGCAGACCAGGGATAGAAATGAGAAGTGGATTTAAAAGGGGTATGCATAATATCTGGTATAGACTTAGAATCCTCATTAGGTGTCTGATTTGGTTCTTCCTGAACTATTGTGTTAAGTTGCGAGTTACCGCTATCTTTATTCTGAAAAAATCTTTTTACGGTTAGTTTTTTTAAAATTTTTTGGTTGTCTAAATATAAATTGAAACTGTTAATGTTAGTTGTAGGGGCAAATTTCAGTCCCCTCTTTAAGAGGGTTAGTTCATCTGATGAAAATTCAACCTGTGAAAGATTGAAAATGCCTTCAACCTGATTTAATTTTGTCTGTATGGGATATGTACTGATGTAGTCTGATCCTCCTCTACCTCTGAGTGGGGTCTTTTCTTTATTGGGGATCTGAGTGTTTGAAACCTGTTCTGAGTAGGGAATGTGTATATTCGATCTGATTTTTGGTCTCGCCCCTTGTCTAAAAAAATATCTTGGTTACCATTCTGAAGATGTGAATGGGTGGGGGAACGAGGGGGACTCCGTGTCTTAGAATTAGATTTAGAATACGAATTAGAATTAGAATAAGAATAATTAGAATTCGAATTAGAATTAGAAATAGCAGAACGTGTACGATTGAAAGAATTAGAATTAGAAGAATTACGTCTGGCTTTAAAACCATGGCCAGCTGGGTTATGGACTCTTAATTGTGGTTTCTGTTTATTGTTAAAATGATCTCGTTGTTTAGATTGAAAATTAGATTTGGACCAATTTCTTTGATTACCCTTTTGGTAATCGTCTTGGTCTCTTTTAAATTTGGTGGATTTTGTTGTTGAGATTTTCTCATCAACAGTCTTTATTTTCTCCTTAAGAATGTTGTAATTGTTCTCTACGGCTTTAGGTTCCCTGCAATTGGAGATATCATTCTCTAAGATTTTAATTTCATCCTCTAATGAGGTAAGAGATCTCCTTTGATAATCAATCAAGCTAACCATGTATTTCTTAGAACATTCATCGCTAGCTTGATGCCAGTCTTTCATTAATTGGTGGTCTTCCAGACCAAAAGCTGGAACTTTTAGAACTCTTAATCCTCGAGGTATAATATTTGAGGCTAAATATTGCTCTAATGAGGTAATTTCCCACCACTTGCGGGTTTCCTTTTCCAAAAGGTGTTCTAATTGTACAAATTTACGGTTTAATGAGTGTTCAGTAGGAGGAGGACCTCCTTTAAATAGGGAGTCAATCCTCTTTTTTCTCTCATTTCTTATTTCATCATATATATTTTTGGAAGCCATAGTTAAATTGTAGTGATATAGTGTATTAGTAATATACAAGTGAGGAATAAACGTAAAATGCAAAAACAAGGAGTATACTAACTAATTACAAATAAAAAATCTATATAGTAGAAGGGGTCCTAGGTGAACCTCACTGATCACCCAAATAGTGAGACAAAAAACAACAAAGTGGAACCCACATCTAATAAGCATACAATATATGTATACAACCTGGGAATTAGACCAGAGTGAAATATTCTATATACAATGATGATAGAATCTAGAAAAACACAAATTGAGAATCATAGCATAACACTGTTATATGTAATGAGTGAATACGTGGTAGTGATGTTAAACTCACAAACGAAGGTAGAAATCAGGCCTCTCACCCCCTTGGGGTATATAAGGAGTATGAACCTTAGTAGCCGCTTCCGATGCACAATTGGAGAAGGTATGTATCTTAAGAAGTGGATAAGAGAAAACCATACATGGTGAAGTATGTAATAAAAATTGTAAAAAGGATTTATTGGATACACTTACAAACAGAAGGCAATTCTGAGCATATCTCCACTCTTTGTGGAACTCCAGAGCAGCATGGAACAAACAGCACGATTCCAAAGAGGAGTAACACGACCAAGGGAGATCAAAATACAATATAAAATAAAAATTAAGAACAACTTGAGTCCATATATCCAACGCGTTTCGTCCAGATAAACTGTCAGGGACTTCTTCAGGGATATGTAAAGGATCGTATGAAGGAGAATCTTCTTATACCCGTTGCAATTCTTCATAATGCCGATCACCGGCGGCGTGCGTTTCAGTGTGGAACGCACCAACATATTTCCTGTGACGTACATCCGTTTGTTGAGCGCATGCGCGCTAGGAATCTAAGAATAAAACGCTCGAGACTCGAGCATGTATAGACACAAAAGGTGGAGATCAAAACACCAGAGATCTAAAAAGCCCATGAATATGTCGTTTGGTAACCACAACATAGTTAGAACTATACAGAACCCCAGAATTAGAATACATGGATAGACAGCATGTCTACTAAACAGACATACAATGAATCCAGCGTCAATTCAAATGTGTACATGGATGCGCAGGCAGGTTAACAAAACACCCAATATACGCATCCGTGTACAAAATGGTGACGGACTGGAACAAACTGGATAATAGAATTACAAAACAACCGTCTGAGTATGCATATATACCTCATAATACAAATAAAGCAGAAAATAATATAAATATTATATACATACATGTATCAATGAATGAACAAGAAATGAGGAAGTATAAGAGGAAAAACAGTCTATACCAATGACCAGCAATCAAAATATCTATATAAGACCTTGAAGATCTATTTCAGCATTCAAGCCAAAATGTAGCGTCTTTAATGTATAAATCCAAAAGGCTTCTTGTCGGATTAATAGTTGGAGCTTATCTCCTCCTCTGCAACCCAGTGTGATATGTTCAATGCCAAAGGCCTGGAAATTTTCCCAACGAAAGAGGGGACATGAATTACAATGTTTAGGAACACTGTGATCCAGAGTACCCCTCTTAATGTTGTTAAAATGCTCCAAAATTCTGATGTGGAGTTTTCTGGTGGTACGACCCACATACTGGGCTCCGCATCCACACTGGAGTATATAGATAACAAAAGTGGTAGAACATTGTATATGTTTTTTGATTACATATGATTTTTTAGTCTGAGTACTGACAAAGCTAGTGATTTTTCTTTTTTGATGTTTACACGTGGAACAGTGTCCACAACAATAAAAACCTTTAAGGGGTTGAAGAAAAGAACCAGAAGTAGATGAAGGAAGTGCAGGAAGAAGACTAGGAGCCAATTTATTTTTTAAATTGGCCGCTCTTTTGTATATAATCATGGGCTTATCAGGAATAATCTCTTTGAGTACGCTGTCACGTTGTAAAATGTACCAATACTTATTTAGAATCTTTTTAATTTTATTAGCATGTGGGTTGTATTGGGTAATGAATGCAAATTGAAATTTATTATTGTTTTTAGTATGTTGTTTTTTATGATGATTTTTCAAGAATGTATTTCTATCTGTAGTCAATATATTTTTACATACAGACAATACAGACAAAATTATACAGACAAAATTAAATCAGGTTGAAGGCATTTTCAATCTTTCACAGGTTGAATTTTCATCAGATGAACTAACCCTCTTAAAGAGGGGACTGAAATTTGCCCCTACAACTAACATTAACAGTTTCAATTTATATTTAGACAACCAAAATTTTTTTAAAAAACTAACCGTAAAAAGATTTTTTCAGCCCAAACCGACGTCATATGACAGACAACGAACCGCATAGAGCACGAAGAACGTCTGACATAGACCAGAACGACACGGACAATCACCCACCCCGACCCCCCCTGATTGATGTTTAATGAGTACATCTTTAATGGCCTGAATGCCCTTATCGTGTGGAATGTTTGAATATAGGGCTGTGATGTCTGTAGTGGCCAAAACGTATGTAGATTTCCAATGGATTGAGGAAATATCCTGTAAAATATGTTTGGTATCCCTAATATATGAATCAATACGGGAAACGTATGGTTGAAGAAAAAAGTCAACATACTCCGACAGGTTACAGGAGAGGGAATTGATGCCACTGACTATAGGGCGGCCGGGAGGTCTTTGTAGGTTCTTATGAATCTTGGGTAAAAAATAAAAGGTAGCTAGTTTGCAATTAGAATTATAAATGAAATCATGTTCTTTCTTAGTTAGAATTTCTTTTTCAATACCCAAGTCTAATAGTTGTTTCAAAGATTGTAAGAACCTCAGGGTTGGATTCTGTGATAAAATTTCATACGTATTAGTGTCGCTTAGAATGTTATATGCCTCTTCCATATAGTATGATCGATCCATTATGACTGTACCACCTCCCTTATCGGCCTCCTTAATGATTATATTCGAATTTTCAGTTAACCTTCTCAAGGCATCTCTTTCCTTTTTATTCAAATTAAGATGGTATTTATTATTAGTTAGTTTATCAAGGTCTGCTTGCACTAATTCATTAAAAATATCCAAATATTTGCTTTTGGCAGACCAGGGATAGAAATGAGAAGTGGATTTAAAAGGGGTATGCATAATATCTGGTATAGACTTAGAATCCTCATTAGGTGTCTGATTTGGTTCTTCCTGAACTATTGTGTTAAGTTGCGAGTTACCGCTATCTTTATTCTGAAAAAATCTTTTTTTTTTTTATAAATTCTTTATTTTGAAAGATTTTTTGTTTTATGGGGTGGGGGTACAGAAAAGAAAATGGGAGTTTCAAGGTTTAAAATATACATTGCACATAACAAACGAGTGTTTTTAACAGTATGCAAACAGAGCAAACCTATATATTCTTTCGGTGTACATTTGGAGCAGTTTTGTGTGTTTTGATGGGGTATCAAGGGTACAGAATGGAAGCGGGGGGGTAAGCGATTGGTTAAATAAGAGTACAAGATATACAATACGTTTACATATAGGCATTTCGTTGGTTTATACATATGGACATTTGCTCAGTTTTGTACGTTGTCGGCAATTTTGTCCGAGTAAATATTCAAGTCTCGTGTGATGCAACTTGTTCTGGTGGTCTAGGTAGCGTATTTGAGACTGAGGGGTATGGGAGAGGATGCCCTGTCCTGCTGCTGGTCTGCGGCAGAGGAGAGGCTTCATTTTATGTTATGGTTTCTTGGGGGTTCTGTTGTGCCCCTCGTGCTTGCTTACTGAGGTAATCGGGTCGGTTCGTTGGGGTTCGGGCTCCCCTCGCGTGAGGGGGGGTCGGGGTGGGTGATTGTCCGTGTCGTTCTGGTCTATGTCAGACGTTCTTCGTGCTCTATGCGGTTCGTTGTCTGTCATATGACGTCGGTTTGGGCTGAAAAAATCTTTTTACGGTTAGTTTTTTAAAAAAATTTTGGTTGTCTAAATATAAATTGAAACTGTTAATGTTAGTTGTAGGGGCAAATTTCAGTCCCCTCTTTAAGAGGGTTAGTTCATCTGATGAAAATTCAACCTGTGAAAGATTGAAAATGCCTTCAACCTGATTTAATTTTGTCTGTATAATTTTGTCTGTATTGTCTGTATGTAAAAATATATTGACTACAGATAGAAATACATTCTTGAAAAATCATCATAAAAAACAACATACTAAAAACAATAATAAATTTCAATTTGCATTCATTACCCAATACAACCCACATGCTAATAAAATTAAAAAGATTCTAAATAAGTATTGGTACATTTTACAACGTGACAGCGTACTCAAAGAGATTATTCCTGATAAGCCCATGATTATATACAAAAGAGCGGCCAATTTAAAAAATAAATTGGCTCCTAGTCTTCTTCCTGCACTTCCTTCATCTACTTCTGGTTCTTTTCTTCAACCCCTTAAAGGTTTTTATTGTTGTGGACACTGTTCCACGTGTAAACATCAAAAAAGAAAAATCACTAGCTTTGTCAGTACTCAGACTAAAAAATCATATGTAATCAAAAAACATATACAATGTTCTACCACTTTTGTTATCTATATACTCCAGTGTGGATGCGGAGCCCAGTATGTGGGTCGTACCACCAGAAAACTCCACATCAGAATTTTGGAGCATTTTAACAACATTAAGAGGGGTACTCTGGATCACAGTGTTCCTAAACATTGTAATTCATGTCCCCTCTTTCGTTGGGAAAATTTCCAGGCCTTTGGCATTGAACATATCACACTGGGTTGCAGAGGAGGAGATAAGCTCCAACTATTAATCCGACAAGAAGCCTTTTGGATTTATACATTAAAGACGCTACATTTTGGCTTGAATGCTGAAATAGATCTTCAAGGTCTTATATAGATATTTTGATTGCTGGTCATTGGTATAGACTGTTTTTCCTCTTATACTTCCTCATTTCTTGTTCATTCATTGATACATGTATGTATATAATATTTATATTATTTTCTGCTTTATTTGTATTATGAGGTATATATGCATACTCAGACGGTTGTTTTGTAATTCTATTATCCAGTTTGTTCCAGTCCGTCACCATTTTGTACACGGATGCGTATATTGGGTGTTTTGTTAACCTGCCTGCGCATCCATGTACACATTTGAATTGACGCTGGATTCATTGTATGTCTGTTTAGTAGACATGCTGTCTATCCATGTATTCTAATTCTGGGGTTCTGTATAGTTCTAACTATGTTGTGGTTACCAAACGACATATTCATGGGCTTTTTAGATCTCTGGTGTTTTGATCTCCACCTTTTGTGTCTATACATGCTCGAGTCTCGAGCGTTTTATTCTTAGATTCCTAGCGCGCATGCGCTCAACAAACGGATGTACGTCACAGGAAATATGTTGGTGCGTTCCACACTGAAACGCACGCCGCCGGTGATCGGCATTATGAAGAATTGCAACGGGTATAAGAAGATTCTCCTTCATACGATCCTTTACATATCCCTGAAGAAGTCCCTGACAGTTTATCTGGACGAAACGCGTTGGATATATGGACTCAAGTTGTTCTTAATTTTTATTTTATATTGTATTTTGATCTCCCTTGGTCGTGTTACTCCTCTTTGGAATCGTGCTGTTTGTTCCATGCTGCTCTGGAGTTCCACAAAGAGTGGAGATATGCTCAGAATTGCCTTCTGTTTGTAAGTGTATCCAATAAATCCTTTTTACAATTTTTATTACATACTTCACCATGTATGGTTTTCTCTTATCCACTTCTTAAGATACATACCTTCTCCAATTGTGCATCGGAAGCGGCTACTAAGGTTCATACTCCATATATACCCCAAGGGGGTGAGAGGCCTGATTTCTACCTTCGTTTGTGAGTTTAACATCACTACCACGTATTCACTCATTACATATAACAGTGTTATGCTATGATTCTCAATTTGTGTTTTTCTAGATTCTATCATCATTGTATATAGAATATTTCACTCTGGTCTAATTCCCAGGTTGTATACATATATTGTATGCTTATTAGATGTGGGTTCCACTTTGTTGTTTTTTGTCTCACTATTTGGGTGATCAGTGAGGTTCACCTAGGACCCCTTCTACTATATAGATTTTTTATTTGTAATTAGTTAGTATACTCCTTGTTTTTGCATTTTACGTTTATTCCTCACTTGTATATTACTAATACACTATATCACTACAATTTAACTATGGCTTCCAAAAATATATATGATGAAATAAGAAATGAGAGAAAAAAGAGGATTGACTCCCTATTTAAAGGAGGTCCTCCTCCTACTGAACACTCATTAAACCGTAAATTTGTACAATTAGAACACCTTTTGGAAAAGGAAACCCGCAAGTGGTGGGAAATTACCTCATTAGAGCAATATTTAGCCTCAAATATTATACCTCGAGGATTAAGAGTTCTAAAAGTTCCAGCTTTTGGTCTGGAAGACCACCAATTAATGAAAGACTGGCATCAAGCTAGCGATGAATGTTCTAAGAAATACATGGTTAGCTTGATTGATTATCAAAGGAGATCTCTTACCTCATTAGAGGATGAAATTAAAATCTTAGAGAATGATATCTCCAATTGCAGGGAACCTAAAGCCGTAGAGAACAATTACAACATTCTTAAGGAGAAAATAAAGACTGTTGATGAGAAAATCTCAACAACAAAATCCACCAAATTTAAAAGAGACCAAGACGATTACCAAAAGGGTAATCAAAGAAATTGGTCCAAATCTAATTTTCAATCTAAACAACGAGATCATTTTAACAATAAACAGAAACCACAATTAAGAGTCCATAACCCAGCTGGCCATGGTTTTAAAGCCAGACGTAATTCTTCTAATTCTAATTCTTTCAATCGTACACGTTCTGCTATTTCTAATTCTAATTCGAATTCTAATTATTCTTATTCTAATTCTAATTCGTATTCTAAATCTAATTCTAAGACACGGAGTCCCCCTCGTTCCCCCACCCATTCACATCTTCAGAATGGTAACCAAGATATTTTTTTAGACAAGGGGCGAGACCAAAAATCAGATCGAATATACACATTCCCTACTCAGAACAGGTTTCAAACACTCAGATCCCCAATAAAGAAAAGACCCCACTCAGAGGTAGAGGAGGATCAGACTACATCAGTACATATCCCATACAGACAAAATTAAATCAGGTTGAAGGCATTTTCAATCTTTCACAGGTTGAATTTTCATCAGATGAACTAACCCTCTTAAAGAGGGGACTGAAATTTGCCCCTACAACTAACATTAACAGTTTCAATTTATATTTAGACAACCAAAAAATTTTAAAAAAACTAACCGTAAAAAGATTTTTTCAGAATAAAGATAGCGGTAACTCGCAACTTAACACAATAGTTCAGGAAGAACCAAATCAGACACCTAATGAGGATTCTAAGTCTATACCAGATATTATGCATACCCCTTTTAAATCCACTTCTCATTTCTATCCCTGGTCTGCCAAAAGCAAATATTTGGATATTTTTAATGAATTAGTGCAAGCAGACCTTGATAAACTAACTAATAATAAATACCATCTTAATTTGAATAAAAAGGAAAGAGATGCCTTGAGAAGGTTAACTGAAAATTCGAATATAATCATTAAGGAGGCCGATAAGGGAGGTGGTACAGTCATAATGGATCGATCATACTATATGGAAGAGGCATATAACATTCTAAGCGACACTAATACGTATGAAATTTTATCACAGAATCCAACCCTGAGGTTCTTACAATCTTTGAAACAACTATTAGACTTGGGTATTGAAAAAGAAATTCTAACTAAGAAAGAACATGATTTCATTTATAATTCTAATTGCAAACTAGCTACCTTTTATTTTTTACCCAAGATTCATAAGAACCTACAAAGACCTCCCGGCCGCCCTATAGTCAGTGGCATCAATTCCCTCTCCTGTAACCTGTCGGAGTATGTTGACTTTTTTCTTCAACCATACGTTTCCCGTATTGATTCATATATTAGGGATACCAAACATATTTTACAGGATATTTCCTCAATCCATTGGAAATCTACATACGTTTTGGCCACTACAGACATCACAGCCCTATATTCAAACATTCCACACGATAAGGGCATTCAGGCCATTAAAGATGTACTCATTAAACATCAATGTTTTTCACCTATTCAAATCGAATTTCTAATACAGTGCATGGCCTTTGTATTGACTAAGAATTTTTTTGGGTTTAATGGTCAGTACTTTTTGCAGAAATGTGGCGTCGCCATGGGTACCAAATTTGCCCCCAGCTTTGCCAATATATATGTTTCCCATTGGGAACAGCGTCATATCCATCTAGGCCCTCAGCTGGGGGGCAATCTGGTCCTATGGCGGCGCTACATAGATGATGTGCTCATTATTTGGGAGGGCTCCATGGAAAGTCTAGATCTTTTCTTTAATCATGTCAATTCAAATGATTATAATCTTAAATTCACTTATAACACTAGTCTAGTGTCCTTGGATTTCTTAGATCTTACTATCTATATAGATCAAAATCAGCTTCAAACCAAGACATTTTTTAAACCAACTGATTGTAATAATGCCATAGACTTGTCGAGTGCCCATTACCCCCCCTGGCTCTCTAATGTGCCAAGAAGCCAGTTAGTTCGACTCAGGAGGAATTGTTCAGATAATGCCACATTTGTAGAACAAGCTCAAGTAATAAAGGCACGGTATCTGGAAAAGGGCTATAATCAGGACCAAATCAACACAGATATACAAAATATATTGACTACAGATAGAAATACATTCTTGAAAAATCATCATAAAAAACAACATACTAAAAACAATAATAAATTTCAATTTGCATTCATTACCCAATACAACCCACATGCTAATAAAATTAAAAAGATTCTAAATAAGTATTGGTACATTTTACAACGTGACAGCGTACTCAAAGAGATTATTCCTGATAAGCCCATGATTATATACAAAAGAGCGGCCAATTTAAAAAATAAATTGGCTCCTAGTCTTCTTCCTGCACTTCCTTCATCTACTTCTGGTTCTTTTCTTCAACCCCTTAAAGGTTTTTATTGTTGTGGACACTGTTCCACGTGTAAACATCAAAAAAGAAAAATCACTAGCTTTGTCAGTACTCAGACTAAAAAATCATATGTAATCAAAAAACATATACAATGTTCTACCACTTTTGTTATCTATATACTCCAGTGTGGATGCGGAGCCCAGTATGTGGGTCGTACCACCAGAAAACTCCACATCAGAATTTTGGAGCATTTTAACAACATTAAGAGGGGTACTCTGGATCACAGTGTTCCTAAACATTGTAATTCATGTCCCCTCTTTCGTTGGGAAAATTTCCAGGCCTTTGGCATTGAACATATCACACTGGGTTGCAGAGGAGGAGATAAGCTCCAACTATTAATCCGACAAGAAGCCTTTTGGATTTATACATTAAAGACGCTACATTTTGGCTTGAATGCTGAAATAGATCTTCAAGGTCTTATATAGATATTTTGATTGCTGGTCATTGGTATAGACTGTTTTTCCTCTTATACTTCCTCATTTCTTGTTCATTCATTGATACATGTATGTATATAATATTTATATTATTTTCTGCTTTATTTGTATTATGAGGTATATATGCATACTCAGACGGTTGTTTTGTAATTCTATTATCCAGTTTGTTCCAGTCCGTCACCATTTTGTACACGGATGCGTATATTGGGTGTTTTGTTAACCTGCCTGCGCATCCATGTACACATTTGAATTGACGCTGGATTCATTGTATGTCTGTTTAGTAGACATGCTGTCTATCCATGTATTCTAATTCTGGGGTTCTGTATAGTTCTAACTATGTTGTGGTTACCAAACGACATATTCATGGGCTTTTTAGATCTCTGGTGTTTTGATCTCCACCTTTTGTGTCTATACATGCTCGAGTCTCGAGCGTTTTATTCTTAGATTCCTAGCGCGCATGCGCTCAACAAACGGATGTACGTCACAGGAAATATGTTGGTGCGTTCCACACTGAAACGCACGCCGCCGGTGATCGGCATTATGAAGAATTGCAACGGGTATAAGAAGATTCTCCTTCATACGATCCTTTACATATCCCTGAAGAAGTCCCTGACAGTTTATCTGGACGAAACGCGTTGGATATATGGACTCAAGTTGTTCTTAATTTTTATTTTATATTGTATTTTGATCTCCCTTGGTCGTGTTACTCCTCTTTGGAATCGTGCTGTTTGTTCCATGCTGCTCTGGAGTTCCACAAAGAGTGGAGATATGCTCAGAATTGCCTTCTGTTTGTAAGTGTATCCAATAAATCCTTTTTACAATTTTTATTACATACTTCACCATGTATGGTTTTCTCTTATCCACTTCTTAAGATACATACCTTCTCCAATTGTGCATCGGAAGCGGCTACTAAGGTTCATACTCCATATATACCCCAAGGGGGTGAGAGGCCTGATTTCTACCTTCGTTTGTGAGTTTAACATCACTACCACGTATTCACTCATTACATATAACAGTGTTATGCTATGATTCTCAATTTGTGTTTTTCTAGATTCTATCATCATTGTATATAGAATATTTCACTCTGGTCTAATTCCCAGGTTGTATACATATATTGTATGCTTATTAGATGTGGGTTCCACTTTGTTGTTTTTTGTCTCACTATTTGGGTGATCAGTGAGGTTCACCTAGGACCCCTTCTACTATATAGATTTTTTATTTGTAATTAGTTAGTATACTCCTTGTTTTTGCCTGGCATAATGCTCTGACAGCCGAGAGAAAGCCATCTGGTATCCAAAACGTAGGTAAAACTGTGCCCCGGAACTCCCATTGCAGCCGGTCGAATACTTTGTCCACATCCAATGACAGCACCAAGCTCCCTGGGTCTGGGTGTTTAAAGGGATACTGTAGCGGATTGGTACCGGGCTGTCCCACGACATGTATGAGAATAAGTGTATTTGGTCATATGGCTGGTTTAATGTGTATGTACATGTATAGAAAGCATGGTATCCGGGTATAATGACAGTTAAATGTATGTAAAGAATTGTATTCCTCTAGTTGTTCGGTAGAATCATTCAAATAAAACAAGGGAATGAAACTACCGAACAACCAGACCACCCAGGAATGAGTGTGCCTCCAATTACCGTTTGCAACAATGTTGCAAACAGGTAATTGGCAATCAGTGCAGTGTGGTCTTTGTCCTCTGGGTGGCCGCCATTCGGGAAACAAACATGTGGCGGCGGCCATCTTAAACTACCGAACAGCGGTGTTTTGCCGTCGAGTGTCTGGAACTAAAATCGGACACTTGACTAGGCAAACACCGCTGAGACCTCCATACTTCCAGAAATTCGTATGGAAACTACCGAATGACCCGCCGTTCGGTAGAAAGAGCCCCATAAACAAGGGAATTCATTCAAACCCTCTCCAGGCTCTATAACACAGGCAATTCGCCTGTTTTCATTCCCTTGTTTGTGACCGACCGCAGGGCCAAAATGCATGGAACTGTTTTCGGATACTTTACCCATGCGGTCGGTCAAATCTTTGGAACCCCATATCTCACGAACCATTCATCCGAATGGGCTAATTTTTAAGTGTGTTGGTCCCCCAGAATAGAGCTATCTGGGGATGTTGGATTTGTGGATGTACCCCAAGTATTTAGGGTACATCCAAAACTCGGGGAAAACTGTGTACACAATAAGGGGATTATGATGCTAGAGGAGGGGAGGAGATCTGTGGGAGGTTACTACTTAGAGATTGGATAATGTCTTAAGTGATAGAACCTCCTCCCTTGCATGGGAGAGGGCTTTATAAGGAACTGTGGAATAAAGCTTGTGAGACTACTCCTGAAACTGTGTGTCGTCCAGTTATTGGGATTGCGATGGGGATACTGCTGTATTACTTTACCTGCTGGAAACCTTGCCTGTGGACTTAACATCACCTTGTTCCTGAGCCTCACTGGAATCTCTAGTGGAGAATAGCTGTGCAAGATCGGCTCTCCGCTACATTGGTTGGCAGCGCTGGGATCCAAACTCACAGAGGAACAAGCGTAAATGGAGTACGGATGGAGATTGATTTTTCTGCGCTAAAACGCTCCACGCTAAAGGACCTCCTAGAGGCAAGGGGTATACAAGCCAGCAATAAGAAGAAAGCAGTACTTGTTACAGAACTCATGGCAGAGTACAGAATGGAGGGCGATTCAGTTCCGGCACAGAGGGAGCCGGGAGGAACACCACAAGGATCGGAATTCCAGAGGCAGGTTCAGTTCAGGCTATCCTTTTATGGGGAAAACCCCCCAACAGAAATTGTTACCAGGACAATGGCCGAGGTACAAGAATTCATCCTAAGGACACAGGCACCAGAACAAAGCTCTGCAATTAATGTGCCACAGGAAGGTAAGCCTAAAATACCATACCAGGCTTTTAAAACATATGTGGAGGCAGAGGAAGATAGATACGCTTTCCTGCAAGACTTTGAAAGACTGTGTGCACTGCATAAAATTAACGCAGAGGACTGGGTACCTATTTTGGCCGGAAGGTTAACCGGGAGGGCAGCAGAGGCATATCGGACTGTACCTAATGACGAAATAAGGAATTACAGTAAAGTGAAAGAAATTATACTCGCCAGGTATGCTATAACACCCGAGGCATACCGGCGGAGGTTCCGGGATCTAAAGAAAACAGAGAAGGACTCGCACGCAGAGTGGGCATGCCGATTACAGGGGGCAGCGCTCGGGTGGGTGCAAGCTAGCAAGGCACGTTCTATGGAGGATGTAATACAAATGTTGCTGATGGAGCAGTTCTATGAGGGAGTAACCAATGAGGTCCAGGAATGGGTAAGGGACAGAAACCCTACTTCCCTTACCGAGGCGGCTAGGAAAGCGGATGACTACCTGGATGCACGCAGGTCACAAAAACCTGCAGCTCCAAAAGCAACCTTTAAAACATTCGGGGGAAACAACTACACCCCAGCTCCACCGAGACCGCTACCACCACCTCCACCACCCGCTGCACAGCCCCGGTTCCGACAACCCACCGCTGGCCCCTGTCATCACTGCCAGAAGTGGGGACATTATAAAAGGGAATGCCCACAGCTACGGGACCGTTCCACCTGGATTCGTCCAGGCCCACCTCCACCCAGGGCGGCCGCAGCCCACCACTACCAGGACCTAGTCACCACCCCATATGGTTCCGCAGTCCCCATTACTACTGTGGAACAATGGGAGGTACTGCACGAGGCAGATCCGGTCCAGGCCAATGTGGATAATCTACGGCACCATCGACAGACGGTATATCTGAATGGTACAGCAGTCCGGGGATTACGAGATTCGGGAGCCACCATAACTTTGGTACAGAGCCACCTGATTTCAGATCAGGCAAAACTGAACAAAACTGTTGCCGTCCGGGTAGCTGGGGGAGCAGTGTACCGGCTACCTACAGCAAGGGTACATTTACATTGGGGAGCGGGGGCAGGGGAAGTGGAGGTGGGGTTGATGCCACATTTACCGGCGGAGGTTTTATTGGGGAACGATCTGGGGAGGCTCACTTCTGCTTTTGAGCCCCAGTCACCCACCACAGGAGAGGTCAACCTTGTAGTCACCCGACAACAGGCCCGCACCCAGGACCACAACACACTGCCGGAGGTCCAGGTAAGCAACCCTACCCCCCCTCTAGAATGTGTCCCCTGGGCTCCACCTAATGAATTTGTAGCTGAAGTCGCAACAGACCCCATGCTTCAGGTGTATAGGGACAAGGTTGGCACGGGTTCCCCCGGGGCGGAGGGAGAGAAGTTTATCTGGGATAAACAACTTTTATACAGGGAAACAACCAAACAGATTACGGGGTTAGACCCGATAGCGAGGAGACAATTAGTGGTACCACAGCGGTACCGGGCTGAATTACTCCGGATAGCGCATGATATTCCGCTATCCGGACATCTAGGGGTTAGTCGCACCAGGTACAGACTAACCCAGAGTTTCTTCTGGCCAGGGATTAGCCAGGAAGTACGCAGATATTGCACGACTTGCGATACCTGCCAGAGAGTGGGAAAAAGGGGGGATCGCAGGAAGGCTAAACTTCACCCCTTACCCATAATAGAGGAACCTTTTAGCCGAATAGCGGTGGATCTGATAGGCCCCCTCAATAAAGTTAGCCCGTCAGGAAAACGGTATATTTTAACGGTCGTAGATTATGCCACCAGGTATCCAGAGGCAGTGGCTCTGACCAACATCCACGCTGAGACGGTCGCGGATGCCCTCATGCGGATATTCTCCCGGATGGGATTACCCAGGGAGATTATCTCGGATCAGGGTACCCAGTTTACCGCAGAATTCACCCAACACCTCTGGAGGATCTGTGGCATTAAGCCTATTATCAGCGCCCCTTACCACCCCCAGACGAACGGGCTCTGCGAACGATTCAATGGTACCTTGAAGCAGATGCTCCGAACCTTCGCAGAGACCCACAAGGACTGGGAACGATTCCTGCCGCACCTCCTATTTGCATACCGGGAGGTGCCGCAGGAATCCACAGGGTTCTCCCCGTTTGAATTATTGTTTGGAAGGAGGGTCCGAGGCCCATTGGATCTTATTAGAGAGCATTGGGAGGGAGACCGGAGCACAGATGGCACTCCCATCCTACCATATGTGTTGGCCTTTCGGGACCGCCTAGAAGCGTTGACCAAGACGGTACGGGAAAACCTTCAGGAGGCCCAGACCCGCCAGCGTACATGGTATGATCGGGGAGCCAGGGACCGTAGCTTTCAGGTCGGGCAGAAGGTACTAATTTTAAAACCTGTCCGACATGATAAGTTACAGGCCGCCTGGCAGGGCCCATATAAGGTGGTGGAGCAAAGATGCGATACCACCTATATTATCGGCCCCTGCACAGGGACTGGGGGGCGACGCATGCTCCATGTGAACATGCTGAAGCCCTACCACGAGCGTACTGAGGAGGTAACCGCCATCTGTGCCCCTAACACGGAAGAGTTTGACAGCTTACCCCTCCCCGATTTGCTGGGGGATGGGCAGCTGTCTGGAGATTTAGGGGAGGTTACGCTGGGAGATCGGCTGAGCCCACAGGAGCGGATCGAGGTACAGCAACTATTGGAAGAGAAACGCGACACGTTCTCTAATGTACCTGGATACACGCCTCTGGCAACTCACCGGGTCGAGACCCCAGGGCAACTACCCATGTGCCAGACGCCATACCGCATTCCAGAAGCGGTACGGGCAAACATGCGTAAGGAGATCGACGAAATGCTCCAACTGGGGGTGATTGAACCCTCAGACAGTCCTTGGGCATCTCCTGTAGTCCTCGTACCAAAGCGAGACGGTACGACCCGCTTCTGCGTGGACTATAGGAGATTGAACGAGAAGACTGTATCTGACGCCTATCCGATGCCCCGGATAGACGAGTTACTGGACAGAATGGCCAGGGGCCAATACCTCACCACTATTGACTTGTGTAAAGGGTATTGGCAAATCCCCCTGGCCCCAGACGCCATCCCGAAGTCGGCCTTTGTCACCCCATTTGGCTTGTACCAGTTTAAGGTCATGCCATTTGGGATGAAAAACGCCCCAGCCACCTTCCAAAGGATGGTGGATCGACTCCTAGATGGATTCCAGGACTATACATGTGCCTACCTGGACGATATTGCTATTTTTAGCAATACGTGGCAGGAACACTTAGCTCACATCGGAGCTGTACTAGATAGGATAAGGGAAGCAGGTCTGACCTTGAAGCCGGCCAAGTGTAGTATCGGCATGGCTGAGGTACAATACCTGGGACATAGAGTTCCGCAGTCCCCAAAAACCCGAACCCGCCAAAGTAGAGGCTGTAGCCCAGTGGCCCACCCCTAGGACTAAGACCCAGGTTTTAGCGTTTCTAGGGACAGCAGGGTATTACCGGAAGTTTGTTCCCAATTATAGCGCCCTGGCCAAACCCCTCACTGACCTGACCCGTAAGAACCTTCCCCGCCAAGTAAACTGGACCCCGGAGTGTGAGCAGGCATTCCAACAATTGAAAAATGCACTGATAAATGCCCCTGTCTTGGCAGCTCCCAATCCAACTAAACGTTTTCTTGTTCACACAGACGCTTCTATGTTTGGATTGGGGGCAGTACTGAGTCAAGTCGGGGCCGATGGCGGGGAACATCCAGTGGCTTACATCAGTCGCAAACTGTTACCTCGAGAAGTAAGCTACGCCGCCATCGAAAAGGAATGCCTGGCTGTGGTGTGGGCCCTAAAGAAGCTACAACCCTATTTATATGGACAGCCCTTTTCCTTGCTCACGGATCACAACCCGTTAGTCTGGCTGAACCGGGTGGCTGGAGACAACGCCAGGCTGCTGCGCTGGAGTTTGGCGCTACAGCCTTTTGACTTTAATATCCAGTACCGGCCGGGTAAGCAGAATGGAAATGCTGACGGGTTGTCAAGACAAACTGACTTAGAGAAATGATCCGTGAGCCCCCGGACATCCCCAAGCCGATCCGTGTTGGATCAGACTGTGTATGCCGGCTTGTGGGCAAGGGGGAGCAGTGTAGCGGATTGGTACCGGGCTGTCCCACGACATGTATGAGAATAAGTGTATTTGGTCATATGGCTGGTTTAATGTGTATGTACATGTATAGAAAGCATGGTATCCGGGTATAATGACAGTTAAATGTATGTAAAGAATTGTATTCCTCTAGTTGTTCGGTAGAATCATTCAAATAAAACAAGGGAATGAAACTACCGAACAACCAGACCACCCAGGAATGAGTGTGCCTCCAATTACCGTTTGCAACAATGTTGCAAACAGGTAATTGGCAATCAGTGCAGTGTGGTCTTTGTCCTCTGGGTGGCCGCCATTCGGGAAACAAACACGTGGCGGCGGCCATCTTAAACTACCGAACAGCGGTGTTTTGCCGTCGAGTGTCTGGAACTAAAATCGGACACTTGACTAGGCAAACACCGCTGAGACCTCCATACTTCCAGAAATTCGTATGGAAACTACCGAATGACCCGCCGTTCGGTAGAAAGAGCCCCATAAACAAGGGAATTCATTCAAACCCTCTCCAGGCTCTATAACACAGGCAATTCGCCTGTTTTCATTCCCTTGTTTGTGACCGACCGCAGGGCCAAAATGCATGGAACTGTTTTCGGATACTTTACCCATGCGGTCGGTCAAATCTTTGGAACCCCATATCTCACGAACCATTCATCCGAATGGGCTAATTTTTAAGTGTGTTGGTCCCCCAGAATAGAGCTATCTGGGGATGTTGGATTTGTGGATGTACCCCAAGTATTTAGGGTACATCCAAAACTCGGGGAAAACTGTGTACACAATAAGGGGATTATGATGCTAGAGGAGGGGAGGAGATCTGTGGGAGGTTACTACTTAGAGATTGGATAATGTCTTAAGTGATAGAACCTCCTCCCTTGCATGGGAGAGGGCTTTATAAGGAACTGTGGAATAAAGCTTGTGAGACTACTCCTGAAACTGTGTGTCGTCCAGTTATTGGGATTGCGATGGGGATACTGCTGTATTACTTTACCTGCTGGAAACCTTGCCTGTGGACTTAACATCACCTTGTTCCTGAGCCTCACTGGAATCTCTAGTGGAGAATAGCTGTGCAAGATCGGCTCTCCGCTACAGATACTATAGTGCTAGAATACAAAGCTGTATTCCTAGCACTATAGCCCCCTCAAGGCCCCCTGCAGTGTAAGGGTTAATACTCTCTTACTGTACTTACCCCTCTCAGAGGGGGAGAGAGGGATTGGGGAGGAGGAGGGAGGGGGTTTTCTTCATCCAAATACTGTCTGCAACGTAGGTAGGTGGCATGGATGTTACAGTCGAAGGGAGAGGGAGAAGCAATGGGGAAGATTTTTACATCTGTCAACAGCATGCAATGAGCGCTGGCGACAGATGGGTTTTATGCACAGAATTGACATTAGGCTGACCAGAAGAGAGTTCTGGTCGGCCAATGTCACATGTGCTGGGGTGAAACTAACTGTATATATAGTGTTTCGCACTGAGATACTGCACATACATACTCCTACCACCGTGACCACTTCAAAACACTAAAGTGGTCATTGTGGTTGGAGTAACCCTTCAAAAATGATTCTTATAAAAAGCTTGGAGTATCCCCTTAATAAATATACATGAATCCAAATCCAGTTTAGTGACTCATATCACCCTTTCTTATTTTACAAAGCATAGTTTACTGGACCTGCCAAAAAGGGGAAACCATGACTTTTTTTAGGAGCATACTGCTCTCAAATATAAATGTGGGGTTCTATATTCCTAGTGTCTAAAGAATTGGCAATATGGGGTAGGAAAGGGAGAAATGAGTTGAGTCAAACATTACTTCTTTTGCCCTGAGTTTCATTCACTGTCCCAAAGGGACTGAAATGACCTATTAAACCTGCTGTCTCCAGGATAAAAACAAGGAGGTTTTCAGATATATTAATCATCAGGAGGAAAAGAACTGCCTGATTATTAATATCAAGCCAGAATTAATGTAATAATAAGACAAAGGGAATCATTTTTTAATTTGCTGTTGCCATGTTTGTTTGCTAAATTAGATTTGGGGGGAAAAAATCAACTTTGGACCTTGACCAGACTTTTGTCTCGTTAGCTGCTAATAACCTTACATATCTAAAGTCCATGTTTTTGTTTGCACAATGCCCTTTGTTCATTTCTAAATCAGCTTCATTCTTCTTTCTAACCTTTGTGCCTTCTCTTGGGACTGGCTGTGAGCTATATAGTTAAACAAAAAAAAAACTAATATCCATACACCCTCTGGCCAAATACAACTCAAACGACAGTCTTTGTTCCGTAAATTCCTGTAACTGAAGCCCTCCTGAGTACGTAGTGTTTGATCCCCTTCTGACATTAATAGAGACATGGATTTTCATCTGAAGATTGGAGGAACCTGGCTGTAAATTTGTCAAGATTTACCACCTGCTTGTTAAACCTTAAAAGTATTATCAGTTTACTGAGTTACAGTTGAGGTCAAACTTGAAGAGTTATTTACTAACGTGAGAATTGTAGGGAATTGCATTATTGTTTGTTTGTCTCTTATGTATATTATCCCTGTTAGAGATCATGGATCAAACTTCACAAAAGAATTAAAAAAAAAAAAACAGCAGACTAAAACAAATTAAATTGTAGTATTACTACTCCCACCAGAGCCGGATTACTCATTATGTGACCAAGGCGGCTGCCTAGGGTTTTGAGTGGGCCATTCTCGAGCTGTCAAATAGATCAGAAGATTTTCCTGCATGGCCCTGTGCCCCTGTGCCCCCTCACTTTGTTGAAGGATCATTGTCGTCTTACAATTATGAGGTAGAGACCACTTTAAGAGCACCACTGCGCCACCCCCCTTGCAAGAATTTCCTAATGACTCAAATCGAGGGTGCTCTTGAAGAGGTCTCTACCGGATATTGGTACAGATAATGGCCCCCGTACTGGCAAAAAGGAATTAAAAATAATTATTTTTTTAATTACTGGCATTTTACTCTCCACTGGATCACGCAGGATCTTGCTCACCCTCCACTGGACTAGCAGGGAAGGTAAGCTGAGGGACAAAACATACACACATTACTCAGCCACATTCAGACTCCCCTACACACACACAAAATTCAGCCACCACACACAACACAACCAGCACACATATACTCTGTCATCCCCCCATATGGTTCACACCCTTGTCCACACACAACACTACACATACTCACACACACACACATAACACTCAATTAACACACATTACTCACAGACAAAGAGCCCAGGACTCTAGGAAGGGGCCCCAATATGGCACAGAGTCCTGGACAAACTTAATCCAGTTCTGACTCCCACCATGCTCTTGCTCTTTAACCCCTTAAGGACACATGACATGTGTGACATGTCATGATTCCCTTTTATTCCAAAAGTTTGGTCCTTAAGGGGTTAATCCTGTGGAAAGGGAAGAAAGGGTGATAACTAGACCTCATGCTGAAAGTTTAGTTTTGTAGTACATGCGCCTTAAAAAAACTTTTTTTTTTTTTGGAACCAAATTTGTTAGTTTGAGCATTCTTTTTCAGACAAAATAAATTTTCGTTTTGGAATTTTATTTGGATCCATGCTGCAGGTGCATTTTTCAGCTGTTTAGCAGGTAACTCCCTATACTGGTACCCTTGTGAGATTGCCATATTTAAGGGTACCAAATTAGGGAGCTATTTAGTAGGTAGCTCTTTTTTGGTATCCCTATGGAAATTTCACATAAGAGTTAGGGACTTATCTACTAAACTAAAAGACCAAAGTTACAAAAAGCCTTTCTTTTTCGTAATTTTGGTCTTTCAGACACCTATACTAATACTATGTAAAAATAAAATACTAAATACTTATTAATAAAGAAGTATGGTTAAATCCTCCCACCACCTGAGTAGGAGTGTGTCTACTATAAGATACAATAAAAATGTCTAGCAACCGGGCAACTATTGCTATCCAATTGCTAATCCAATGAAGGGTGCCTGACACATGTCCCTTATACCCCTATAGTCCCCCCCATGCCCCAACCTCTGCACCACAAGTTGGGGCTATTGCAATAAATGAATAGTTGTTTGGAGATTCCAAGTCACGAGAGGGGTTCATTTTTATTATTAGTCATGACCACTGCCAATGGCTGTGGGCTGGGGTGGACAGTAGGTCCACTCCCCCACTTTATTATTTAGAGCCCCCACCTGCCACCAATGGGTGTGGTCTGGAGAGAATAATAGGTTTACACCCTTTGTTATTTAGGACCAACAACCGTCGCCAATAGGTGGGGCTGAGGGATCATAGGTCCACCCGCCTTTATTATTTAGGGCTCCTACTCACCACCACCCTGTTGTGGATGGGTAGACAATAGGTCTACCTGCCCTAAAATGGTGCTGCTTGGGGGGATAATAAGTACCCCCCTTATTATTTAGGGCATTGGGCAGGGGATTGGGGGGTACTATAGGTCCATCCCTTTTCTTATTTAGGGCCACCACCTGTCACCAATGAGTGGGGACCTGGGGATACACCCCCCCCCCCTTCCCATTATTATTTTTGGGGCCCCCACTTGTCACCAATGGGTGGGGGCTTAATATGTCCCCCCAATAATTTTATTTAATAGCAAAAAGTGCAAAAAAGTGTAAAAAGGCACCTTTTTATATCTCAATATAAGTAAATATTAAAAAAGCTATAGCTATTAAGTGTTGCCTTAAATTACCACAAAACAAAACCCACAAAATATATTAACTATAGTGCAGCTCTTTAATAATAACCTTTCAACAGGTGTATACCAAAAGTGACAACATATAAATTTGTGCTTCCAGTGACACACAAAATAACAAAATAACATAATAAAATATACAAAATAAAATATCAATACATACTGTCAAATAAATATATCCACTTTGAAGTGCAAGTGTCACATAAAGTGCCAATGCAAATATTAAATATACTCAGCAACAGAAATAGAAATTTACAGGGGCGTTAATAGCCTTGGAAAACAGAAAAGAAATAGCACACGTTTAAAATTTTTATTTTGCCACTTTTGATATACATTAATGTTTTTATATGAGAGCTGCACTATAGTTAATATATTTTGTGGGTTGATTATTTTAATAACCCCCACTTGCCTACATTATGTCCTCTCCAGTTAATTATTTAAATACATGGGGGCATGGAGGACCTGTGACAGGCCACCTTTATTGGATTAGCAATTTGGCAGCAACCAGTTGCTAGTTATATAACATTGAGCAGTTGCTGGTCGCTGCTTAGTAGACATGCCCCTACTTGTTGTATGGCAGGTAGGGGCAGGAAGGAGGATTTAACCTCATTTATAGTAATATGAGGGTCCTATTGACCAAAGAAGAGGAGGGGCGTGTTTTTTTACAAAGCATTAGGGAGCAGAGATCCACACCACTTCTATTTTTAAATATTTCAAGGAGGAAGCTTTGAGCCGTTAGCTCCCTCCTTGCAATAACTAAAATGAATGAAAGTAGAAGGAATTGCATGGACAAAATTTTGTCCAACAAGCAATTTGTTGTTGGTTTCACTAATTGCAATTTGTATTTGCTATTGCCAAAAAATGATACAAAAAAATGTTTAGCCAAAAACTAGTGATAACATAGCAGGTATGTAAGTGAGCAAACCTGGCTAATCAAACAGGTTACTTAAAGCTGACTTTAACTGTGCAAATGCTCCTGCTGCTTCTGCCTCTCTCTCAAAGAACATCATCATCATGACCGCAGGTGACAATGTGGCAGCCCCACTCTTGGTACATTCACTGCATATACCTTTTTCTAGACTAGTGCGTAACCTTTCTCCCAAGTCGTAGTTTGTCCGAATTGAGTCTATCCAAATATATATATATATATATCACACCCTCTTTATCTCGTGTTTCAGTTGGCTATACAGTGTCTTCTAAAAAACAAAAGCTATGAATTGGAATTCCAACATTTATAAAGCAAAAAAAATCATCCTAAAAATTTGCAGTTTTAGTGTTTCAGTTCCATATATGCAAACACAAACACTTTTGTCCGCTGAGTGACAGTCTATCAGACACAGACATAATAAAGCTAACTAACTAAATAAAACTGATTGCCTTTGGAATCATCAATATCTAAGGAAGGGACCACAACATAATTGTGTAAGGATAGCAGTAGTCTTTGACTTGGCAACGCAAGCAGGAGGTTTCGAGGAACTATCATTAAACAGAAAGAGCTGGTAGGATGAAACCCCATATCCCTTTCCCAGTTCTCCTATTCTACTTTTTTCAAACTCTGCAAATGAACTCTATTTTTTGTATTATCTGTTCACATTTATAAGAGAGAAATACAATTTTAAGAGAGTCAAGTGTATGTTTTATTGATTTATTGCATAGAAGTAGAAACATGTTTCTGGGTTGACATGGAAAACACAGATCACAGTTTATATGCTGTACAGCATGTTTGTTGAGAGAATGTATAATAAAGTCCACGGCAAACAGCCTTAATTAGCATTGCATCATATGCAAGTTACACCTCTGGGACGTTGACATTATATCTGCCACCTGCTGCAATGTATTCACATCACAAACATCATTACACACAGCATAAATGACATTCAAGAGTTTAACCTGAACAAAAAACAATCTGAGCTCATACAAAGAACTTGTGATTGTAAATAGACCAACATAGACATCTTGAAGACATTATCCAACGACAATGTCAATGTAGCTAAACAAGTTCTTTCAGCTGGTTAATTCAGGAACCTTCTAGTCTAATCTCTCATCAAACAGCTTGCGGATATATCTAACTTTTCACAAACATTATACCGTTTGTGTTTTTGAAGCCATCCATTCAAGAATAAATACTGTCTAATTTAAAAATAATATATCTGAATTTGTATGTTTTATAAAATGTCCAACAAAGCAATATCATAACAATATTTTAAGGAACAGCATGATAGTATAACTTCAAGGATTTATAATATGGGTCCTCTCTCCCCTATCTTCTAGAGCAAATTAAGAAAAGGAAATGTAAAAAGCCGGGGGATCTGCTATACAATCAGGATATGACCTCAGTGACGGCTAAAAGCCACAACCAGTCTGGTCCTTTCATGATGATGCCTGTTCATATGGTAAAGTTGTAACATTCCTTGTGGAAAATATCAGCGTGTTCTCTGCTGAATTATTTAATGTTAATTTGGAGGTACACTTCAAAATTGAAAATGCATTCAATTATACTTTAAAATGACAACTATCATCAACATTTCATGTCTTGTTTTTTTAAAGACTATTACATTTAATGAAATTTACAGATTTTTTTTAAATGCTGTATACTGATTTTCTGAAGAAATGTCTGTGTCGGAGCAGCCTTATTGGGTCAGATTCTACTGTTTTTTGACCAACTCATGATTAATTTAAGTCCTCAACCTGCAGCAGCAGGCAAGTCAGACTGAGTAGCAGTTGATCAGATAACACTAAATGCTGACCAAACGTAGCTGCTCAGCCAAACGAAAAGTGAAAACGTGAAATAAAAATAATCGATATATGAATTATTAAAATATAATTGTGTTTCATTGCATGTAGTACACTTTGAAAACATGAGATGTGAAAATATGATGACAATTTTCCTTTAAGCCAACTACCTTGAAAGTTATATTCATGTGTACTTTTGTTTTATTAAATATTCACTCAAGTGATGTGATGTTATTTAAAACCATTTTGGCAGCCCATTCATGAACTCGTTCATTTATTTCTAGTGTAAAGGATGGCAAATCTAGATGACGGGTTAAGCCATATGCGACACCATAATTCAGATTTAGTAGAGATGACCCTAATCTAGTAACAACACTAAAATAGTTTATTTTCACAGGAGACAAGGGTATTAAATTAATGTATTTAGTTTAAAGAAACACTATAGTGTTATAAATGTTTATTCCTAATGCTATAATGCTGGACTACTTTTAGGTGTCCGGATTCCCAGAATTGAGTAAAAAGGTAGTTATACTTACATTCTTTCTATCGCCACACTGGTCTCTATGCTGCCAGCCCAACCTTCTTGCTCAGATTATCAATTTCAATGATCTCAGTCATTCCAATTCTTTCAATTGGGAGCCTACTGCCCATGTACAGCAAAACAATGTCTGCCCCAATCAGCATCTCCTCATAATGATACATTGAATCAGTGCATCTCTTTGGAGAGCATTCAGCGTCTTCATGCAGAGGGTGGAGATGCTGAACATAGGTCCTACAAAGATTGCACGACCTAACCCAGGAAGTCCATCTAGTGGATGTCTGAGTGACAGCCAGTATCGATGTTACTAGGCAGCAATGTAAACACTCTGAAAAAGCAGTGTTTTATATAACTGACACTTAGCCCGCTACATTAAGATTTAGTCGTTCTGGTGTTTATAATGTCCCTTTAATATAACATGGTCTTAAAATACAAGAAGGACACCTATAAAGAATATATATGAAAACAATTTGTAAAAAAAAAAAAAAAAAATCAGAATGACCAGAATGATAACAGAATGATAACAAATTAAAAAAAAAAAGGATACCTGTGATACTGACATTGATGTTGAATTTTGCGTCACGCTTACTTAATTTGTTGGATACACAGCAGGATGGAATTAAACTACTTATATAAGGTTTCAGTATCTTACCATTATTTACCTTTACAAACCAAACAGATCCCTATTCTGAGTATTTTAAACACATGTTGCTTTTCTCCATAAATAAGGACACACCTAAAATCCTACACTGATTTCCCACGAGGTCTTCCAATTGAAAGACATTTAGGTTAATTTGGCTTTATGAGGACAATTATAATTTGCTTGGAGACAGGAGTAACCAAGAAATATTACTGGAGTTACATGGAAAGAACAGTTCTGGGACAAACTTCGAAAAGTTGAGCAATTGACAGAGAATATTCCATTAATCTCCAAAATGAATGTTATACTTTTAGAACTTTCCCTCGGAATAGCTTTTTTTTTTTTTTTAATTCTTTATTTTTGTTGCGCAGGTGGGTACATAAACATTGACATTCGCCACAACAGCGTACACGTGTTTATCATATGTCATAACAATGGCTTAGATACTTGCGCTTTTTTGTGTTTAAGAACAGGCTTTTGGTAAGCGCGACACCAGCATACATATAGGTAGATACATATTGGCTTAGCATTGGCGTGAGTGTGCGCATATTTTTAAACTTAAACTAGCTTAATGATAACAGGCTGTACATGAATAATCAATTATTGCGTTGCTATAGGTTGCTGCAGATTAGTAAGTGCCTGAGTACACATGTCGGCTAGAGAGACAAGGCAGTAGTTTCCCAAATGAGAGCTATCTGACATGTTGACTATGACATGAATAAGTAAGCGAGATAACGAGGCAAGGTAAGGTTGTCGTTTGGTAGCCGCTGGATGGTTAGGTTTACAGCAGCCGGTGGGTGAATCTCCTGAGCCTGGTGCCCAGCAGTGTGAAGTGACATGTCACATAATGCATTTCTAGAGTGGCTGATTTAGAGATTATTGTCGGTTTCAGTAAGTGTCGCTGGGGATAGGGACAGTCATATAGTGTGGGGTTGCTCATGTGTGCTGGTTTTGGTTGTCCAATGTTGTCATCCGCGTGAAGACCTCTGACTAGTCTGCTAGTGTGGTTCTGTGAGAGTCAGTCATGCTGGTGAGAGTGGTTGCTATATAGAACTGGCTATGTTAGTGAGTGTAAGTCCACTGTACAGGCTTGGGTGCAGGCCGCTGTGCAGGCTTGGGTGCAGGCCGCTGTGCAGGCTTGGGTGCAGGCCGCTGTGCCGGCTTGGGTGTAGGCCGCGGTACAGGCTTGGGTGCAGGCTTGAGTGCAGGCTTGGGTGCAGGCTTAGGTGCAGGCCGCTGTACAGGCTTGGATGCAGGCCGCTGTGCAGGCTTGGGTGCGGGCCGCTGTGCAGGCTTGGGTGCAGGCCGCTGTACAGGCTTGGGTGCAGGCCGCTGTACAGGCTTGGGTGCAGGCTTGAGTGCAGGTTTGGGTGCAGGCCGCTGTGCAGGCTTGGGTGCAGGCCGCTGTGCAGGCTTGGGTGCAGGCCTCTGTGTAGAGCGTTGTGCAGGCTTTGGTGCAGCCTTTGGTGCAGACCTCTGTGTGGGTTTTAGTGCAGGCCTGTGACTCTGTGCAGGTGTTGCGGTGGGCTGTCGGGAAGCATCTATCCCCATATGTTTCTGCGTCCGTGCTGCAAGCTTGGCCCAGAACCATGCCCAGAAGCACTCAATGGCCTGTGCGGTTTGATCCTTGTGGGGGGCCACAACCCCGTGTGTCCTCACGGCCGCCATCTTTGCCGTGTGAAGTGTCAGGCGGTCGGTGCCTCTTACCTCCTCGCCCCAGGCTGACTGGGGGCCGATAGCAGGAGGGGACCGGGATCAGAATAGCTTTTTTATAAATAACCCCAATTGTGTGTGATCTCTTTGCTAGGACTATTTCAGGTCCCTAAAGACTATAATAAAACAAATACAAAATAAATGCTTAGTAAAGGCTTCACTTTTTAGAAGTTTTTTTACATTATTGTCAGATGCTAATTGGTCTGAGGAACAAAATCTTTGCTGAGTACTGCAGAAACGTTCACTGTGAAGGCATGCTGTCTCTTTTACTGTAAAGTCTTGGCAAGCCGTCTATCTTAGGTGGTTCTTTTACTTTAAATTCTTGGCTTCCGCATTTTAATTCAAATGTCTTTTAGGTCTGACTTTGTCTTTCAAAGCAGGGCAAACGATTAGATATATGCTGATGTGCTTGCCAGAACCTTGATTCCTATTTGATATTTACAGCCTTTGCGGATTACCTGGCTGATTTTAAGACCAGGTAATGCCAAAAGAAAAAATGATCTCCCACCATTTCATTAATTTGACAGCTTGGCTTTTCTGTCTTAATTGTTTTAATTAGTAATAATTTATAGAAACTTAAATAATTACACTTGCAGGGTTAAGGGTGGTGGGAGTTGGCACCCAGACCACTCCAATGGGCAGAAGTGGTCTGGGTGCATGGAGTGTCCCTTTAATGAGCGGGTCACCAAGGCTATGTTTACATTGGCACTGTATATTGTATCTCTTCAAATTAGACCTCTTTTGTTTAATTTACACAAGTGAAACCTTTTACATTTTTTTTTCTAAAATCTTCTATTCTCCTTATTTGTTTTGTAGCCTGCTTTTGCAATATATTCAGTTCTAGAACATCCTTCCCTGATGGTCAGATTAAAACTGGATATTCCGTGGATGGCCTCCTTACCCTATATTCATGTAAATATTCTTACGTATTTGCTTAACCATATGCCTTATTAGCAGGAGGGAGAGAGAAACACTTTGCTTCTCTCTGGTGCTCATCTCCCAGCATATCAGTAAGTGGAAAGAGACAATTAATGATGGGTTAAAGGCATTTTAAAGGATTCATTCTCGGCATATGCTAAGTTTTACAAAGTTGGACTTGATGTATGCGTGCTTTTCATTTTTGCATTGAACTTTATTGAACGAATGCCATTAGGACGCCACTTATCTTCATAACAAAAACACTTATAAACTGGTGAAGGAGACTTAAAGAGACAAACATTTTTCCTGAATTTAAAAGCAAAAACATTGATACTCCTGTAGATAGCCTTTGTGTTTTATATTACGCAGTTAATGTAGGTCACAGCCGAATGTAAGTACTCTACACAATTCATAACAGCTGCTATACTCTATTATTCATCAAATTATCAAAAAGTATAAATAATTTAAAAACATGCACAAGATGTACAGTGTGTACTGTGGTTCAAAAATAGTTGGCAAACATCACAAAGGATTGCTTTGATACCAGATGTTCTAACACAAAACATGCTAGTTACATTGTAACTTATGAGTGTAATTTTCTGTATATTAAATGTAAATAAGATTCAGCCCTTTGCAAAATACTGACAGCATGTTTTAGACTTTTGAGCAGTTAAAGGGACACTCCAGGCACCCAGACCACTTCTGCCCATTGGAGTGGTCTGGGTGCCAACTCCCACTACCCTTAACCCTGCAAGTGTAATTATTGCAGTTTTTATAAAGGGGACTAGAGGGTACTCTATAGCACAGGTTTTCTGTGCTGTAGCATCGCTGGACGTCCTCACGCTGTGTGAGGACGTCCAGCGTCGCTAAAATCCCCATAGGAAAGCATTTTCAATGCTTTCCTATGGAGAGGTCTAATGCGCCTGCGCGGCATTGCCGCACATACGCATTAGGTCTCCCCCGCCGGCAGGCGTGATCAGTCTCCTCCGCCAGCTGATGTGATGAAGGGGAGGAGCATGAGCGGAGGAAGAAGCAGCGACGTGGGACAGGTCGCTGCTTCTGGTAAGTCACTGAAGGGGTTTTCACCCCTTCAGCAACCGGGGATGGGAGGTGGGAGGGAGAGGGGACCTGCAGTGCCAGGAAAACGGATTGTTTTCCTGGCACTGGAGAGTCCCTTTAATAAAAGTTTACGGCTTATTTGTAACAAATTTAGGGTCTATAAATGAAGTATGTTGTGCTGCCCGAGACCTCATCAACTTTATGATCCCTAAATCCAATGTTACTATACACCCATAAACCACCCCATTTCTCAATGGAGTCTTTCCTTCCTTCTCTGGCAAAATCAAATATATTAATGTTGCAACTCTATTCCTTCTCTCAAAAAGTGTCACCATAGGCCTACTTGGCCTTCGTTAAAATGCTGCACAAAGGATGGATATATTTATCAAATACCTCCATGTTTTGTCAATTCTAATCAATTGAGCTTGTATTTAGGGAGATAAAGTACCAGGTACCAAATACAATGGCTTACATCTTGTCACGATTTCCTAGTGACCCAACAAGCAGAGTGTAAATGATAATAAATTTAACAATGTATATCGGTCCTTAGAGCGGCTGGACGTTTGATAGATATAGAATGGTCAGGGACTTTTGGCAGGCCGTGACATCATTATCGTCATGACCTCAGCTAGCACACACTGCGTCATAAAAGGGTGTGGAGCTACATTGGCGGGCGTCGAAACAACTGAGGATGTGTCACCGTCTAAGCAACAAAAGGTAATGTGACACATCTTCAGAAGATAAATCTTTTGCTACCAGCAGTGTGTAGTTTTCTATTGCTCTGCCACCATTTTGATATAATAAACTTTTTTTTTTCAAAAATACTAGCTCCCATTTCCAATTGAGTGCATATTGAGCTTAGTGTTCACATACCTTAATCAGTTTTGACCCTTCCAACAAAATGGGTTTTAGTCAATAAATCTGAAATTTAGGAGAATTCAAAAAGCTATTGTAAAGTTAAGGTCAAAATAACTGAACTATAGGTTTATTTTATTCTAGTTTGGAAAATTTGTCTTAAAATGTGCACTTCCCTTGTCAGTTCTTCATGATCAATAAAAATGATAAAAACCTTATGGTTGTCATGTGCCAAGACTTTTATGGGTTTGAACAGGGGAATCTGTGTCAAGCAGCTGAGACGAGTCAGATTCTAAAAAAATCATGCCGGACTTCCTGTCATAAAGACCACTTCTACACAAGTTCCTGTGCCTTGACATTGGTAAAATCCTGTGATCTCAGCCTTTGTTTTATTTCCTGACTTTCTGTATATAACCCCTGCTTAGTTGGATCACCAGTGTGAACTCTGCCCACCTAAGTTATCTTTTTCTGGATATTTTGCTCGATCTCTCACAACCATTGACCTCAACTTGTGTATTCTGGACTTCACTTGAACACTGTCAGCCAAAGACATCTGTTTGTTTCTGCATGACTTTTGATTTTTGCTAGACACTGACCCTTACTTGTTTGTTTGGAATACAGTGTACACTATTTTGTCCTCACTGTTTTTTCCAAGAACAAGCAATCCAGCTGCTGCGTAATATAAAAGAAATATATTATTGGAATGCGGAATCTTCTGGGAAAATAATGCCATCTGCAAACCACACCACCTTCCTTTTCTTAGTGTATGACATCTTGAGACTGAATAGGGCTTTTATTTGCCCCAGATCTGCCTTGATTCTACATGAATTGCAACAAACAATTCTTAAAGATTATGGTCTATGCTGATATGACAGCATCATGTATTTGGATAGATTTGACTGCTGTCCACTCATGCTGATAACCTACCATTCTACCATAACATAAAAGTCCTGTGTCGGACTAAGATAATTTAACTTTCTAGGTCACTGGAGTGTGCTGAACCCATGGTCATGTTAATAAAATCAGCTTGTAATCACAAGTAATCCTACTACTTAAAGTAGCCACTAGAAGAACATCTGATGGTCAACAGATCTCACGTAGGTCCTACACCAAGGAAAGGTTTTTGAAACTGCCACTTAGTGGATCGTTTTTAAATATGATTACAGACAGATAGATGATAGATAGATAGATAGATAGATAGATAGATAGATACGAATACATGACTTAGATTCAACTAGGAACTATGTATCATCTCATCTATAACACTGTTAAGGGCTCAGTACAGTAAAATTTTACAAACATTAGATGTCTTGTAAGCTCAATTGACTTAAAATACCTGGATATTGAAAAACAAAATTCACATCACACTAAAGTTTGTCCCCCAATACTTACTGCACATTACTTAACCTGCATACATCCTAACAGTAACTGTAAAACATTTCTGAGAGCACAATTTAGCATTTTTTCCTTAGAATTCTGCATGATCTCTATTTCTATATTGTGTTTGTAAAATTTTACTATTTTGCTATTTGGAAAAAATGCTTTCACATGTTCATATTTGTTATTTGCTACATTTGAATTTAAGATGGATATGTATGACTTTTGCACATTTAGGATTATATATCTAATTTTATTTAAAAAAAATATATATATTTTTTTGAACTGATTGACTCAGAGTGCACTATTCCAAATCCCTATGCACCTTTAACCCCTGAAGGACCAAACTTCGGGAATAAAAGGGAATCATGAAATGTCACACATGTCATGTGTCCTTAATGGGTTAAATAACAGAGGGATTTAGTACCTCTGCAATGGCCGTTAAAGAATAACCTCACTTGCCATGTCAAGGTAAACTTCATAGGTGAGTCCTAAGCTAGTAATTCAACGTTCTGCTTTCAGCTAAATGCAAAATCTCCAATGAGAAAGAAACTGGTATTCCTTTAAATTCTTATAAACGAATTAACCTTTAATAGGCCATACATGGGGTGAGTGTCAGCACTGTAACATAGCTGTATAATGAAAAAAAAAGCAAACAAAAAGAATCCCTACACTCAAACTCCCACTACTCTTCATGTCAACAATGGCTATAACATTTATCAGTTCTTACCCCCATATGTGCCCTTTTAAGGGTTAATAAGTATGTAGGGCATTAGAAAAATGCCCCTCTCTGTTTCATTTTCAAAGAAGCAAGATGGATTGATAGTGTAGGACTCACCTAAGAGGTTTTGCCTTGACGTGGCCGGTGAGCTTACACTTTAAGGACATTGGAGTGATGCTTAAAATCTCCAGTTATTTAAATGTGCATACGGATTTGAGTACGTTTTTTGGGGGGGGGGATCAAGCCCCTGGTATTCCCTTTAAACCATTCCTTAGCATTGTGTTCGATAACGGTTCATAAGACTCCAACTAAGATTCACAGGTTCAATTGCTGGTGAATTTGGACTTTCATCCTTTCAAGGTTAATGAGTACCATTAAGTTGGGTAATAAGAGTATTAATTGCATCTAAACTCCAAAATATACTAGGAAACAAAAACACAAAAACATGACCAATCACTTTCTAATTTACATACCTTCATACAATTATTGTTATTTGTCATTTTTTGTTATGTTTTCATTTATTATCCTACACTATATTTATACCTTAATCATTAAGTGTTGATCTGGTGAGCAAAATAAGAAAAACATGTTTTCATCGAATTCACAGTTTTGATGCCCATGTTTGTACGTTTAATAATGTCACAAACAGACTACTGTCTTTCAAATGTTTTAATTTTACACGAGACGCCTTGAGAGTTGGGGGTCATTCCCTTGACAGAATATCTAACCGTGGATTGTATATCACAACTTGTAAGATTTGCTAAGAGGAAAGAAAGGTCACGTTATAGGTCTTAGACCAAAGCTCACAGGAGATGTTTCTGACAGTCTTCACTATTCAAAACATATCTGGTGTAAATTTGACTACGCTGGCTGTATGATTACTGCTATGAAATGTCACCTTGTGTGGGGATTTTGTGATAAACATAATAAAAGAATTAAAGTGACTACATGTAACTTACAATGTGTTTTGTTTTTTCCGAAATCCCATAAGCAAGTTGCAAAATAAGTCTCCAAGGAATTGTAAAGTTAGATATTTAGCAATTCATGAGAAAGTCCTGGCACACATGACAAAAAATATTATTCATTACTGCTGTAACAGAAATATGACAATGATATACCACAATCGAGAAAAATACATGAAAATTAAATGTAACATGGTTTCATATATATTCCCAATAATTTACTTTTTTTTTTTTCTTGAACAGATATTTTTAGTCAGGTCTTCATAAAGTCAATAAACTAGAATATTAAATCTTAAATTTGATTTAAAATGCAGTGAAGCAACTTGGCTCTCCAAAAAACATTATTACAGATTAGTGCAGCACATTCATAAAATATATATATAAAACAATATATCTAAAATACAGTTCATAAGAAAATTTGCATGCTAAGTACATGTATGTGCATAATACTATAATTTGCCTGTAGTTTTCAGGTCTTCAATAAAACATCACAAGGTAGGCTTCAATATGAAATTAATATATACGTACAACAGTTCTTGCTCTCTCCACTCCTTTAACCCCTTCAGGACGGAGTCAATAGTACACGACCTGGAATTTGCGCTATATGTCTGTTCAACCGTAATTCACCTCTTTCATATTAAGTGCACCCATACTTATTATATATCATTTTGTTCAGGAGAAACTGGGCTTTAATTTCGCATGAACTATTCATACATGAAACATAATTTATTATGAATACAATTAAAAAAACTGTGAGAAATTAAGATTTGTACAAAAAAAAAAATTAGACATTTTAGCTGTAAATGTCATAATACCGTGTAATACCATACTCCAATACCATACTTGCTGAAAAACGAGGCTGTCAAGGCCCAAACAAGATGGCGTCAAACAGCTCCCCTGCAAAACCACCCGATAGCACACTGGACTTCTTTGACCACTAGCCTATGGTCTAAACTCTACAACAGGGGTCGGCTCTTCAAGCTGGCGAGGAAAGAGGCGGCGGCATGGATTCGCCCTGTCACCCGGCACCTCCTGTGCGGATGCATGCCCCGAGCCCCTAGAGTGGCCCTCAGACAGAGACAAGGTGGGAAATCGGAGTGGCGGGGAGCGGAGATGGCCTCCTGAGGAAAGCTTGAGAATATCAAGCTGAAACGTTGACCTTTTTATTTTTGGAAATCAAATAAAAGTTACATTTTAAACGAAGTACTTGGAGTGCTTTCCATCTTCATCCTTTTTATATATATATATACATATATATGTATTTAAATTCTACATGTATACTTATGTAGTTATTTATGTAATTATATATATTTATCTATATATAAATATCTGCAGTTATTTGTATTTTATATAAAGATAGATATATATAGAATGTCATTCTAAGTGTATTGTGTTACCAATATATATATATTAAGCCCTTAACGCCGTTACGGCGTGCTATGCCGTCACGGGTTAAGTGGGCTTTAAAGCCGTTATGACGGCATAGCACGCCGTAACGGCTTCCAGCCCCTGGAGGTAAGATGTACTTACCTCCGCCGCGATCCGCTTCGGGAGGACTGCCTCACAGCCCAGGCAGCCCTCCCATGGCAAATCAGGCCCCCGGGGGCCATGTGATCGCTCTCAAAGCGATCACATGGCCCCCTATAGCTGGCTGTGGATCTGCCAGCAGGGGGACTGTTTGAAATATCAGACAGTCCCCCTGCTGGTGGGAAGTATAAAAAAATAAATAAAAGACAAGTGTAAAAATAAATTAAATATATTTTTATATATATATAATATGTATATATATTATATATATAATATATATACATATTATATATATGTAACGTCATACAAAGTGTATTTTAATATTAATATAAGTATATATTAATATTAAAATACACTTTGTATGACGTTACATATATATAATATGTATATATATATATAATAGATGTACATATATATATTATATATAAATACGTATAATTAAAATAATAAATAAATAAAATAATAAAATAAATAAATAAAATATTGAAACAAAATTTAATATAAATTATATATGCATATGTAATTTCATTCTAACTGTATTTTGTTATTAATATATATATATCGGTAACAAAATACACTTAGAATGACATTATATATATATATATAAAATACAAATAACCGCAAATATATATATATAGATAAATACATATAATTACATAAAAGATTACATTAGTATACACGTAGAATTTAAATACCTATAAATGCATATATATTAAAATTCTACATGTATATTTAAATAATCTTTTAACGTAATTATGTGATTTGATTAATTAAAATTTGATTGACATGCCTGACAACACAGGGAGAAAGTGCAGAGAATTTAATTCGCAAGCACTATATTTGACCCTGTAACTCTCCAAGACACCATAAAACCTGTACATAGGGGGTACTGTTTTACTCGGGAGATTTCGCTGAACTCAAATATTCATGTTTCAAACTGGTAAATTGTATTACAACGATGATATTTTAAGTAAAAGTTACGTTTTTTGCATTTTTTACAAGCGAACTGCACTTTTATGGTCTATATTATTGTTGTAATATGTTTTACTGTTTTAAAACACTAATATTTGTGTTTAGTGAAGTCTCCCGAGAATAACAGTACCCCCCATGTACAGGTTTTATGGTGTTTTGGAAAGTTAGAGAGTCACATATAAGGCTTGCATTTCATTTTTTTCACATTGAAATTTGCCAGATTGGTTATGTTTCCTTTGATAGCGTATGGTAGCCCAGGAATGAGAATTACCCCCATGATGACATACCATTTGCAAAAGTAGACAACCCGAGGTATTGCAAGTGGGGTATGTCCAGTCTTTCTTAGTAGCCACTTAGTAACAAACACTGGCCAAATATTCGTTTTTTGCTTTTTTCACACAAAAACAAATATGAACGCTAACTTTGGCCAGTGTTTGTGACTAAGTGGCTACTAAAAAAGACTAAACATACCCCACTTTTAATACCTTGGCTTGTCTACTTTTTCAAATGGTATGCCATTATGGGGGTAATTCTCATTCCTGGGCTACCACACCGTCTCAAAGGTAACATTGCCAATCTGGCAAATTTCAATTTGAAAATGGAACGTTCTATATTTGACCCTGTAACTTTCCAAAACAACATAAAACCTGTTAATGGGGGATACTGTTGTACTCGTGAGACATCGCTGATTACAAATATGTGCATTTTTTTGCAGTAAAACCTAACAGTAGTATGACATTCACAGTTAAAATGTCAGACGGAAATGCAAATTTTAAAAAAATCTTATTTTCTCACATTTTTTTTACTTTTATTCATAATAAATGATGTTCCATATATGAATAGTTAATGATAGATTAAAGCCCTGTTTCTCCTGAACAAAATGATATATAATAAGTGTGGGTGCATATAATTTGAAAGAGGGGAACTACGGGTGGGTGAACAGACATATAGCGCAAATTCTAGTTTTTGTTTACGTTTTGTTTTGATCAGAACGTGCACTATTGACTCCGTCTTGAAGGGGTTAATAACAAAATACAGTTAGAATGAGATTACATATGTACATATAATTTATTTAAATATTTTATTTATTTATTTTATTATTTTATTTATTTACTATAGTAATGATATATATATATATATATATATATATATAAATACATTTATTTTAAAACATGTTTAATTATTTTTACTTTCCCACCAGCAGGGGGACTGTCTGACATTTTAGACAGTCACCCTGCTGGCAGATCCACAGATCTTTGAGAGTGATCACATGGCCCCCGGGGGCCTCATTTGCCGTGGAAGGGCTGCCTGAGTCCACCGGAGCTCCTGGGGCTGAAAGCCGCCGCAACGGCTTTAAAGCCCATTTAATGCGGGACGGCATAGAACGCAGTAACAGCGTTAAGGGGTTAATGACCTCTATGTGTCTTCTGTTTGTGCCTCCATCTCTTACGCACATGACTTCTCTTGAGATTTATAGAATGCGCCTTCCTCTCCTATCAGACTATGCTGTAACCTTATAAATAATATAAACCTCTCTCTTACATCCTTCATATCTACTTTTTATTTCTGAGTGTGCACCAATCGGTTGCACACTACTGCTTTACAATATAAACCATGCACGGGCCACTCGATGGACCCTGGTATAACTGAAACACCAGCACTCCCTGTACTTTATGGTGTACTATGTGTAACTAGGGGCTGTAGTGTGAGCACGTGTGCATGTTTAGGAGCTTTAGAGATTGTGTGTGTGCTGAGAGGGCCTGTAAAGTATGTGCGTGTGCATCTAGGGGCTACAGTGTGTGTGTATTGGGGTTGCATTGTGTGCTTATCAAGGAGCTGTAGTGTGTATGTATGTGTGTATGTATATATATATATATATATATATATATATATATTGTGATAAAGTGAAGGCAGAGAAGCCCTTTAACCCCAGGGGGAGTATATGTAGTTTGTGTTTTGTACAACACAAAGCGTTGTTTAGTTATGGGCCCCTGGGGTGGAGTATTTGGAGAGAAGGGAGGGCCAATGCTCCACTCCACAGTTTAGTGGTTTTCATGGGAGACATAGATCCAGGCCAGGGTTTTTTGGACTGTCTACAACACACTGCTCAGCTGCTGATGATCAGCTGGAGCAGTGGGAATAAACCACTCCCTGCTAGGCAGGTACAGGGGGATTGCTGGCTTCCTCTCAGGAAGCAGGTAGGAGAGGGTGTTCTCTCCAGTAAGAGAGTCAAGGAGTCAAGGAGACTAGGCACTGGGAGTGCTGGCTTGAGGCACTGGGAGTGCTGGCTTGGAGCACTAGGAGTGCTGAGAAGAAGCAGTCAAGGCTGGCTTAGCGCACTGGAGTGCTGAGAGCAGACAAAGACTCTAGGTTGGTGAAACCAATATTGTTTTGTTTAGTTTAACCCCTGAGAGATAGGGAACCTGATATTAGTTAGTGCTCAGACGAGCTAGGTTTTTGTCTAAAGGGATTTATATTTTCATTTACTGCTGTCTCCTGTGTGGATTTACAATAAAGTTGCCTGGATTATATAAAAGCCAAAGGACTGTGCATGTTTTTGCCCTAGAGGACCGTGCTATCTACAGACAAGGATCACAATATGGTGGAGAATGCGGGCACCGTAGCACATTGAGGGTCTGTGGGTGTGCCAGTCATCTGGTAGTCTGCTTGAGGACTTTTAGTTTGTCAGACCTGCTAATCAAATAAGTAGCACTGTACCTTTAAGACTGTTACCTGCGTGGTGCTATAATGGAGGACCTGCTGAAGGCTCTGATACAGGCAACTGTTGTACAACAAGAGGCAACCGCTAAACAACAAGGCACAAACAGGTTCCTGGCTGCACAGGTTAAGAACCTGAGGGACGCTCAGCAGGAGCATAGAGCTGCCCTTACTGAGGATTTGCAGATTGCCCCCTGCAGGGAGCATGGGGACAAGGGACCCCGTAACCAGGCTACTGACATCCTGCATAAGATAACAGAGGCAGTAGAAGAAGTCTTTAGCAAGCTGAAAAGCATGGAGGAAGCAAAGCGTTATGTTGAGAAACACGCAGAAGAGTCAGAAGGCAAGAAGGATATAATTGAGCCTGAAAGTAGTGATAATGTGGAAGAGGGTGAAAAGGCAGCTGGATCCTCCAAGGAACAAAAAGCAAAAGAAAAAAAGGTAGTAATGAGACCAGCAAAACTAAAGGACAAAGCGGAATTGTCAAGAGGCAGTGATGGTGACACTGATGACATGCGCCAAAGTAGGAAAGGTCAGAGGATTCCGAAGGGAGAACAAGACAAACTGATTACTGAAGTTGACAAGTGTTTATATGAAAATCAAAACATTGCAGCTTCACGTGAAAGCCTCAAACTTGCTCTGAGTGACATCACAACAGATGAAGTCTTAGAAAAAGAGTTGGAAACTAAAACATGTTCAAGCTCAGACACTGAATCTTGCATGTTTCAAGAGAAAGCTGGAAAGGCATTTGGAAACAGAAAGGTACTGAGAAATCTTCCCAAGGCAACAAAAGGAGAAAGAAAGACTGTGACTGAGGCCAGCAGTGTAAAGTCGGTTTGTGCTATAAAGCATGAGACAAGTAAAAGTACACCATGTAAAGGTGATAAGACCAAAGCATGCAGAAACATCCTAAAGAAAACTGCAAAGATGAGAAATAAATGTACGCAAGGCCAAGTGTTGGTCGTAAGCAAAACCCACCCGGAAGGTGCAAGTGAAGCTAGTGGATACAGCCAGGGAAAGAAAAATGAAGCAGAAGCCGCTGATGTTCACCCAAGTGAACAAGTTAAAGGCATGAGAAGCAGATTGACTTGGGGAGTCAGAGAAGACAACAGCGAAGAAGCTGAGCTTAATAGAGAGAAGCAAAGCACCCCAGTTGAGCTAAAAAATACTGTGCACTGTTTAGTAGAAGAGGCTACCCAAAAAGTGCAACCAGCTGTTGGACAGTTTGGCAGAGAAAAGCAAGGCAGAGAAGTAGTGGCAAAACGAAGTCAAAATAAGAAAGGCAAAGTAGCTGCTTCTGATCTAAGTCAAGAGAGAGCGACAGTTACAGAACCAAGCTGTCGTGACAAGATGGGTGTGTCTGCACCTAAGCCCAACCAAGTCGAAAGTGACAATGTAGATGACATTGGCATAGCAGAATTAAATATTTCTGAGACACCTGCTGCTGCTACAAGGCCTGGGTGCACTGACTACCTGGAACAGCTGGCAGATTCTGGGGACACAGCCATGGAATTAAAGGCGGAGCTCGGAATGCCTGACTGGCTGTTTGATACCGGGGCTGTCATGACCCAGCGAGAGGCCATGACTGCGTCTCTGCACACCCCCGAGGGAGCAGGGAGACTGCCAGACAGTCCAGAGGAAAGCTTTGCTGACATTGAGAGGTGGCCACTCAAGGCCGAGCAAGCAGAGGATACCCCTGGGAAGGAAACCAAGCAAAGGAAAGAGGAGCTAAGCTGGGAGTCTGGGCCTCCGGCAGAAGAACAGCGCTCCATACCAGGCCAGGCCGAGCATGATAACATGGAGCTGAGATCAAAGGCTGCATTCATGCAGGAGGAAGTTGCTCTAGACAGCCTCCATGGCCAACCCTCTGAGGATATAGAGAGGAGACCTGTAGCATTAACAGTAGAGCGCA